>NC_052056.1:44893502-45199891 GCF_903992535.2 Arvicola amphibius | reverse complement strand
GGCTTGATTTTTTTTTTTATTATTGTTCGTGTATCTAGTGCTGTAGGTTTATAGAACACAATGGGAACATGCGCCTGGCATGAGCTCTCGGGGTGACTGACAGCTTCCCACATTCACATTGCTGCTTGCTCCCCCTTCCCTACTGAAAGTCTCTAGGAGAGAAGAACTGGGTATGTATGCTTTTCAACAGTGGACACCTGACTGCTCTTCCTAACTCTCGATGCTGAGCTGCTCCATTGTGTCCCAGAGCTGGAATGTAGGAAAGACTGTGTGTTCCTGCAGAATGCACCATCTTTCTGTTCCTTTTTGACGTGTTTGGTTTTTACACATGTACTTTTCTGGAATCCCAGATCAAAGATAATTTTTGAGACCTTAAATTTGCCTTGGCCTTGTTACTCAGAGATGGGAAACAGTGCTGCATTTTCCCTTTTGTGCCTGCTTGTAAGCTTTGAGAGGAAATACCACCGCCTCTGAATCAGCCCTGTCCATTGCAGCAGGGGCACCCTTAGACTCGCCACTAACCAGGGCTCTCCTGAAGACAGGCGCCACATTTTCATCCAGGGCTGTCATTGCTCTCCCCAGAGATCTATTGTTTAACAAACACTAGACTCCATATTCTACTGGGGTTCGCTAGAGAGAGCCTGGGGGTGTTTGCAGTTTCTTCAGCGATGCCTGTCCCTGGCATAGAGTCAGACACTCATTTAGAATGAAAGTTGGCTTGGATACAACTAATTTCTGTGTGGGTTTTAGGTAAGAGAGATGGTAGTAATGTCAGACAGTGTATGTGGGCAGAAATTGGTAGTTTTCATGTCTCTTGAATGCCAGGTATATAGCCAACTCTGAATGTCTGGCTGCTGCCAGCATTTATAGAAATCATATAGTCAGTATTTGTAGCCTGCCTCGTCTCCAGCAGCTGTGCAGATGTGATGTGATGGTGAGCGCTGCAGCAAGACCCGTCACTGGGAGAATGAGGGATGACCACTGCCTTCCTCAGAGTTTGCCATTAAGGGTCAGTTCTCCTCCCGCCATTGGGAGGACTCATTCTCGGCTCTGCAGCTCACTGGAATGAAACGAAGACGCTTAGGTTTCTTTTCTTTTTAGATTTTCTTTGTGTGTGTGTGTGTGTGTGTGTGTGTATGAAGGCCAGAAGAGCTCTCTTGGAGCTGGAGTTACAGGCATCTGTGAGCTACCTGCTGTGGGTGCTGAGAACTAAACTTGGGTCCTCCGGAAGAGCAGCCTGTGCTCCTAACTGCTGAGTCATCTCTCTAGCCCCGGAGTTTAAGTTCCTAGAGAACTGATGGGAGGGTTTCAGAAAGTCAAACCTGTGAGAAGATCCTTGTTTTGTGGATCTTTCAGCCTTCCCATTCACTCTTCCCCACTGAAAGTGTCTAGGAGAGAAGAACCGGTATGTACGCTTTCCAACAGTGGACACCTGACTGCTCTTCCTAACTCTCGATGCTGAGCTGCTCCATTGCGTCCCAGAGCTGGAACAGGAAAGACTGTGTGTTCCTGCAGAATGTGCCGTCTTTCTGCCACAGAGATGGGAGAGTAATATGAGGAAAACTCCCTCTTGAGGTGTTTGGTTTTTACACATGTACTGTTTTGGGATCCCAAAGATCAAAGGTCATTTGTGAGACCTTAAATTTGCCTTGGCCTTGTTGCTTCATAGAGGGGAAGTGGGAAATAAATACTCAGCCTCCTGAAGGGCTTGTTTCTAGGAGACAGTAAACCAGGGGCTGTCCACAAGCAGCCTCCGCTAGGCCCCAGGGTAGCTTTGGCATATATTCCTAGACTTTTGAGCTTTCTTATGATGGTCACATGTTGGTGGGATTCTGTTGTAGGCCTTGGTATTCTCCAGGTGGTAAAAAAATTTAACTGGCCGGTTGTGGTGGCGCACGCCGGTAGGATTTGCTGAAGGAGGCAGAGGCAGGAGGATCACGAGTTCGAGGCCAGCCTGGGCTACACATTTAAAAAGAAAAAAAAAATTTAACTGGAGCTTTTAAAAGGTCAAGGCCTTGCTGGTGGTAGTGGTGTGGCACGCCTTTAATCCCAAGCACTCTGGAGGCAGAGGCAGGTGGATCTCTGCGTTCAAGGCCAGCCAAGACTACACAGAGAAACCCTGTCTTAAAGAAAACCAAAAACAAACAACCCCCTCCCAAAAAACAACCAAAAGCCAACCACTAACAACAAAGAGCCAGGCCTTTCTCAAACATCCAGTGTGGGTAAGTCCCAGTCCCTTGGCTGTGGAGCCTTTCTCAAACATCCAATGTGGGTAAGTCCCAGTCCCTTGGCTGTGGAGCAAGTGCTCCCAGAGATGTGCCTCCAGACAGCAATTCTCTCTTGGCCTGCATCTGAGCTTCATAAAGACCCCTGATGTTTCTATCGCACCATCATGCACATTCCCAGCAAAGAGCAGTGGGCCTGCTTGAAAGAGAAGATCAAGACTGAAGGAAGGAGAACCCCTTCGCTGGTAGACATATTTCTTAGGAACTTGCAACGTGCTGTGTGGTCGTCCTCACAGCCTTTTGGCAGGCTACTCTGAACACCACTAAAATGAAGCCCTAGATGTATTTTAGGGACAGTGCTGTCTGTTTCTTCAGCCACGTGGCTGTCTAGGAGATTGTAAACCTCTGCTGTCCGAGTGGCGCTTTCCTTTGGTGAACGCATTGCTTGCCGTCTACTGTACCATCTGCCTAGAAGGAAGATGGCTGAAAACTTCTCTTATGCAATAGTCCTCAATACTTCTAATATTTTTAGCAAGAGAAAACTTTGTATATCAGAACCTTCCACTGCCAGAAAACACAACGCCAGTAAGATCCTGTGTAATGCTGATATCTGCTCAACAGGCTTATTTCCTTTGGTAGGACATCTGCTTTTTATAGAAAGGTCAACTGACAGAAGCAAAAAACTGTAGACACACAGCTTCACCCTCAAAGTTTAGGAAGAATGTTCTGTGCACTCGCCCCTCTCTTTAAACTAGCTGAGTGGGCTTCTATGACTTCACTCTCTGTTAGCCATATTTTGGTACCCTGCTTTTTAAAAATGAGACTTTCTTCCAGACAAGTAGAGGATGTGACTTGCGCTGGAGGCACCTGCTTGGAATCTGGTTTGCTTAGCAGCAGTTTAAACATGCAGAGGTCATGTGGGCAAGAATGAAAACCATGTTAACTGAGCACCACATGGAACTCACGATGAGTCCTGCTGCTGGTGGACCGCCATCTACACTGGAGCTGCTCTGAGCATCCACTGTGGGGACAGTGGGGAATGGTGAGCGAAGCAACCTTGCTCCACGCTGGGCTTGAGCCTTCCTGGGGCACTGTTCACCTTTAGAAATTCTTATTTAAAAGGCAAAGCTTTAAAACCAGAGATGGTTTGTTTCTAATGATACAAGTAGAACTTGGATTAGTTTCAGGCAAAGCCACTGACAGGACGCCATGTAAGAGCAGCAAGCTCCATTCATGGTGCCAGGGTCTGGGTGATTCGATGATTTTTTAGGGCTCAGGGACCTTTGCATCTGATCTAATTTCAGGATCTGGTGTTAAGACTAACAGAAACCCAGGAGTGAATTTAACGTTAAATTCAATATTTAATATGGATGGCCCATCAACAGGAAGTGGGATTCCTCAAGCCAGGCCGGAGGCTGAGGGGACAGTTGCACTTCTGTGTCTGTGCCCACATCCTGCCACCTCAGCTCAGAAGCAAGGCCTTTTAAATGGAGATTTTACAAAACACTGCCATTTGTGCAAAACAAAGTCCTGTGACAAGTTGTTTAAAAGGAAATAAAGTGCTTTCTTTACAGAAACAGTTGGTGATTCTTGGTGTGTCCTGAAATGGTTTGCCTTAAGAAAACCCCGTGACCTCCTGACAACTTGGTCCCCGCCAGTGGTCCTTCGCTGACCCTGAACTTCACCTTCCTCTTTTCCTCCCTGGTTTTGTAGATCAGATACTGTTTATAAAGGCACCAGTTAGCAGTCATGTTTCAGACCATATCTTTACCATGGCCCATCAGGAGTCTGATCCTTGCAGAAGGGTCTATAAGCTGGTACTGTGGCCCTAGTCAAAATATGTGTCCCAGAGAAGCAATTTCTGATTGGTGCTTGGGGTGAAGCAAGATAAAGTTTAAGATAGAAAACTTAATTTTATATGACTTATTTAGGACATGTTTATTGAAGGAACTCACCCTTTTCTGCAGGCTTGTCACTAAATTAATATTTGTGTGTGGTTTTGATTTGTTTTTAGTTGTTACTGGCCAATATTTTCATGATTGTGCTATAATTATAAACAGTGGTTTAGATGGAATGAGATTAAATATGACTTTAGTCCCATTTTTCTTGTGGCCATTGGTCTTCAAAGCACGCGTGTTTTTGGATGATGGCCATATGGTGATGTTAAAGAAGAAGGTGTGTGGCTGGGTTGCAGTTCTGCCGTTCTGTTGTCTCAGCCCACCCTCCACATCTTCCATGACAAAAGGACCAGAGTCTGCACTGCGCGAGTACGGCTAGGTGGCTTCAGGACGATGCTGAATCAAGCACGCTCACTAGTCTACCAGTTCAGATGTCCTGGGCACCACCATCTTTCTCATTTTACTGTGTGCATTTGTAGACTGTTTGAATTTGTCATAATAAAGATATGTTTTATAATGGGAAAAATTCCTAGCAGATGATTCTGTGTAAAAGTTCACAGAAGGGAACATTTGATCAATCTTTATAGAATCCTAAGTATTAGAACATTCTTTGAATTCAGTATAAGTTGCCAGGCCAAGCAGACAAAGCAGATGGATTACTTAGAAGCTGCAGTTGGGAGCATGGCTAGGCATTTTGATGAGGGCTGGGTGGTCCTCGCTGGAGCTGTTATTAGCTTTTGGAGTTTCCGTCATGCTCCGCAAGGTGCTTGGGCGTCCTAGATGCTCTGAAATCAGGATGGGCCGCTGTCCTGTGCTGCAGCTGTGTAGAATGCCTTTTAACTGTGCTTGCCATTGGGTAGGATGGGCCCTGTTGGGCACATGTCCCTCATGCTGTGGTCATAGGACGTAGGCTGCCCCTCCATTCTTTTCTAGGTACTCACTGCTGTCTGTTTCCACCCAGTCTCACACTTGACCAGCATCTCACGGGAAGTGGTAAGGATACATCTCTCTTCACAAGTCCAGGCAGGCAAACCCTCGTCCTTTTTAAACTTTATTATGCTAAAAATATATAAAATACACAGAACAGTGGTGCTCTAGACTGCTCCCTTGGATGACCCCACTGTGATAGACAGCTGCCTAACCACCCAGGAAAGATCAAGAAGGAAGAAAGAACAAATTCCCAAGGTAATCAATCCCACTGGCTTGTACATTCTAGAAAGTAAACCAGGTTCAGGTAGGTGTGTGGGTGCGTGGAGATAACCTTCATGGATCCCGGCACCAAAGACTTCCTTGAGGACAAGCACGCAGCTACTGGTGCGCAGCTGTCACAATGGTGTCAGCATCTGGAAGTCCGGAAGGATGTCAGCGACCTTCCGACGAAGTTGGTCTCGCCGTTCCTCTTTCACCCTTTCTTCTTTTGTAAATTTTACAAATGCCTTCCATGTCTGAAGCGTGACACTGAGAAGCTTCCTTTAAGGAGAAAAGGGGAGAGGTGGAAATCAATGGGAATTCCAGTAGTACACAGTGTATTAAAGGGGAGAGGTGGAAATCAATGGGAATTCCAACAGTACACAGTGTATTAAAGGAGAATGGACGGGGATAACTGTGATCAGTTGCCGTTTGCACAGACAACCCCGTGCTGACAGTACAGGCTTTGGGACTTCTTGGTTCATCTGCTCACAGCCTGTCACTGACCAACCCGGACCAGGAGTTGTGATGGGTGGGCAGACAGCCATCAAGGTAAAAATTATATCTGGAAGAGCTAACTTAGGGCACTGAGGCCTAATTTAAAGCTTGACTGGTAAGCGCACCCCCATCTACAACAGAAAGCATCTCTAATTCAGTTGAGAAAAAATATGCTAAATACCAAGTATGGGAAGATGGTGATGGGGGGGGGCACATGCTGAAACAGTGCTGTCCTTGGGAAGCGTGTGTGCCTTTTGGGGACTGACCAGTGCCCACACCAGCTCTGCACTGGGCATGCTGGGGTGAGGCCTAATGTCTGCCCACTTAAGCAGCTAGCCTATCAGAGTCAGCGCTGTGGGGAGGGACAGTGAGGGAGGAACACCGGAGGTGTTGAAAGGCACTGCCTCTGAACTGGAGAGGGCAGGCCCTGAGTGAAGGCGAGGAGTCGCACACTTACAGTTGGAACACAGGCAAGGGTTGCCGAGGCGGTTTGTAAAGCTTGAGGCAGTGATATTTGCTCTGGTCTCTTGGCCAGCTAACGAAGCCCCAGAATGGACCTCAGTCATTAATTCTATGGCTGTTGGTTGGCTGATATTTTAGATAATGTTGGCTTTTGTTGGCAAAAACATTACTTTTAAAACGAGGAGGTCCCAATGAGCAGATCTGCTTCCCTGCATTCAATTTCTACCTACTCAGCCCACTGGAGAGATTCCTGGGCTGGACTTGACCCCACCTCCCTCCCTCCCTCACCTGCTGTTTACAGCTCCTCTCCCTAACTGCACTCCGGGGTTTCTGACTCTTAGACTTTGTCTCTTCCTATTCTACTCTCCTGAAGTCTCCTTTTCAGGGTCTGGCATGTGAAGACTATGCAGTCAACAGGAAATGAAGCTCGCCTGCTATGACTGTGTCTCTTTCCCACTTTGTTCCTTGTTCCTGGCTCCTCTGTTTCTGCCCCACTGGCCGCTTACTCTGCCCCTCAGAGGCACAAGCCCACCTCTGCCCAGCAGCCCGCCTCAGCATGTCTACCATTTCTGTGCTCTGTTTATTTCCCTAGAGCAAGCAGAGACTTCAGGAGAGTAGAATAGGAAGAGACAAAGTCTAAGAGTCAGAAACCCCGGAGTGCAGTTAGGGAGAGGAGCTGTAAACAGCAGGTGAGGGAGGGAGACGGCGACTCCACACCTCACAAGCCTCCATGTCGCAGAGGGGCTGCTGCAAATGCCCACTGCACTAACTGCTTCCCAGGAGTGACCCTTGACCATCAGAAAGGGTTTTCCTGTCCAATCTCAGAACATTTCTGTACAAATGCCCAGGGAAGTTCTAGTCAGAGAACACATACACACTTGTTTATATTTGTGTGGATTACATTATTTCTCCACAAATAAGACTTAATTGTATTTTAAACATTAACTAATAATACATTTACACACAGAATTCAAAACAAGGAGAAGCTACCCTGTTAGAGTCGAAGGCTACATGCGAAGGAAGGGAACAAATCTGTCACTGTACAAAAGTCCTTAGCTGTAGCAGGGACTTGTGAGGAGGAGGGGCCTGTGGGACAGTGATGTTCGACTCTGACCTCAGTTGTGACACGGGTGTCTGGTAATTACTGCCTTTGTATGGATTACACACTTAAATTTGTGCTGTATTTCAGTGTTTAAAAGGTCAAACTAAAATACAAAACTCTGTTAAGGGTACTTGTTGCTCTTGTAGAGGGCCCGAACTTGGTTTCTAGCACCCACATGTTGGCTCATAACACTCTAGATCCGATGCCCTCTTCTGACCTCCGTGGCCACCATGCATGCATGTGGTACTCACACATTTGTATCATACACATTAAAACAATCCCTAGAAAATGAAACTGTGTGACTAATAAGGAACACATTTACTCAGATACGTCCCATGAAGCTCACATTCGATCCCTGCCAGCCCTGGGCGGCTAGGACAGGCGTCCTCGTAATTTTATGGTTGATTTCCAGTGCTGCTCTTGCCTGTGAGCAGCCCCCACCTCAGCTTTTCACGGCAGCAGCAGGACATGGGAGAGGCGGCTGCAGAGTCGGGGAGCGCAAGTGCCAAGCCTTACCTGTCACAATGTTCGGCTGCCATCTCAAGTTTCCTCTGGGATTTGATCTTCAGATCCCTGACCATGGTCAACCAGGCCCTGAAAACCTTCTTCTGCAGTAAGTGGGCACAGAGTTTTCTTACTTCTTTCTCCAGATCAGTGACATACTAGTGGGTGAAGACACAATTAAAAATGAGAGGAATATAATATCAGTGGACGAGTAGAGTAAGTAAAAAAACAAATGGGAGAGAACCAAAACAACATACAAAGCAAAATTTAAAAAAAGATGCAGAAGGCTGAAAGATAATAAGGCAGCCAAAATAATATCTTCTGCAACGTACTATAGCAACAGCAGCAATTCAGGAGTACAAACAGGTGTAAGATTGATTGGAGGTTTCAAAATCAACCTAAGTACTGTGTGACCAAAACAAAACAAACAAACAACCCAAGGACTATAAAACACAAAAGATGAAGTAAGGATTCATTATAATATAAACACATAGACTTTATGGGAAAAGCATCGTGTGCTTGGGATTTAATACTAACCAAAGTTGACAACATTTTAAAGGAATGAACTGGATTCATGACTCTTTTTGAAAATCCAAAGTGACTGGCATTATGAAGGCGATTTAGTTTTTTTTATTGGGGAATTGAGCAGGGAGATGTATTTACTTAGTTTTGGTTTTCTGAGGCAAGGTCTTACTATATACTCTAGACTAAGCCCTGAATTAATGGCGGTCCTCCTGCCTCAGCTTCCCAAGTGCTGAGATCATAAGCATGTATCATCTGACATGGCTCAAGGAGATGCATTTAAAGTTCTTTCCCTGTGTCCGTACCTGGAACCAGCTTCGGAGGACTCTTCTACACAGTAGGTGGGAATACAGCTGATCAGCCTGGGCTGTTCTCACAGCCAGAGCTTCCTGGCTATACCGGAACCAAGTGAGCAGGCATTTTCTTTGAAGAGCCAAAGAGTAATGTTCTTCTGCTACCTGGAAAATGTTTGAATGAAAAGAGGAACACCATTCCTTAAATTTTAAATCACTTAAGGGAACATACACAGCTAAGGAAATGATAGTACATAGCAGGTTTAGATAGTTATGTGGATTATATACAAGAATCTTGAGTTGCCTATAGTCTGTGTCCAGAAAGACACTGGCTATTGGCCTTGTTCTGTGGAGGTCACAGATTCACATGGTGTTGACTCTCTGGAGGTCGCAGGCATTCGCTGGTTATGGAAATAGAATAAGCAGCTTCCACGACATCATTCCAAGTCCACTAACGCTGGCCTGGGGGCTGGCAGTGCTCTTAGTTTGCTCTCCTGGAACCTGGACAGCAATTCCACAACAAACGGCTCTTTATTATGTACTTAACCATGTCTAATTGAGGAAATGCCAATGCTTTCAATTAGTTTTATAGAATGAACTGTCACCATGATTGAAATTTAGACATTATCAATAAACCACAAACCATTGATTCAAAAATAACATGATGAATATTTTAATGTCTTACCAATTTAAGTGGCCGGGAGTATCATCCCAAATAAATACAACTTAGCTTTTATGTGTAAAAGAGAGACTGTTATGTTCCCTTGACAGGAGAAAAGACCTCTCTAGACAGCGACACATTTCCCAGGTTTCATCTAGTTACCCAGCACTGTGAACCTGTTTCATCCAAGCAGATCTCCTCGAAGTCGTATTTACTGGCCAGAACGGTCATCACAGGGGACTCTATATGACACATGCAACCCTGGCAGCCAAGTGCAGACTAACATTCCATCTGTTTTGAACTTCTTGATCACTGACTTGAATGCCCTGTTCTAAGTACTGGGCAGATTTGTCAGGGGAATTTGAGACATTTCATTGGTGTTGGATTTCAAGGATCCCTGTGGCAGAGAAGATTGCTGTTCTCTGTAATAGCATTATGTACTCTTTGCAATGTAATTTTACAGAACCTCCCAATGGAGTAGATGGAGCTTCGTTCCTTCTTAGTGACCTTGAGCCTGGTTGTGTGATTGTGCTCTGTTCAATGAAATCCTAGCGGGCAGTGTTAGGTAGCTAGTTAAATTAGCAGCCTGGAGGACACAGGGAATGAACCTTCACGTCATAATGAGCAGTTTATAAATCCATGGCCTAGAGCTATGGGGCTGATTATCACTCAAAAGAATGAAGAATGGGACCTGAACATATCTTCTGCCCTGGAAAGAGACATGACATTCCAAATGAGCAGACTGTCACTCATAAAAAAGTTATCTATTATTTATTTTATTTTCATTATGTATCTGTGTATTTGGGTATTTTTTTTACAGCCTTAGAAATCGAATACCTGCCTTAAACTGTGAACTGGGACAGTGTGGCCTCAGGTCACTGTAGACCGCCACCCCTGGGAGGGTGTCCTCTATTTTATTCTGCAATAAATTTTACTCATGATCGACTGTATAGTCTGTATTCAGTCATGATGGAGGTCACGAGGACCTTGAAAGCAAGGACTCCAGAGCAAAGTCCTGGTGATGGACAGCAGGGGTTCACAACAGGGCTTGGTCCATCTGCTAGTTAATTGCTAGGCGGAAAGCACAACCCAGGTAGCTCCATATCCAGTGCGCAGGACTAGGGAGAGACTAGGACCGAAGCTATACTGGCCTGCAGACTCCTGAGAAAGGAGCATGAATTGTAACCGACTTGAGATTTCGGGGTTGTCTATGGACTTTATCATAGGGATCCAGCCACTTCCCACTTTCTGCTGTAAACCATGCTAAAACTGAGTCGCCTCTATTCCTCCTGCAGTGGTGATCTCTAATAAAACCACTCTAGTTTCTAAAACCCCTTAAATTACAAGTATTTAGATAACCAAATCTAAACTCTTACTCAAACCAGTTATCTTTCTGCTTTTTGTTTCGTTTTGTTTTTGTGAGACAGGGTTTCTCTGTGGAGCTTTGGAGCCTGTCCTGGAAATCGCTCTGTAGATGAGGCTGGCCTCAAATTCACAGAGATTGGCCTGTTTCTGCCTCCTAATGCTGGGACTAAAGGTGCACCACCCACCACCTGGCATTTTTCTGGCTTTTTAAAAGCACTAAACACTCTCTAAGCTAAAGCATGTATCCGCGAAAGGCCTACTTTCTAATCTGGGGTTTGATATGATGGCATACCTCAATGCTTTCCTTGCTTTGCATTCTCAGTCTCTTCCAGGGCTCCAGACCTTTCTTCCTTAGCAAGACTTTTTCATAATGATCTTTGGCTACTGCTTCCAACTCTTGATTTCTCTTCATTCTCTTCAGTTTCTCTAGTTCTTTCTGGGGGGAAAAAAAGAAGCGAAAAATTCCATGAGTAAAAAAACCTGAAGAATTTCATTTAAATAAAAAGCCAATGAGTTTAACACATAACCACTAATAAAATAGTGTGCTGGTTATTATAATAGAACTCTGGAACACACACACACACATGCATGGGTGCACGCACGTGCGCGTGCCCAAACACACACACACACACACACACACACACACACACACAAAGAACATTGCTAAAAGAGTTAGAAAAAGTTGGTTGTGCCCTCTATCTCAATCTAAGCTATGTATTCTTAGGTTTATTCAATAATGTTCATAGAAATGAGCTTTACTCCCCTCATTACTAAAAAGTCAAGAGAAAAATCAGGAACTTTCCCTTATTACTACAGAAAACCCAGCAATGTACACCTTTACTAGAGTTATGACGTAGAGCCTTGTATATAAATAATGACGGTCAAATGACAACCCCACTGGAAGTCTAGAAGAATATTCTTAGCACCGAGTTGTTTTTCCTTCCTAAGCGAACAGTAAGTCCAGATATAAGCTAAAGTATTTCTCCTCATCAAACAGCCTTCTGTCCTGAGTAGACAGATTAACTACCCATGCTGGTTCCGAGACAAAAGACACCGTGTGCTTCTCACAGAAGGCTACACTTGTGAGTGGTGTGCCGGAGAAGGATGACAGGAATGCAATGGTCTACCCTACAGACACCATTGTCTATTTATTTCCTCTGAGTAAAAGCAGTCTGAGGTGGAGGCGGAAGAGAAAAGTGGACTGAGCTGTACATGGCAGAGCTCTGCGGGCAGACTGCAGACGGCTCTCAGAGCCGTCCCTCGTGGGGCAGAAACACGACAGCATTCGGGTTCCTTTTTCATTCTCTGACTTCATGTCATGAAAAGGACAGTGGTAAAAAGGTTGATTCAACAAGCTACTTTGTGTGCCTGAGCCTTCTACAAGAAGCAGCAGGGAGGGAAGGGGAAGAGGGAGGGAAAGAGAGAAACAGAATCAGAATATTTCTAAGAGGGAACGGGGAGTGTTCTCATCTTCCAATTCAGTCACACATCTGCAAGCTCCTGAAAACAAAATGTCCACATTCTTTAGGACATTACATCAAAATAACCTTTATAGTCTTTATTTCAGACACTCAAGATCCTTCTTGAATGGAAGGCAGATATCAAAGCCATAGACAAGCATGTCTTCATGAGTAGTAAAAGGAGGTAAAGAATAAACGAGGAGACAGAAATGGGGTGTTTCCACATGGAGGGAGCTGTCCCTACACCAATGGTGGCTTGCAGACAGACACCAGAGCCGGATTCTCACCCTCTGGAGAAGCGCTCGGGCTCAGGCTAAAGAGCCCACTTGCACGCACTCACATTTATTTTCCACCTCTTTGTACAGGAAGTGAATGGCAGCTGTATGCACTCTGCTGAGACACTGACATGGTACAATTCTGCTTTGAGAAAGCATTTATATTGGGGATCTACACAGAAGGGTTTTAAAGAGCACATAGTTCCCTCGGGTTAAGAAGCAATATTAAATACAAGTTTCTCTCTGATTTAAATTATATTTTGCATAAATACCAATGACGCGCAAAAACAATGTCTCATCTAAATGTTTATCTGTATCATCCACTATGTCTTGAGAGAAAGATCAAAGATCACAAGTATGGTACAGGAAGTATAGGGCGCTCAACACCGCTCTCACACTAATTTCTTCACACTGGATCATGGAAATCAAAATAGAAACATGCTGAATTATGCCAATTTAAATAAAAGCAAATAGAACCAAAATATAAGCACTAACAAAAGTCCCTTTGACCCATGGGATTCAATGCATCCTCTATTCCTCACCTCGCCTCACTTCACTGGAAAAGCCCAAGTCCCCCAGAGGCACTCTTGTCCAGGCCATGAACGATGCCTGTGTTTCCAAATTAAAGAGTTACTTGTCTCCTTCAGAACTGCGCTCAGTCACACTTCATTGGGTCCCCTACTCCTCCCCTAACCCAAACACATCTCTCACTGTTGTGACTGTAGATTCTCCTGGGTTCTCTGGAAAAATATTCACACATCCTAGGCTGTGGCCCTGAGCTTTCATCTCTGTCCAGACAATGTCCCTGCCAGGTTGATTCTAGTCACTTCCAGAGTGTTAAAAACACTGACATACTTAAAATTTCTAGATTCCATATTCTCATCCTGATGGTCAAGCTTCTCTGTCAGCTGTGTGTGCCTAACAGGTATCTGGCATGCATTCGTGTGTCTTGCGGAGGCCTCCTCTGTATCCAGCAGCTCAAATACCATCTGCTCAGAAGAGTTTTCCCATCTTGTTTCCCGCACGACTCTCCCCTGCCTACTTCTTTAGGTGTTGACCCCATTACCTCTTTTCCAAATGGGAATAGGTGGTTTCTAAAGGCAGGGATGATGTCTGTCCTTACTGCTCTGTTCCAACACCCAGAACAAAGACTAGCACATAAGAAGATATTTCACAGGTACTTCACTTTATCATGGTCTTTTCCCTGAAGACTTCCCTTGTCCTAAAGCTTAACATTACATGTTGTCTTGATCAGTCTTTTGCCACCTTGACACTAGCTAGAGATATCTGGGAAGAGGACCCTCAGCTGAGAAAACGTCTTGGTCAGATTGTCTGTAGGCAAGTCAATGGCGCATTGTCTTGAATAGAGGTGCGAGAGTACCAGGCTTTTTCTTTTCGGTCACCAACCAGCTCCCAAATCATGACACAATGCTCGGCCTTCGCTTAGCTCTCATCTGGCTAGTTCTTTTAACTTAAATTAACCCATTTCTCTTTCTGTCTTGCTTTCACTGCTGCTGGCATCTGCTGGCTGTGGATGCCTGGCTTCTTGCCCTGGGGAGTTCCTTTGTTCTCTCTTCCTCCTCTCATTTCTCTTTTTCTTTCTAGATTTCTCTTCCTATTTACTCTCTCTGCCCACCAGCCTCACCTATCCCTCTTCTGCGTAGCTATTGTCATTCAGCTCTTTATTAGACCAATCAGGTGCCTTAGGCAGTCAAGGTGAAACAAATGCAGCGTAAATAAAAGTAACACACCTTTATACAGTTAAAGTAATATTTTGCAGAATAAACAAATGTAACACAGATTTGCCTAGTTAAAAATAATATTCCACAACATGGGAGGGCCCAGCTCACTGTGGGCAGTGCCACCCCTGGGCAAGTGGTCCTGGGTGCTACATAAGAAAGCAGGGTGAGCATGCCATGAGGAGCAAGTCAGTGAGCGGCAATCCTCCATTATCTCTGCTCTGGTTCCTGCCTTGGCTTCCCTAGTAATGGTCTGTAACCCATGAGTCAAACAAACTCTTCTTCCCCAAGCTGCTTTTGGTTATGTTCTTTATCATAGCAATACAAAACCAAACTAAGGCACATGTCCTTTCCACACACAGAACTGGGTTTATCTTATAGTCTGTATGCAGAGAAATATATGTGACTGTCCCTGAAACAATCTGTCATAGCAATAGTAGGACTGCTCATCTTACTAGAAAATATGGTACCTCTGCCGGACAGTCTGCTGATGAATTCAGTGAGCAGAAAAACCCTGCCAACTAAAAGAAGTTAAACCAGATTTCCCTCAAGGACAGCCAGCCACATGCAACTGACAGAGAAGTCACAGCAGGTACTGGTTCAGGAATGCCACCACGTTTTTGTTGCCCACAGGAATAGCATCACCATGGCTTTGGAGGCTGTGTATCTGGGTCAGCTATAGGAAGTCTACAAGGAAGCCAGGAGCTGTTGTGCAGAAGATGATGCCTCAAAAGCAGTAAGACCATGTGACAAACAAGTGGAAAAGCACACTGTGCACAGCATGCTCACACAGAAGGCAAAGGAGACACCGGACACATGCACTCTAGAGCTGAAATCACTCTCACGTCGATCACAGCCACTCTGCGAATGCACCGATCTCAGATTTAGGTGGTTCCGGAGTGAATGGAAGCTGGTCTACATGAAAAGGCTTTGTGTCTGTTGCTATGGGCTGGCATTTCTAAAAAGGAAAGGTTTGGGCTTGGTAGAGTGAGATAAAACACTCTTCTGGCTAGTAAATTTTTTTTCGACCATTTTTTCATCTGTTCAAGCATTTTGCTTCCAACAAAAATAAAGCTGGACAGAGAACAGAGCTAATGCCTTTTTGTGAATTGATCTCAGGCATGTAATTGTCCCCCAATGGAGGGACAGTCACTGTTAAGGAGACATCGAAGCGTCTGCTTACCTGAGAATGCAGAAACTACCAGGTATTGAGTTGCTAGAGTTGAAATTTTGGTGAAGTGCTTGGTTTGAGGGTGAGCACTGTGCAAAGGGTAATGCTCCTGAGAGTGGTCCCACTCTTCTGTACACTTTTCCCCTCTGAACCCCAAATGCTTTCACATTTCACATAGTCTGGCTGGGAGAGAGGAGAGAGGAGCAACAGGCCAAAATCTGCCAGAGCATTCTTTGTTTTTTACTTTATTTATTTTTATTTTTATGTGCATTGGTGTTTTGCCTGCAAGTGAGGGCGCTGGATTTCCTGGAACTGAAGTTACAGACAGTTGTGAGCTGCCATGTGGATGCTGGAATTGAACCCTGGGTCCTCTGGAAGAGCAGTCAGTGATTTTTACTGCACAGCAGCCCAGAGCATTCTTCCTCTGAGAATGAAACTCTATCTGTAGGGAGCACCTGAGAACAGTGGGGAGCCTACACTGTGGCTAGGGAGGGCACTTTGGGAAGGTTGCCAGATGAGATCCCTTCCCACCAACCAACTGCTGCCTCTGCTGGGGAAGGGGGAAGGGCTTCAGTCACAGAGCAAGGAGGGAAGTGAGGTGACAACAACAGCTCAACCTGTACAGCAGAGAGGTCCTGCCTCCCCCACCCCACCTCATCACCTACTTACAAACACTATGTTAGGAAACGGGAGGACCTGGAAAGGACATGGCCTCTGCAGAGCAGCACCAAGTGAAGACCAAAAATCAAAGTCACTGAAAAAGTGAAGCCTCTGGTGTCCATAGCAACAACAAAAGCCAATGGTAGTAACCACAGCAACAATAAACATCAAACAAAGCCCGATTCCTGCCTAGATGAACACAGATCTCCACAATAAAGCCCTACATACTTCAATTTCTGTTGCTCTAAGCAAATGTCTGGCTTTCAACAACAATATGCTAAAAGATGAGAATAATTTCTGTAAAGATAAAACAATCACCAGAACAAGACACGGATATGACAAAGACGATGATGCGATCAAAATTTTAAATAACGCGTGAAGTGTTAGAGACGCCAGTGGAAAGGGTGGACATCATTCAGAGTCAGACAGGAAGGTGCAGTAGACATGAAAACCATAAGCCTCAAAACAAAAGTTAACAACGAGGTAACAGAAATGAAGAGGGCCTTTGGTGTAGCGATTACTGGAAGAAATAGCTGAAGAAAAAACCAGGCGACCTGAAACCAAGAGCAAGGAAGTCAGAGGAACTGCAAAGTCGCAAAGTGAAAAACTGGTACAGCTGAAAAATCCACTTGCATGACTTGGAATCCGGAAGGAGAATCAAGAGAGGCAGCTGGAGTAACTGGAAGAACAATGGGTAAAAGCATTTTTAAATTTTTTGAGAAAACACAAAACTATATCGAAGAAGTTTAAAACTACTAAGCAAGGCTGAAACCCTAATTCTAATGCGCCAGTCCATGACCTAGGCCAGTTGATGAGTTATGTAAGAAGCAGGGAGGAGTAGATAACCCGACAGGAAAAGTGTCCTCCTAAGATACTCCAGAGAGCTTTCTGCTCTCTCCTCATGAGCCTGCACCAGAGAAAAGGTCCTGTAAGGACACAGGACTGGGGCTCTCGGAAAGGATGGAGGCAGGTTAGACGCTGAAGGACTCTGCCGCCAGAAGCCCTGCCCCACAGAACTTTTACAGTTCATAAATATATGACAGAGATTAAGAATTTAGATCTGTACAAAGAAATAAAGAACACTAGACATGGAAAGCAAAACCCAACAGTCCTATTACTAATACCACAAAGAGACAAGTGTGTAAGTCAGTTCAGCAAGGCACTAGTATCAGCAGAATACTAGAAAATACGACACATACGACAGCAGTAACCTGGCGGGAGAAACACCATGAAATCCAAGGATGTCTCGGATGATACGGGAAGCACGTGATTTGCAGGTGGATGGAGATTATTAAACTCTAGATAACACTAAAAATAATCTTAAAAGGAAAGTAAGTCCCTCAGTAGAGGAGATAAGGTAGGATCATAAAGATGCTTATTAAAATCAGAGAAGAAAGGAAAAGAGAGAAAGGGAGGACAAGTACCACAGTTGGAGACAGAATATTTTAATTCAATTATGCCAATGTCACTCTTATGTTAATAGCTTTAAAATAACAAAAATGTTTGCTAGCAGACAGATTCCACACCGGATACTTATAGTTTGCTTTCTGTTCTGATAAACACCATGACCAACTTTCTTCCAGAATGCTGAAGAGGAAAAAACACTTTCAAACTCATTTTGTGAGGCCAGCCTTAGTCTAAACCAAATCAAAGGTGATGCAAGAGCAGAAAATATTGTCAAAATTCCCAATGAATATCACCTTTAAATCTCCAACGAAACAGTAGCGGACCAAGTTCAAGGGAGCATCATGTACCACAGCCAAGGAACATTCACTCCAGGGGCGGAAGGACAGGTCAGTCTGTACACATCAGCAATTATTATTACTAGTATTCCATGATCATCTCAATGGATGGACAACAATTAGATAAAATTCAACATCCTCTTATAGTAAAAATCCTCAGAGAACTGAATATATAAGGAAGACTCAAGGATGACAGCATATAATGAGCCACAGGAAACACAACACCCACAGCTTAAAGGTCCCAAATGAATGAATAGACCTGAAACAGATTTTGAGACAGAGTTTAGGCTAACCCTGAACTCATTATAACGAATCATATACATTTGAACAGACTGGAGTTAAGGTTCAAATTGTCAGCGAGGACATTTGCAAGCAAACAAGATGGATGGCTATAATAAACCCTCTGGTCCTGGATTAGAGCTGGAGACATCTGTATGAGTTCACTTTAATTATATATGAGGGAATGGTTATAGTCAGTTGTATATGCATGGCATTATGTATGTATGTATGTATGTATGTATGTATGTATGTATGTATGTATGCATGCATGCATGCATTATGTATATCATCTGTCCCTGTCTTCCAACATTCCAGAATCAGGAACATTCCAGGAGTAACTTAGTGCTCAGTACCCAGACCTTCTTTTCCAGATACCATATAGAACTAAGGCATCTTAGAAAAAAATGTCTGATTCTAGGGCTTAACAGTGAAAATATGAGAGGAAAAGAGAGTAAGGTATCCAGAAAGCACAGAGGAATGGAGGCATACCTAACCAGGAGGCAGCCTCAAAGAGCTCCCAAAGCCAATCAAACCATAATTTAAACAATAAAGTTAATAACAGTATTTTTCATCATCCAAAGTACAAAATAAATATACATGAATCCATAGTTATATACATGATGACTGAATAAATAAATGAAGGAAGCAGCTAGTTTTATTTACAGAGTTCCTAGTACTCGCTGTAGGTTCTCCTCTAGGGAGCAGATGGAACTGAACTGTTCCCTCTCTCTGCCTTTAACAAATCTCTTTCAGAGGACAGAGTGGGAAGAGGAACAACTGGGAACTCAGTGTTGAAACCTGTCGGGCACTGGCTAACTCAAGTCATTAAGTAGCCATCAGAAGATATGCATCATCTGGGTCTCGTGTACAACACTGCCACATGTTTAAGAAGGACCATGTGTCACCACAGAAAGCCACTAGTGAAGAGTAATTGTCAGAAAAACACCATACACACATGGAGGGACGTTTCTGAAATCTTCAGAAAAATCAGGACAAATGAGGAAAGACAGAAACTGTCACAGCCCAGAGCACACTAAGGGGACAAGACAGGGATGTGGCATCCCAAAGTAGTTCTTGAATACTCTTGGAAAAGCAATGTCTGCAGTAATGTGTTCACTCTGACTGCTAATGAGTGCCTCATGGTGATATTGGGTAGCATTAGACAAGAGAGACATACAACACTATACTATCCTTACAATTCTTCTGTAAATCTGCATTAATCCAAAATAAAGATTTTTAAAAGAACATCATTGTATAAATTAGGAAGCCCCAAAGATTTCTGAATATATTTATGGTAGAGTCTAAAGAAGAAAAAGCTATCTAATACCTACAGGCAGACAATGATCAGTCTATTAACAGAGATGCACACAGAAAAAGGCCCAGTGTAGAGATGCCAAGATGCTAAAATAAAGAGGAGTAAATTCTTAGTGCTGAGCTCAGATATTTTTTCTCTTCTTTGTATTTCTCAGGTTTTCCACAGTGAGCAGCTATGAGAGACACATTTGTTACACAGTATGGTTTTTTACAGTTATTTTGTTGTTTTACAGTCGTATGGCCTCAAATTGTTTCACGGTATGTTACAGGGTGCTTTATAAAAAGTGGTCTGTAGTCAGATATGTATATTGACTTTGGCATATTGTGTCTCTTTTCTGGAGACTCATGTCTGGTAGGATGTCAAAAGTTTTAGGAAGTCAACTAATTAAGGAACTTTGTTTATCTTAAACAGCATTTTCCAAAACCATTTGACTACTTTCTCAGTGCGGCTTGCTATTTCAGGAGCGACTGGGGTGACATGGAGTATGACATGTTGGGGAATGTGTTTTAGAATAGCTCACCAGTTTTTAAGGGAAGAAACAGCTGCTTTTAGAGATTTCTTATGTTGATTTAGCAAGGAATGAAAATGCTTCTACTGTCTCAAAAATCTCTGTGGAGTTTGCCTCATGTGCCTTCTTGACTCTTTTTGTTCTGTGTACCGCCCAACACAGCAAATACTCTGCTGTGTTTCCTCCAGTGGGTAAGGTCACGTCTTCTCAGCTAGCATTTAACAACTTGCTTTCCAAGTCCCCTGAAGCACATTTTCTTCTAATCGCTCATTGCTCTATTCTCTCACCACATCTACTGAGCGCATCCTATGCCTAGGTACCCCGATGGCCAGCACAAGTGAGGAGACGGAGCCACCAGGTCACTAGCAGTCAGCCCCAACAGAGGCAGCTGTCTACAGACTCCAGAAAGACTACTAACCATCTTCTTCAGCCTCTTTTCCTCTCGTTTTCTCTCCAGCTGAGCTTGCTTTTCTTCTGCATCCTTCTTCTGGCGTTCTTCTTCTTGGGCCTTTAACTGAGCCTGAATGAGATAAGAAAACCGAGAACCCTTCCTCTGAGTGGGAAAGGAAATCTGTGGGGAGGCAGTCAAGTACCTACCAGGAGCCAGGCCTGCCCCTGGACTATGCGTTTGTGGCAGGAGGGGAATACTTAATATGCCCTGTAACTTAGGGGTCTCTCTAAAAGGGACCTTCTGCCTGGGAAGGGGACACTGCACATGAATACGGCCACTCTGCTTTCAGGATATAATGACTATTTTCAGTTCTTACTTTCACTTGTGAAACAGAAGTACGGTGTGGTGACGTATGCTTAGCCCACTCAAAACAGAATTGTTAAGTTTTTCTTGTAGATGCAGACTTTCCTTCCGACAGCAGGTCAGACTTCGGAAGATACTGTTTTTCACAAAGTCAGTGGGTCAGACATCTATCTATCTACAGTGTACTAATTGTGGTTATCTGTGACCCTCCCAGTCTGGTAGCTGTCATTCACCTTTGTAACATTTCCGTTCTGTTCTGCTAAGGATGCTGAGTACAACCTCCATGGTTTTCTAACACTGAATTCAGAGGGGCAGGCCTTCAGCCTCCTGAAGTTCTAACACTACTATCTTAGGAGGTGTGGACAAGCAAGGTCCCAGTTTTTGAAATCTGAACAAATCACTTTTCTTGCCTCAGTTTGCATCCTGAATTTATTACCAATTTGTCTTCTTCTTGTTTTTTCTTCTTTTCTGCCAAGATCCGCCTACGTTCAGCTCGTTGAATTGCTCTCTCTTCCATGGCTGAAAAATAGTAACATCGTCCCAGTATAAAAAAATTATGAAGCACTCTGTAAAATGTCTCCATATTCTAGTCCCATTCAGAGTTATCATTGGAGCTTTCTTGTAATTGAACATCTTGACATATGGAGCTGATTTAACTCAACAGGTTAGAGATCTAACATCAGCAATGATGAACAAGTCACACATTCATTACATTTTTGTTTTCATATTTCTTTAGAATATATTTCTATTGGTTGAAATAAGACAATATCCCTGGATGGTGGACTTTTAGTATATGAAACTCAGAAGTCATAATTTTAATATCTCACTGATGAACAAAGAAAAATGTAACTACAGCTAACAAGTACTTAGAGAGTTGAGAAATCCCTTAACTCTCACTTGAAGTGAGGCTCGCATTGTTCTGAAGCCGCTGTGTATGTGTGTGCACAATAACAAGAAAACCTAAAGTTGGGGTCAGGGCGAATACATTTCAGTGTAGTTTTAAGACCCAGGCACCCAGATGGGCCGGAAATGGAAGTGAACCAGGCATTTGGAGAACTGGCATCAGAATGAATTTGAGTGTCAGACTCCTGTTCTTGACAGTTTATTAAATATCGATCCAAAAGAAACAAATGTGCAAGATGGTCTGATAATATGACTATAATCAGCCGGGGCTGGCGCAGGCGGGGGCATGGGCAGCAGGAGCACTGAGTTCTGCACGCAAAGCCAGCCAATGGTTACTTCCAGTTCCTTGGGCCGTGTTACAGAGAAGAAAATTTAAGCCAAGTTTTAAGAATTAATAAACAAAAACTCACCAAGCTATTTCTTACGGATATTAAGTGTCTGCTTTGCCACAAAGGACTAATGGTGGTGGCACAGATGGCGGAGTGAGACTGTCCTTAAGGAGGCAGAAATAGACTGGAGGATTAAAGTAAAGAGCCGAGAAGCAGCGTCTCGGCAGTACATCGCCCCCATCTTTTCTAGATTGAATCATTAAAGTCTACTTGAAAAACAGACTGGGATTCTAAAATAGCTAAGTCATTGATCAAACAATAATTTCAAAAACGTATC
Organism: Arvicola amphibius; assembly: GCF_903992535.2. Classification (NCBI taxonomy): domain Eukaryota; kingdom Metazoa; phylum Chordata; class Mammalia; order Rodentia; family Cricetidae; genus Arvicola; species Arvicola amphibius. Next base: position 45,177,701 of record NC_052056.1, on the reverse strand, counting down.
ACAATGAACTGGACATCTCCAGATCAGGCTTAGTAGTGGGCAGCCAGCAACATCTGTTGCCCTGCAGACAGATAGCTGATATGCCGCCAGCCAGTCTCTTCACTGACAGGAACTGACTACTACGTTTCTCAGATGCCGTTACTTCTTGCTAGTGTGGCAATTTTGCCATAGCTTTAAAAAACTCAATGTAATTGTCAAAATACTCCCCACTTTGTGTGTGTGTGTGTGTGTATGTGTGTGTGTGTGTGTGTGTGTGAGAGAGAGAGAGAGAGAGAGAGAGAGAGAGAGAGAGAGAAAGAGAGAGAGAGAGAAGTGCAGCTATGTGACAAATCAATTAGCAGAACTACTAGGTGGGTCCTGAGGAATGCCTCTACTCCCAAAGCACTATTTAGTTTTTAAACAAAGAGTTCCATGTGCACCTAAAATGCTATCAAATTAAACTATCTGGTTTATATATCTCATTACCAAAATGCTACCATTAAGATAATGCACCATAAAATGACAGCATAACTTGACTTGAATTGCTATGAACTCTTCAGTATTTTGGCACTGATGGAGTGTAATGGCAGATGAACTTTATTGATGTTTAGCCTTAGTTGCTGCTCAGAGTTTTCAATTGAGTAATCCCCCCCATTTTCCACAATACAAATCTCAAATTAGAGAAAAATGGTGTGCCTTCCATAACTCTGTGCGTATGTTTATGTGTGTGAGCACGTGCGCGTGCACACACACATGCATGTGTTAGCTGGGGAAGCCACCAGGGTTGGCAAAAGGAAAAGGGAGGAGAGTAGTGGAGGCTCCTTGTGCATTCCATTTCTCCCATGTGATAGAGCTTAGGTTTTCGGAAGGCTTTACCACATCTCAAAGCCTATGAGCTGGAGGCTTGCAGTCCCAGACAAATGCTACTCCAGCGGAAAAGGCCACCATCGTGAAAACCACCAGGACTGCCTTGCCTTTCAGTAAGGGATGGGGTGCCGTCAGGTTCCTTTTGGATGCAAAAAGAGAATTTCTGGAATCAGTCCTACTGTCTTCACACCTTGGGGAGAGAACAGATGAACTGGAAGAAAATATGGAAAAAAAGAAAAGAAAAACAATTTAAATCGATAATTGGCTTCCTTCAAAGTCTTTGCACCCAAGGACCCCAAAGCGCTATACAAAGTTCACCTGAACTCTGACTTAAGGATGAATTGATATACCCAGACTAGAGTCGGCATAAGAAAGACCCCACCCTCATCTTCTGATGGTTTCTAACGACCTTCATCACACACCAAGTATGTCTCAGGCACATCTGAAATTGTCTAAAGAGACTTTGAGGCAATGTAGAACTCCTATTCCAAGCCTGGAAATACAAAATTTTACTTCGAACAAGCGAGGAAATTATCCAGCTTTGTGGCTGGTCCATGGGGTCCATGTTGTCTGCCCTGGCTTCTCAGCACTAAACATAATCAGAAACTCAATAATCTAGTTAGAACAAGCATTTTTCTCTTTCCCCACACAATTACAAAGTTCCTCTCCCAAAGGCAGCTACTTCCCAGTGCTCACTATACAGTGGTCTCCATCTAGGCAGCCTGCTTTAAATACCTATGGACACCTCACACGGCAAGTCAGAATCCATGAGGCTTCTTGGCTTTCTGAGTGGACAGACCACATACAGATATAGGAGAGTAAGAGCCAAGCAAAGATATTCAGCAGCCTCTCTTTCTCAAAGGAAACCCCTCCAACAAGTTCAGGGGTGCTCTGAGACTGCCGACCTACTTCAGAAGCTTCTGGCAGGTTCCTGGCGGCTCCTCCGCTCCTCTGGGACAGGACAGAAGGCGACTCTGTGCTTCTGTGATTGCTGCGGCACGCTCAGCTGCCCACTGGGCCTCGGCCAACCGCTGGTCTTCCTTCAGCTGTTGAATGAGCTTCTTCTGCTCCTTGAGTTTCTTCTTTTGCTTCTCAATCAGCTGTTGCTGGTAGACATGGCGACGGTGGGAAGGCCCCTCACAAACAGGCTCCGCTTCCTGGCTAGTGGTCCCAGGCTTTTCATGGCTACTGGGCTGTTTAGCGGTCTTAGCATTTGGAGTCTTGGGCTGCTGTGTGCCAGGTGTGCTCCCACAGACATCTGGGAGGGGACCCTGAATATCACCCTCTGTTGTTCTTCCTGGGGAATGGTTCAGCATACAACCACTGCTCACCACGGGTGGCTTTTCCCACCAAGTGGGCATGATGGTGACCTGAGGAGAACAGTAATATTCTAACTCAGTACTGATGAGCTGAGATCCTGGCTTGGTCTCATGAGTGTTGTTCTGTTCAATGGCACAAGTGTGCTACACCTCAGGTAAAGATGCCCTGCTCTCTATTTCCAGGTATCTCAGACACCACAAGCTCAGTGCTATAAGCCACTGAGAATGTACGCTGGGCTCCCCAATCACTAGTGGAATGTGGGCAGAGCTGTGGGAGCTGTTGTCATGGGCCAAGACATCTGCAATGAGCTGGAAGGACTGCTTTTATGAGAGAGTACTTCGCGTAGCTCAGGCTGGCCTTGAGCTAATGAGCCTCTTGCTAAAGTGCTTTACTATATGGGCATGCTCCGCCATGCCCAACCTCCTCTTAGGATTTTTCTCAACTTCATTTTGTAACTAGACAAGTTTATTTCTTACAATATATAACTTTTTAAATGTAAAATTGACACTAAAATTTACAGAAATCTGACCTTTTTGTGGCACAGGATATATTTTTTCCTCAAGTGTTTGAAAACTTTCTTTTTCACTTCAGATCCTTAGAGGCTTTCTCTTAGGTCTAAACATGTTTGTATATATGTATGTATGTCGTAAGTCTAAACATATGTATGTATGTATATATGTATGTCTTAATTCTAAATTTATGTATGTAAGTCTATTATATTGCAATTTTTTTGTTTTGCACAGAAAAAATACTTTTTGCTGACCCTTTTCATTTAAAGGTAATAACAGTAAGAACTTGGTAAGAAAAAAAGGTTACTTTCAGTTAGTTCTTAAGATGCAACAGATCTGTTCTTTCAAGGCCTGTTCCATCTCTACTAAATTCATCCTTAAATAGAGTACAAATTTCAACCCCAGTTCTGATTTTGAGGCTAATCTCCAGCTCTTTCTCAACTATCTGTTTGGGGGAGGTTTGTGGAAAGCCAGGGCTAAGCAAATATCTGCTCTACATAAGAACAGCTTTATCTAAATACCTTGTATTAGCATATAACGTAATACCTTTCAAAGATGTAAACTTCATTTATAGACAGGATTCATGCTCAATGACATTATCCAGGGGGAAGGAAAGAATCATTCCTAACAGCAAAACTTATTCTGGCCAAAATTCATGTCAAGTTAGAATGTTTGAGTCCGTGATGTGATCAGCTACTCATTATGCCATGCGCAATGGCAGGGAAAGCCATGGGCTGTCCCATGTTAGAAGCCTTCAGCACTAACGGGTACCGTCCTCAGGGACTCAGAATCACTGCTCGTGATGATGGAAATGCTCTCTACGACTTAGCTGACGTGAGAGATGTGATCCATGGAAACCCTGACATGCTAAACACTTTTAAAAATAACCTTTTATTTTAGAAATGTCAGCGGACATTTATTCATGAGAACCCTGCTTATGTAATTTAGCATCAAGCAGGGTAGATGTTTTAGGTGCTTTTAAACCTTGTGGTAATGACCCCTCATTAGCCCAGCAAGACTGCATAAAAGCCTTGAGCACAGCAACAAAGCTTCTTTTGGATCATGGTAACTTCTGAAGGTAACAACAGGAGAATGAGACAAAAGCCTAATGGTACAGTTTGTACCTCCTGGAGAAGAACTGCACAGCCCGGTCTGCTCAGAGGAAATCACCTACCAGCTAACAGATAGTTTCGAAATCTTTTAAGGCATTTAATTTGCTCGTGTTTTACTGTACATCCCAGAAAAAAATGGAGTTTATTTCGTGAACTATAAGGCCTATTTTAGTCCCTTGTTTTCTTTTGTTCTATTTTTTTCCACAAAATTATTTGCTTGATAAAACTTTTCCTTCTTTAGTTTGGAACTTGGAGGCTTTTTCTGAAATATATATATATGCACATATATATTTACTTATATAGAAATATATGTATATTATACAGCATTTTTTTTTGTTTTACACAGGAAAGGTATTTTTTGCTGACTTTTTTTCATTTAAAGTTACCAACAGTAGAACTTGGTAAGAAAAAAAGGTTCCATTCAGCTATTTCTTAAGATATAAATCTTTTCTGGGTCTCAACAGAGATGAAATTATCTAGCTAATGTGAAGGTAGACAAAATAAAATGCCTGGGGGAAGGGCCCAGAATGTTACATAAGCCCCAATAAGCATTCTTGGGCTCTTTCTTTGCGGAGAGTACCTTAAATGGAAGCCATCCTGCTTGCTCAGAGTAATCAGGGTACAAAGCAAGGCTGAGACCCTCAGGTGCCCAATTTAATTATATGTGCCCGAGTTAAGCACTTAGCAGCACTCGGCGCAGGGTGGAGGCAGAGGAGCCTCTCCTAAGGCTTTCTAACAAGGCAAGTGCAACAGAGGAAGACAAACTGCCAGGAGTGACCGCATGAGAAATGAACAGCTGGGCACAGCACCAAACCCGAACCAAACCAGAAAGGCACATGACCAGAACAACCGTCTGCAGCACACATAATAACCAAAGTATCAATATTCCTAAAAGTTTAAAGAACTCCTATGAATAAAGAGATACGTACACTAGTAGAAAAAGGAACAAAGGTGATTTACTTATGCCTATCTGTCTATATCCATATCTTTCTGTATATATGGCAATATAAAAATGCTTAACTTCACTAGCAATAAAAATGCAAATGATAAAAAAACATAAGATAAAAATAGAACATACATTCTGTCTTAAAATACTTACCCTAAGTAAAGCATTATGTATATATGTAAAGACTAGTTACTAACGGGATGTTCAGTGAAACACTGTTTGAAACAACGACAAACTGAAAACAAGTTAAATTTCAGTCACCCACGAGTTAAACTACTTCTAGCTTAGGTTCCCCATAGAATGTCATGTATGCATTACAAAATGATGGCAGAGAGCTGCAGTCCATAACCAGGGTAGGTACTAAGTTCACCTGCAGAACTGAAATTACTGGTGCCCCATTCCCAGAAATTCAGATTAGTAGGTCTAGATCTGAGAGCTACTTTTAAAGAAGAACTACGGCTAAGATATATTTAGTAATATAAAATGTCCATGTTCTATTTAGCAAAGTCAAAAGATGTTTATAAGAAAATAAAATAGTTACATTCATATTAAAAACCAAACCAAATAAATCCCACAGAACAATCTTGCATAATACCAACACTTGGGAAGCAGAGGTAGGATCAGGAGTTCAAGGCCAACATTTGCTGAGTGCATTTTAGGCTAGTCTATACTATATGAGACCAGGTCTCACAAACAAACAAAAACAACAAGCCTTCCTTTTCCCAATTATGGCAGGCTAGATTTCTTCAGTGACCTAGTTGAGGGAAATTTAAAGCTAAATAAAATATTAACAATAAGAAATTTATATATGCCTCAATAGAGAAAAGAATAGATAACTGTACTTCCTGTTACCTCCAGATAATGGAATAATAGACGTAGTTGTTTATTGAGACTGGCCTTGAACTCACTATACAGCCCAGACTGACTTGGAGATTGCAGTCACAGGTACATACCATCACCACTTGATTTTAGAAAAATAAAATTCTTGGTGATTTTTCTCCTACAAAATTGTCACAATTAGTATGAACAACTTTCTTATTAGAAAAACAAAAGTTAAGAATACATTATAGCACAAGCTTATCCGAAAGGGAAATGTGTGAAGATCAAATGGGGGTCAAGAGTTGTCAGCGAGCTTTACCCCTCTTTCCAAAGGCCTTTCATTCAGCTGTTCCGAATTCCTTCTCTATCGTGTCCTCAGCAACTTCCGGCTAGCCCAACATTGACGTATGACTATTAAAAAAATATTCCGGTCAAGAAAATAATCACAGCCTGCATGGCTGTGCATAAGCTTTGTGCACGGTAGCAGCCCTAACCTCTGCATAGCTCAGACAGGGCACTCTCATGCCAGCTGCCATGAGAGTGCAAAGCTCAGATGCAAATCCAACAAACGTGAAGCCCAAACAAAGGGAACAATGTACCTCTCCACTTCCCACTGGCAGGTCCACCTCGGCTATTGTCTCTGCAAGACGATGGATACCCGATGACCCATTGGAACTGAGCTTCCCGAGGGAGGCTGCCTTCAGCAGCTCATCCATTTTCTTCCTAGTTTGTTCCTTGGCTAGCGCCAGCTCCCTCTTTATAACTTCTGAACCATGCCAACGCTGCCATTCAGCAAAGCAGTATCGAAGAAGTTGTTTCCGGTTAAACTCGGTAGCCCGCTGCTGTTTTCTAAGAGACAAAGTACGTCCGTTAAAAAAAAAAAAAGAAGAATAAGAAGCCATGTATAGTGTTAGCTGGTAATACAAATGAAACATAAGACCAAAGAAGTTCCTGAAATGCTCCATCTTGTCATGTTATAGTAAACTAAATGGAATTACTTTACATTCCTCAGAGCAGACTCTAATCAAAGGCATCAATAGCTCAGCATATATATTTAAGAAGAAAAAGTGGTTGTACTATTTATTCCAACTTCCCAATAAGACATACTGCTTTATATTATATATACATGTAACCTGAAAAGAAGGATGCATTAGGGAAACGGATGTTCAGACAGGTGGAAATCTAAGGAGGTAGGTTAGGAGAAAACTCAGTAGACTAGTCATATCACTTAATGAGGTCAATAATTAGAATTTATCACTGGGCGTGGTGGTGCATGTCTTTAATCCTAATACTTGGAAGGCAGAGGGAGGTGGATCTCTGTGAGTTTGAGGCTAGCCAGGTATACAGAACAAGTTCCAGGACAGCCAGGGAAAAAAAACCAAAAAAAAAAAAAAAAACCCAACCAAATAAACAAACAGCAGAAAAGACTTATCAAAGTCTATGTCAAACCCTGAAGATGATCTTGTTAAGGACCTGCACGGGGAGAGAATCACGGCCAAGCTCGCATTCGCCAAAGCCCTGAAGCACTAGCCGCATGTGAGGGCACAAGCCAGGCTCCAGCTCTCAGGGAGCTCATTCATCACCTAAGAAAGATTTCCTTTGGGCTCCTGTGACCTTTGTAAACATTAGTGACCCTGGCTGGTTGGGTTGGGAGTAGACATTATTGATTTCGCCATGGGAGTCAATCCCAGGAGACATCATGGTGGAAGTTGGTCAAGAGTTCAAGTCTAGGGGCTGAGGAGAAGGCTTGGCAGGTAAAGCATTGGCTACACAAGTGTGTGGACAGGAGTTCAGGTCCCCAGAGGCCGTGCAGACACCAGATAGGTGCGGCGGCCTGTCTGTAATCTTAAAACACAAGAAATGGAAAAGCGGAATCCTTAGAGCAAACCGGTGAGCCAGACTAGAAGAGTGCCAGCTTCAGAAAGAGACCCTGACTTCATACAGAAGACACTGAAGCAACCTTGGGCCTCCATCTGCACACATGTAAACACCACATCTGCATGTACAACACACACACACATGCACGCGGGACTCAAGCCTAGAGATTTCTTGTATTGATGTATTGGGAGATGGGCATCACTGTGACTTTAGAACTTATTATATGATTGATTATGTGGCATCAAGTGTCCATTTGGAGACTTAAAATCCAATATTGCTTATTTGCCTTATTGATTTTAGCTTGTAAACATAACTGAGTTCTCCATAGCACTGTTTGCATAGCTCTTTCTATTAAACATTATATATACACTCTGGAGTCCTATCAAGAAAATCATAATGATTTAAGTCCGTGCATGAGGAGAACATTTCTAGATTTCTAGAGATAAAAAAATAAGACTTGTTTACTTCTGTTTTTACTTTTTACTTTTTTTTTATTATTTATTTTTTATTTTTTTGATTTTCGAGACAGGGTTTCTCTGTAGTTTTTGGTGCCTGTCCTGGAACTAGCTCTTGTAGACCAGGCTGGCCTCGAACTTACAGAGATCCGCCTGCCTCTGGCTCCCGAGTGCTGGGATTAAAGATGTGTGCCACCACTTCCCGGCAATGACTTGTTTACTTTTGTATATGACTGTTTTGTCTGCATGTAAATACATATTTGGACCATATGCATGCATGCAGTACCCACAGATGCCAGAAGAGGGTGTCAGATCCCTCTGGAACTGTAGTTAGAGAAGGATGTGACCCCCGCCCCTCACACGAGGGTACCTCAAACTGAATCCAGGTCCTTTGCAAGAGCATTAAGTACTTTTAACTGCTGAGTCATCTCTCCAGCCCCATTTCTATAGTTTTTAAAAATGTTTATATGACCTTCTTTGGTTACCTACAGTGAAAAATGTTACACTGTAACAATATTGAAATTTATATGTAAACTCAAATGAAATACACACACACACACACACACACACACACACACACACATATTGTTTCTGATTATCTATATCGGAAACAAAGTTTCTCCAAATAGTATTCCCCTTGCGACCAGAAATGCATGGCTATTTCTATTCTAAACCAGCCCTGAGATACAAGCACCTCAGCTGCTATGGTTTCAACACACCTAAGAATGTGGAGTCTGAACTCCTACTTTAACAACAGGAAGAGGCGGGCCCTTGGAAAGTTAACTAAGGAGCTGGGGGCCGTAGCCCAGTGCTCTAGTGTTCTACCAGTCACAACCTGAAAACCACCCATCAGGTCACAAAGCCTGTGCCCCTAGGAGCAGACTGATGCTGTTGTTATGGAGACGGGTTACCAATGAAAAGGGCGAAACCCCCACCTCCTGCCTGTCCAGTGTGTGCTTGCTTGCCCTTGTCATGCCAGTACTGTGTGTGCTCTGAGCTTCTAAGTCCCCAGAACTAGGAACCAAATAAACTTCTATAGTTCTGAAGTTATTCGGCCTATGTTACTCTGCAGCAGCAGGAGAGTGCCCAGGACATTTTCCGACAGCATATATCATTATATTTAATTGATCTTTATAATGGCTAACTATTAAGTTGATGATGGCTGACAAATACTTGGTGACTGGCAGATAGTTTCTATAATAAAAGCATATTATAAGTCATAATAAATATGTATGCATTTTACTATAATGGAAATAAATTAAGTCTCTAACAAGACTGACTTGAAACAATTTTTAGAAGAGGCAGTAAGCTAAATTGCAGGGAAAGCTGCAAAGACTAAGTAGGGAGAAAAACACAAACCTATAGCTTTCTCCAGGGAGTAAAATTCATAATTTTTAGGGCAGGAGATGCTTGCTGCTGAGGCTGACTTACATCAATCTTCTCAAGAAGCATGGGTGTGAGAGGCACCTGGTGTGCTAACATTATTTTTACAGTAGAAACAGCCCAAAGCAGCACTGGGCCCTTGGCTGTCAGTTCAATTCTTTAGATACTACAAAAGCCACAGGGAAACCATCGCTAGAACTCCACCGAGACCAAGAAGGTGGGAAAGCGAGAAGAAAGGCACGCTTGTTCCCGTGCTGAGAGCCGTCTATGATGGCTGCACAGGAGATCTGGCGTGCGGCAGGACTTCCGTATTTGTCAGCTAAGGTGGAAGGGCAGAAAACAGATACGGAAACCAGAGAGTTTGTTTCCACGCCTGCTGCTCTGCACTTCATTCTGGCATAGTGACAATGTCCCATATGAACCGACTTCCATATTTTTTTAAAAGATTGCACTAAAAATATAGCTAGTTCTGAAAGGGAGGTGGTCGCCTCCCTTTCTTATGAAATCACCTTGTTTTCCCAAAACCGTAGTGAGACGCAATCGCTTAGGTAAATGTACCTGAAGAAAAGGCTTGAGACACAGTTCCCAGGAACGATAAGGAAGGACAGAGTGCCTTACGGAAAACAGCCTGTCCCAATATGCTCATGAGCTAAATCAGAACATTTCTAGCAAGAACATATAAATTGATCATCATAATTACATAACTGCCTGCAAAGAAAGGCTGTCTCTGCAGGCCCTAAGAGCACAAAACAGGAACGATTTAAATAGGAATTCAAGTGTGAACCGTGTTGCTCAGGATCAGCACCTCTAATAGTGCTTTTAGTGAGAGGCGTGTAACATAGAACCTCAAAGTCGGGAGAACTTCAAGCAGACCTGGGATAGTGGGCAAGTGTTGATGGTCTCTGAGCTGCCGATTCGTCCTCAGGAATGGCGCTGAGAACACTGCCCTGCCTACCTCTTCAAATGTGTTTTTCTTTTGTTACCTTAAATAAATAAAACATAGAATGAAGTCCATAGATAAGAGTAATAATGCTTTCTCACAGCAAGACTACTGGATATCTAAACTGTGTCTTAATGTTTGCATTCTTTTCTTGCTGGGGGTTCCACAGTGAGCGTGTGGAGGTCAGAGGAAAACTCAGCAGGAGTCAGTTCTCCTTCCATCGTGTGGGTTCTGGGGATGGACCTCAGGTCACCAGGCTGGATGGCAAGTGCCTTTACTGCCCGGGCCATTTCCGTGGTCCCATGTCTTGAATTTTTCAAAAGGGAATGGGAGAGGATAAATAACCGCACGCCAGTGATCTAAGTGCCGAGACCTGATGCGGAACATAACAGCAGTGACAGGAGCCGCTGCATTTGGGATGAGCAGCTTCAGCAGGAACAGGCAAGAGCACGCTAATGCATTCAATAATGCACTAGGTGGCCCCCAGAGAAACGGGATAGAAGACAATTTGGTTTAAGGGAGTTTTTCAAGTGAGCCAGGCAGTGCAAGTCTGGTCCTCTGACAGATCCTGTTAGGGGCTTCCCCAGATACAGATGCCATTCACCAGGGAACCCGGGCAAGCACAGAGGGGAAGGTGACTGAACACGATTGACAGAACTGCTCTGTATAGGACTGCCCACAGAAGGCTGAACTCAGAAATGAAGACTTGCGGATGATCAAGGGCTATAGGAGAAAAGAAGTGGGGGCTTGAGAGCTGACAGGAGAGATTAAGGCTGTGAAGATGGCAGCCCAGGACACGTGGACGGTGGCTGGGACAGCCTCAGGCAGGCAGTGCTTCCTAGGAAAGTCCAGAGAGCGCAGCAGAACAGGACCGAAGAGCTAGCAGACAACACCGAACTCAAACCCTGCTTATTCCCCTTTTCCTGTAGAGCTGCCTGGAAATTCCAGGAAGAAGGGAGAGGAGTAGTGAACGTGGGAACCAACCTGTAAAAGTGCAGATGCTACGGAAATTGACACTGTTAAAATGTCGCTGCCACCACATCAAAGGTGTCTCTAATGGAGTTCTATGGCATTGCCTAGCAAATGAGTCCAGAAATGTTTGTGATGCTGAAACTATCGGTATTGTATGGAAATTCAGTGAAACTATTGGTCACAATAATCTTTTTTCTTTCATTTTATTGTTTTTTTTTTTGGGGGGGGGGACTAGGTCTCATGTAACCCAGGTTGGCCTCAAACTGGCTCTATGCTAAGGGCGACTTCCAACTCCACATCACCCTCCCTTCCCCCCCCCCAAATGCTAGGATTACAGGCATGTACCATCACACCCAACACCATCACTACTTCTGAAAGAAAAGATGGAGATAGAAATAGAAAGACCACAATTCCTATTAGGAAAAGCAAGATGCATTTGTAGGCTAAGTGGATGAACCCTTAGAGTGGAGGTGAGATTGTGCATAGGCTTAGGAAGATGGAGGTTACTAAATTATGAATGAGAACAGAGGGATTTGCTGTTACTTTAGAGAGGAGTGGGAAGAACAGAAGAAAGCCTGGGTCCTGCAGGGGAGCAGACCATGAGGAGAAACCTCAGGGAACAAAACCACTGTGGGTGCAGAAACCAGGGATGGGGATTCGGCTCACATGGGAATACCAGACAAGTGCTTTCAACAGCATCCTGCAAGGAGCCAAAGCATCACGTGTCCCGTCCCACGTGAGTAACCACTCTACCGCTGGCTCTCACCTATCCATGCGGCTCACCGGAGCGTGAAGACTCCCTCCAGTTGCAGGAAAGTAAGCAACCGAGCCGCCCTTCACTAACTGGCTCATTCATTATTGGAGTCGGTGTCTGCCGAGGCATGTGGAGAAACCTCGCTGGGCACGATGAAGATAGTCCACGGTCTAAATTTCCTAAAACAGTTTCTAGGGCAGTATTCACCACGCAGAGTGCTGGGGCCTCAGGACGGTCTGCAGGAGCAGCTCCTGTCTCACTCCTTTCTGCCATTTGCTAAGCGCCACTCCTAGTTTTCACACCACAATCCACAATAAATCGCAACACAGCAGAAACTCATGGCTAGCCCGGCAAGCCACAACTAAGATGCCGTTTGTCTTAACCGGGAGGCAGTACTGTCTGGCGAAGGCATCCGAGACAGGACCCCAGGGGCAAGGCTCTCGTCCCACACTCGCTCCACCTGGCTCTGTGGCCGTCACTTCTACTCTCAGGGCTTTCTTTTCCTCATTCACGAAATGAGGGCTGGATCAGACGATCCTAAGGTGTCATCCTGCCCTAGGATATGTTTTTTTCTAAAGCTTTATAGTAAAAAAAAGTATTGTAAGTTAAATATTTTCTAACTTCAGCAGTGAAACAAATTTTAGTACCCATTCTGAACATTTAAAAATAGATACCTGAAAATAATTCAGATACCAGACTAAAGGTTCTGAGATCTTAAAAAAAGGCACATTATACTATTATAAAATATCCATTTAGTGTCTTTCTATTTGAACTGTTTAACTGGAATGGAATCCTGCGTTCTCCAGATTTTTCTTCTGGCATATAAGTCTTACCGGCGGCTTTAACTTTAACACTGCGCTCCACCCTGTGCCTCACACGGTCTCCAGTTTGCATTCTTTACCCAGCAAACCCCCATCATTCGTTTCCCAGTCGGCTGTCATCCCAGCTCCTTACACCAAGCACGAGGCCCTGGGAGTCTGGAAACATTAAAGCGGAGTCTTCTCCACTGGCCCTTTCACTGGAGATTCACCCCACTGTATGATCCAAACGGGTCATCCTCCTGCTTGAAAAGCTTAGAAATTCACCTTACAACCAACTAACACTTAAACTCCTTGTGCCAGCATATAAAGCTTTTCATGGGGACAAGAGGGGGTCAGAGATAAGAGCACTTGCTGCCCTTTCAGAGGGTCCAAGTTCAGTTCCCAGAACTGGCATGGAGGCTCACAATCATCTGTAGCTCCAGTTGCAGGGGATCTGAAGGCCTCTTATGACTTCTACGGCTTCTGCATACATGTGCCACATGTGTACTCCTGTGGGCTCACACACAAGCACACAGAGTAAAAACAAAGGACTATGGAGAGAGAACAAGCACGTAAGCAAGCAAGGTCCAGATGGTTCCACTTCCATCCTGACGAAGCCTGATCTACACAATCTGAGGCATCTACCCGGACAGCAACATTTCGCTCTGTTGCATTCCTCTCAGCAGAAGGGAACACATTCCTCGCTGTACAGTATGCTGAAAACCTGCACTGTCTTTAGATGCTGCTTTTCTCACATAGCTGAGCTCTCTGAGGACAGCGGACCATGTGCTAGATGCCTGTATGCCCTCCCAGGGTCTGATACCACCTATCAGCGGGTGGCACAGCTATGCTTTCAATGGAACAACTCTTCCACAAACCATTCACTGAAGTTCTCATCCTTGAATGAATGACAGAGTTGTCAGTAATGATTACACATAAGAACATAACGGTTCCTTCTACTCAGTGACATTGATTCTAGAACAAAAAGGAGATGGGCTGAGGGTGTGGAGCCCAGTAGAAAAATATGCAAAGCCCTGGGTTCACCAGCCAGCATTACCAAGCAACAACAAAACCAAAATAACACACACACACACACACACACACACACCATGCACGGTTAAACCTGGAAGTGAAACAGAAAATGTATTTAATTTTAAGATAATAAAATTAAAAAAGCTTTGACAATGAAGTCTGTGTGACACAGCACCAGCAAAGAGGGACTTGATATAAAAGCGCCAGAAACCTCTAAATAAGGTGTGGAACAAAAGGCAGCACTGTGGGAGGAATCACTCTTGGCAGGTTAGCCCTCCCAGATGGATGTTCCCTGCGTCCTTAATTAGCACTCTACGCGCAGACAGCAACTCTATCAATGAGGATTATTGGCATATAAACCCACTCCCGCCTCAGAACTGTGAGGTGGAACAAGGTGCAGTGCTGTTCCTCAGCAATGGAAGCCCAGTCTTTCCTCTATGAAAGTGCATTTGCATCCCACACCTGCTCTGCTTCTAATTCTCAGTGAAGTCTTTCCAGCTGAGGTAGCACGGGAGAACAGATCACTGTATCATAGCTGGTTCTTGTGGGCAGCCTTTCTGGAGTTGGCTTCCAGGCTCTTCTGAGGGAAGATGCCCTAGGTAAGCACGCCAGGGTCTATATAATGTACCTGTTCTCTTCCCTAAGGTCATTTTCCAAGGCTTGCGTCTCCCGCTTCAGCTTCTGAGATCGCGCATGGTCTCTCCAGGCTCGCAGGACCTTCAGTTGAAGCTTCCAGTCAGACAGGGTCCCAGCTTTCCCCAGCTTTATCCTATGATCCAGAATCAGCTTGTGCCAGGCAGAGAAATACCGTTTTTGACACTGAAGTGGAAACATTTGGAAAACCACCACCAATCAGCTTTTGTGTTCCAAATATGCAACATTGACAGCCCTGTCCTCAGATTTTCCCACCACACTTCTTTGAACAAATCTGCTACCTGTGATTCGGGTGGAACGGAACAAAGCTCAGCTTTTTCTTGCTTAAAGGAATGATAATATCTAAGCAGGCATCAGAGGCACCCGAAGCTTCATGACTTAACTAAATACTTAATTCTCACTACAAGGCACTAGTCCTGTGGTAAACTGGATAGCAGGTCAGATCTTAGACATGAACTAGAGGCCTTGAGGAACTTGACAGAGCTGATTCCAACATGACCTGCCCCACTAGGATGTCTTGGAGCTTCAAATAGTAAGTCAGCCTTTAGTTCACTCCTGTCTTGAGCGCCAATCACATCCTTCCTGAGTTCTCAGTGGAACAGATTGGGGCCTCTGTTCCTTGAAAACAAGACAGCTAAAAATGACAACCCTACCTGGGCTACCCCTAATCATGTGATTGGAGTTTTGAGGAGAAGGCCTAGAGATGCCCAGGCTACCATGTACCTATGCAGCCAATAGCAAATTATGCCCTAACCAAGTCCCCAGGGCATACTTTACTCGTGATCCAGG
This sequence comes from Arvicola amphibius, assembly GCF_903992535.2. Classification (NCBI taxonomy): domain Eukaryota; kingdom Metazoa; phylum Chordata; class Mammalia; order Rodentia; family Cricetidae; genus Arvicola; species Arvicola amphibius. The sequence goes on along the minus strand of NC_052056.1, from coordinate 45,162,492 downwards.
TCTAAGGAGAAAACCACTGCACTCAGTCCTTGTATACTCTATCTTCATAAAAACATTCTGTTCTTTCCAGGTCAGTCTCCTGCCACCTCGCAGTCTCAGTATGAACCACACTGTCCTCTGTCCACTTTAGTACTTACTTCCCAGAGACAGTCCTATGGCTAACTCTAGGTGCTCCTCCCACTGTATCCCAGGCAAACTTTGCATTCTTCCACCAAGGCGCTCACTACAGGTTATCAGAATCTCAAGTTTACCTATTCCCACAAGACGGTGGCACTCCCGAGAGAAGGGAACAGTACCCCTACCTGGGAACGACAAACCTGACAGGAGACCTAAGCGTGAGATCAAACAGAAAGCAACATCACAGGATGTGGCTTTTATGAGAAGGATGGATTTCAAAGACTTTAGCCTAACTCATTGCTTCCTTATTTGTAAAAATACTCAAGGGATACTATTTCAACATTTACTAAACACCTGCCACTGTGTTTCAGTTGGGAACTCTAAACAAAGTTGTTGAAGAAACAATCTCTACTTTTGGAAGGTTATAGGGAAACAGGAAACAGAAGTAAAAGCCTGGGGCTAGTGAGATGCCTCAGCTGGTTGTCCTTGCACAAGCTTGACAACCTGAGTCCCTCTAGAACCCCCAGAGGAGAGAACTGACTTCACGAGATTGTTTGCAGTGCTAGTTTGTTCTCTGTTGCTGTGACAGATGCCAAGACTGAAAGCAGCTTAGGGGAAGGAAGGGCTTATTTGGTTTACGAGTTACAGTCCATCCCTGAGGGAAGCCAGCGCAGGAACTTAATGCAGGATCCTGGAGGTAGAACTGAAGCAGAGAATACGGAGGGATGCTACCCACTGGCTTCCATCCAGATTCCCACCCAGCTGCCTTTCTTATACCACCCAGGCACACTTACCTAGGGATGGTACCACCCATAGTAGGGTGGGCCTTCCTACATCTGTCAGCAATCAAGAAAACGTCTCAGAGACATGCCCACAGGCCGTGTGATGGAGGCAATTCTTCAACTGTGCCAGACTGACAGCAAGCTAAACAGGACTTTTACATGTATGCCCACCTAAATATATCACGTACACACACAATAACTAAAAAGTTTTAAAGACCAATAAAAATATAAAGAAACATATGCTAGACTTCTTGGAAATATGCTACTTGGCCAGAACCATTTTTTCTATATAGGATATAGTTACATTCCCATTTAGATGAACATATAGTATTATAATATTTCATCAAGAGAAACCACAAACAACCTACACAAAGCCCTTAGTCCCTTTTTTATCACTTCAAATGAGGGCACATTTTGTAGAATCTCAACTCAAATACACTGGGGAGGCACAAGATGAGGAAAGAAAGGAGGCAGAAGAGGGAAAGGAGGGGCTTGCTGGATACAAGATTCGCCTTCGCCTGTGATGGGGTGCACTGAGCTGCCAGGATGGGGGGTTGCTTTTCTTTTTCCCATTGTCATTTCCTTCTCTAGCTTACAGAGTACAGCATCTTAAAATGCCTTTCTAAATTTATTTATTCAATTTTTCTGTTTATGAGTGTTTTGCCTGCATGTATGTATGTGCATAACGAGGGTGCCTGGTGTGCACAGAGCTCAGAAGTAGAACATGGATTCCCTGGAACAGGATTTAAGGATCATGGAGAGCCATCATGTGGATACTGGGAACAAATGCGGATCCTCTGAAAGTACAAGTTCAATGTGCGTGGATGTTTTGCCTGTGTACCCCTTGAGTGCCTGGTGTCCTTGGAGGCCAGAGGGGGGTACTGGACCTCCTGGAACTGGAGTTACAGATGGTTGTGAGCCACCATGTGGGTGCTACAGTCTAACCTGGGTCCTGTGGAAGAGCAGCCCGTGCTCTTAACTGCTGACCATCTCTCCAGCTCGTGTCCTTGCATTTTTATCTCTCTTATCATAAAGTTCACAGTAACTTCTGTGTATCATCACACTTTTAACTGTTCATCTACTCATTTATTTTTTGACTCTGTGCACATAAGCAAACGATATACAACTAGGCTGCACTACTAGTCCTTTATTGTTCTACACATTATATTTATTAATTCTTAGATTATCATAAAATCAAAATTGTAAGTATTCTTATGAGTCACCTCATCAAATTAAAACCTTAAGTAGACTAATGCTGGATGATTAAATTCACAATGTAAAGCATTAGTGTTAATTCTAAGGCCAAAACTCAAACATTCTGCATCCTGGTGACTCTAATCTATTAGGTAATTAGTCTGGCCCAACAGTGGAAGGCACATTGTCTGCTTTGAATTGAAAGCAAGCAACACATAGCTTACACAGTACAACAGCATTTGTTAGAAACTTACCTGAATCTAGGAGAGCAAAGCTGGAGTTTATAGACTCTACAGTCAGTATGCTCCTTTAAAGTCCCAGGGTTAAGACCCCAGGAGCAAAGGGTGGGTTTTAAGGGTCTGGAGTGGGCCAGATTATGCAGAAGTTAACAATAGCCCGGTGACAGACTCCTGGAACACTGCTTTATTGAAATAAATTTGCTGCTGGGTTTTTTCCCCTGCTTGCTCAAAAGCAATCTCATTAAAATTTAGATTAAAAATAAAGAATGAATTGGGGATAGCTGTTTAGTTATTCTTGATCCATAGCAAACATTATTTAGGTAAACATGAGTCTGACAAACCTGCAGGAAGAAAACCCTGGTACTCTCATCTGACTTGGAAGGACAAGTGGCACACTCCCGCAGACACATCTATTTGTTCCCTTCACTCTGATGTTAGTCACTTTTCTTATTGCTGTGACGATATTCTTGGCAAAAGCAATTTAAGAGAGGGTTCATTTGGGCCCTGGGTCCGAGGGCACATCTATCATGGCGGGAAAAGGACGACAGCTACAGTGGTCAAGCAGTACGTGCAGTTTGGGGCATCCAGCCACACTGTGCCCACAGTCAAGAGGCAGGGAGGAATGAATGCTGTCTAAGCTGGCTTTCTCATTTTGATTTGCTTGGGACAATCCACGGATGGCGCTTCCCTCTCCCTTAAACCTCACCGAGCACTTTCACCTAGGTGTGTCTCCTAGGTGATTCTAAATCCAGGCAAGGTGACAATGAGGATTAAAGATCACCTCTGTAGCCCCAGGAAATTTGCCTGCTTCTCCTGATCAGTTCACAGTCTAGAAGAGTGGGTCTCAAGCTTCCTAATTCTGTGACCCTTCAATACAGAACTTCATGTTGTGGTGAGCCCCAACCATAAAATTATTTTTAAAATAATAACTGTAATTTGCCACTGTTATGGACTGTAATGTAAATATCTGATGCCACCCTCAAAGGGGTTGTGACCCACAGGTTGAGAACCGAGGGTTAGTACTACAATGGTGCCGTAGCCCTTTGCTCTTTGTAACGAGAGCTATTTAAAAGCACATTCGAGTTGGAAGAGGAGTGCATAGTGCATTCTGTTTAAGCCAGGAGAATTCAAGCTTAACTAGCCATGTAACCAACCAACGTGGCCCCTCTTTATTTCCTTCTTACTGCACTCGTTTCTGTATCTGACTTTTCTTGCCGATGGATTCCAAATATAATCCCACACTCTCCCCTAGCTCCTACCATCTTTATCAAGCTGCAGTGATAGGCTTGGTATGGTAAATGAAGCAGGGAAAATCACTGTGGGGATGAGCTGTACCTAAGTATGCATCTGTAATGATTTTTCAAATACAATGCTACGATGTGAGAGGAAGTTTTAAAGCACAATGCTGTCTTCCCCTTAAAATCTTCCACAAGACAGCATTTGGTTTCTGAGGACTCCACTCAAGAGAAGAAATGACAGCCCACCCTGCTAAATCTATTACCTGCACTGCAGCTGCCCTCGCTCTGTTGGCAAGAAAAGCTCTTCCCCGAAGTGTAATCACACTGCTGTCACTGCAGATGATTGACACTAGGTGGAACAGCAATTTGCTATCTAATCTTCATTGTAATTCTAACCCTGTCACCAGAGATGCTTGTTCTGATTAATGAAGTGGGTAACTCATCAAAATTCTTCAGCTATTCCCCTTTTGTCAGAAAGCTCGGTGATAATTGCATCAAAATTCTCTGTCATGGAAAAATAAACAATGAATTGTAAAGAGGACGAAAATGTCAACAAGTTTACAATTTATTGTTGCTGAATGGAACTGACTGTGCTGCGGCCAGTCGGCCAGCCAGCTGTCTGGGGCCCTGGCCGAGGTCGAATGTCAGGAAGAAGGCTGCCCGCCCATGATCGCCCTAGGGACTCCTTTCTGCTCCCACTGTGAAAGGAACAGGCATTCCACTCTGCAACTGGAAGAAATCTTCCAGGCCTTCTTTTCCTTCAGGGATGATTGTTTGTAGGAAAAGGCACACAGGAGGCACAAAGAACCTGGGGCTTGGAAAAGGATCTTTAAGGCAGCGACATCAGTCTGCAGTGGGCAGGAACAGCATTGACTCCTGGGATGGAAAAGGAAATGCTGATGACCTACTCCTGTCTCATCACCCTTCCCCCCCACCCTTCAGAGAAGAGCAAGCTGTCAGGTGCCATGGAAAACTCCAGAGGCCTGAAGTCGGAACACCTCTACCCGGAGACATTTCTATATTCAATTTCATCCTTTCTTCTCTTAAACTTATTTTCAGAAATGTAACAAGCATATCAACAAGCACAGTGGAAGAATAAACCTTCACTCAGCTTTACAACTTATCAACATTATTGCCAACCAAGGGCTCCGTCTGTCTTCCTGCACCTTTTCCCCACCTGCAGAGTTTAAACATAAATGCCAGACATCAGACACTGAGCATTTTACCTATAAATGTGTCAGAATGTATAGGTGACATATGGCTGTTTGGTAAATTCTTCATACTGTTAAGAAGTCCAATCAACAATACTGTACTTACTGAGCTGTTATTTCCCAGCAGAGCTTGGACTACATCTCAGAATCCCACCACATCTTTAGGAGAGACCAGTCACCCCTCCTCATGGCCTTCTCTTTTCCTTTGAGATGCTCTCATCCCTACATCAGCCTCTTCTTTCTGCTTCAAGTCCCCCAGACCTGCCGCTCACATACGTAAACGATGCTAAGAACACATCTTATCTCAGAGTATATCAGACAAATGCTTGTTTCAGTTCCAGGATGGCCCAACAATAAGATGAGAGACGTCATTGTCCTCACCCACAGGAGATTTTTATAAATATTCACCAGAAATGCCTAGTGTTTAAAAAAAATTATTCTACTCTGTAAATTTTTAGAGACTGGCCTGGACTTATGGCATAGGTTTTCTCTTTATTTTTTTCACATTTTTATCAAAAAATTTACTTTTCATTTTTCATACCAACCCCAGTTCTACCTCCCTCTACTTCTCCCACCCCCTCCCTTTTCTATCCCCCATCCACTCCTCAGAGAAGATAAGGCCTTTCTTGGGGAGTCAACAAGGTCTGGGATACGAACTTGAGGCAGCACCAAGCCTGATGTGGGAGAATCTTCTGTTTGTGTTGATTTCATTTGTTAATAAAGAAACTGCCTTGGCCCATTTAATAGGCCAGCCCTTAGGTGGGTGGAGTAGCCAGAACAGGAAGAAGGAAGTGAGGTAGATGGCTCAGACAATCGTCATGCCTCTCCTCTCTGGGTCAGATGTGATGAAGCTCCGGCCCAAGATGGACTTACGCTAGAATCTTCCCGGTAGGCCACCACCTCGTGGTGCTACATAGATTATTAGATATGGGTTAAAGCAAGATATGTGAGAATTAGCTAATAAGAGGCTGAAACTAATGGGCCAGGCAGTGTTTAAATGAATACAGTTTGTGTGTTGTTATTTCACGTGTAAAGCTAGGCGTGTAGGATCCGGGCGGGATGAAAAACAGGCCTGCTTGCCTCCACACTACACAAGCCCCTCCCCCCTGTATCAAGACTGAGCAAGGGATCTCACCATAGGAAACGGGTTCTAAAAAGCCAGTTCATGCACCTAAGATAGGTCCTGGTGAGACTGCCAGGGCCCCCCTCAACAGATCAGGCCACATGACTGTCACCCACATTCACAGGGTCTAGTTCAGTCCCATGTAGGTTCCCCGGCTGTCAGTCCATAGTGTGTAAGCTCCCACTAGCTCAGGCCAGCTGTCTCTGTGGTTTTCCCATCATGCTCTTGACCCTTTGCTCATATGATCTCTCCTCCCTCTGTTCAACTGAACTCCAGGAGCTCAGCCCAGTGCTCAGCTGTGGATCTCTACATCTGCTTCCGTCAGATACTGGATATAGGTTCTAATTAATATATTCTTTCCAAAAAATAAAACAAGCAACAACAAAATCAAACATATTGAAGGACAGGTATTGCTAGAGTACCTGCCGAGACTGCATGAGGCCTTGGTTCAAGATCTATCTAGCATTGGGAACAAACATTGCTGAAGAACCTCTGGGCCTATAGCACTTTTAAGGGCCAAATACTGGCTCTATGCTCCAGTCCCCTCATGAGAATGGGCAGCTGGGTTGCTTGTGGGGTGAGATGAGGAAAAAATGACAAGAAAACTCTGTGTCAAAACTGATAAAATTTTAGTGGGAAATTTTCTGTAAAGTTCACTATATAAAAGTAATGCATACATGTCTCAAACACCTTAGAAAATGTATCCCACACAGTGCCTTTGGCAATAAGTCTGGGGGCAGGGTTTCACCAATCTCCACATGCTTCATGTAAGTTTTGGCATCTCTCTTTCTCTACAGCTGAAATGCAAAAAGGCCCCCTCCCCTGACACTGCAGAGGACAGTGGCTGTCTTGTGCTCTGAGGGCATTCTGATAACAGTAAGATCTTTGGAAAGGAACGGTGCTGCACATATGAGGTTCTGCTTAACTACAGTTTCCAGCATCCTGCCAGGAAAAAAAATGCAGGGTCTCCTACCCCCACATTACCATGTCTTCTTGGTCTAGTTTAGGGGGGATTTTTGGAAGGGTCTACACCACAGGCATAATATTAAAAACAATTCCTGTGGGTCATTACTATCTTACCCTCTAGCAGAAAAACCTAACCAAATACGCACATCAAAACCTTCTCCCCAGAGAACACAGATTTAGGCTAATATCACCCTATGTTCCATTGTTCTCTGCCACCTTCCCGAGCAGAAAGGATCACAGAGTTGCTAATCATATTAAACAAAAATGTATTTCAGAATAGAGAATTAAGAAGGCACTTTCCAAACAGTGTTAAGAATTTCATAGTTAATCCCATGTTGTTTCTGCTAATTAGCTATGACACATGAATTGCTGAATCTCCCTAAGAGATTTTGCTGCCAGATCAAAGAGAAAATAGGATTGAGTCTACTGGAAAGTCGCTATCCAAAAACAAGCTCCTGATAGAATGAGGGGGAAGCTGAGGAGACTGGCAGGTGTGGTGTATGAGGGCCGCCGTACCTGACTGTATGCACCGAGACGGGAGGCCAGAGTCTCGCACAAGTCTATCGGTTTTCTGGCCCACCAGCCCCAGGACAGCCAAGGCAAGTGGGCTGCTTTGGGTCTGAGCCCAGCTTGGGTTATATAGTGAGCTGCCAGTCAGAAAAAAAAGAAAAAAAAAAAGACTAACTAACTAAATGGCTTAGATGAAATGTTAAGAATTCAGAGGTACAACTAAAATCCAGAATCAAAGCATAAACTGATGGAGACCTAAACTGGAGCGACTCTTAGAAAGAGATTCCTTCAAGTTTTCTCAATAATATTCTTTTTTAAAAAAAAATAACTTATTTAAATTTATTTTATGTGCATTGGAGTGAGAGTGTCAGATCCCCTGGAACTACAGACAGTTGTGAGCTGTCATGTGGGTGCTGGAAATTGAACCCAGATCCTCTGGAAGAGCAGCCAGTGTTCTTAATAGCTAAGTTATCTCTGCACCCTCCAATAATATTCTATATGAATATTTCTATCAGGTCTGTGTTGTGAAATACGCTGAGCACACAGGCTGTTATCTTGCCCTGATGCAAGTCAGAGGACATTTCCTCTTGTTCATCTCGCGGCTGGTGAAGGCAGCTTTGGGCTCCTTTAAACCAGACCTGTCCTGGAATTTAACAAAAAGCTATCCTATTTCCAGCCACATCTATGTAAAAGTATGAGGAGTCAGGATGGTAGACTATGTTTACTGTGTTTCAGAACACACTGCAGAAATACCAAGTTAGAGGTTCAAGACCCTTATCATTATAAATAATGCAGCCATACAGAGGGGAAGAGAAGAACTTAAACAATATTGGGAAAAAAGTATTTTGACTGAAAACTGTAAGGCTAAAAGTAAAAAATACACAAATATTGTATTGTAGTTAGATTTGCTCCTATAATTGTTTAGGAGACAGTTTACATAGTCCAGGCTGGCCTCTAACATAGTACATATCAGAAAACAGCCTTAACTTCCTGATTCTCCTACTTTGCCTTCCTAGTGCTGAGAACCTATGTGTGCCCCATAACACCCAGCTCTTGGATTAGCAATGCTCAAACTACATTATAGCAAAGTAGGACAGAACGACAAGTCAATAGACCATATATAATGAGCCAGCTTTCATACTGTCAGGGGAAAGTGTACCATGTGGGGAAGGGGCCTGGGCTACACTGAAAATATCACTATGAATTCACAATGATCAATACAATTTAGACAGCCCAGATGTAAATTACAAATAAGGGAAGGAGGAGGAATAACATAACTCTCATCCCGATATTGTTGTATTGAGGTATTGGATTAGGTATTTAATACATAAAGAGACATAAAGAGAAAGGAGAGTGTGTACAGGTTAGTAGCCATAGATATATTTCCTACTTCTATATGCTAAGAAAGGACATAAATACCCTCCTCAAGTGTGCAGCAGGAGTGGCTTATAAGGATTATTCTCTCATGAAAAGGAACCAGGATTCAATGTACAAGTGTTGATTTCAGCACTACGGCAGAAAAATTTATGATAAAGCTGGAGTATCTGGCGGTGCCATTAAAAACTCTGAGAAAGGACGGAAGTGTGCCGAAAGGACAGAGATGGGAACCTGAAGTTACCTGAAAGGCCAAAGGTCGCTACTTTAAGGCACAAAATAAACAATAGCATAACCAAGAAAACATTGTTGAGCTTACACTGCATAAAATCAGCAATTGCATACAGCATGTGGGTGATGTTCTAACAGGGTCTCTCTCAGGGGAAACTCTCTTTCTAACTGACCACTAGATTTGTGCAACACTGGAAAGGTCTGGTAGTGGGGATTCAAACTATCTAGGTAATTTGTGTAACTTTTCTATACACCAAAATCAGCCTTCAATACAGAACCTTAAACAATAATATATGAGAAAAAAAAATCTGTGGCAAAACAAAGACCATTCATTCAAATGTTGTCACTTTTACCTTTTAAATACACTGACGCATCCTTTTAAACAAAGCAATCAGATTAAGTGGGCCATTAGTTTTGTTGTTAACTCTCTAGTTCCATCTAAAACATTTATTATCTCTACAACACATAGAATTTTTTTTTTGAGACAGGGTTTCTCTGTGTAATAGCCCTGGCTCATTCTGTAGACCAAGTTTCCTGAACTCACAGAGATCTACCTGCCTCTGCCTCCCAAGGGCTGGGATTAAAGGCGTGTGCCACCACCACCTGCCAGGATATTTTTTTAAACTGTAGAATAGAATCCACTGTAAATTTTAAATTAATTTTTTAAGAAACACTTATCTTATGATGGCATGCCTTCCTTGTGCCATCTCAAGATGCCCCTGAATATCAGTTCTTTTCCTATTTTCTTTTATTATTTTATGGTATGAGTATATAACTATACAACACTGTGCCTGTGGAGGCCAGAAGAGGGTATGGGATCCCCGGAAACTGGAGTTACAGACAATTGTGGGCCACCATGTGGGTACTGAGACTAAAGCTGGGTCCTATGGTAGGGTAGTCTATGCTCTTAAACACTGGGCCATCTCTCCAGACCTCTCTTCGTGTGTGTGTGTGTGTGTGTGTGTGTGTGTGTGTGTGTGTGTAGCCCTGACTGTCAATATGTACATGAGGCTGGCTTTACACTCAGGATGCCCTTGCTTCCCAAGTGCTGGGACAGGCGTGAGGCACTGTGCTTAGCCCATTTCCCACTTTTTCTTAGCAATCTTTACTGTTGTTCTAGAAGCATACACTAATCACACCTTCTCTTGAAGGACACAGAACCTAAGAGTCCCTGTCAGTCTTTTTCACATGCTAGTCCTAACTCTCAACATTTCCTTCTACTTCTGAAATTAAAACTTTGATTAAATTTTAAATATTGGAATAATGATAACTTCCTTCCCATCAATCAAGGATGTCACCATAAAATATGTTCATCTTTTAATAACTCATGTTGACTACCTTCTTCCTTTTATCTTAGTTATCCACATCACAAATTCTTTTATTGATTTTAAGGACCTTATTAAGTCTGTTCCTACATTTGTCAAGCTCCCTCAGCATCTTCCTACTCTCTTTCCTCTTGTTAAATCCACTCATTTATGTATTCATTCTATTAACTTTCATGAATTTTAGCAATGCCTGGAGCCCTAATGTAGGTGTTGTGAGGCTAGAAAATATACATATTTATCTTTTTTCATCCAACCATCTCATTTACAAATCTGCCAAGTAATTCATTGTATATGAAATGCTATAATTCCTAATTCATAGTTTGATCAATTGCCCTTCATTGAAAAAGCTGCTTAAATAACCTGAGAAGCTGTTACAGTTTGAATCTGATGCCCCCGGAGGCTCATATTCTGAATGTTTGGTCCACAGCTGGTGGCGCTATTTTGGGAGGTTCTGGAAATTTTGGAAGTGGGGCCCTAGATGGAGAAGTAAGTCAGTAGGGCAAGATATTGAGGGCACAGCTCTAGCCGTTTTCAGGCTGGCTGTTTCCTGTCTTCTGTGATGCACATAGCTGTCCTCTACCAAATGCTCCTGCTGTCATGATGCTCTACTTGAATGCCTGGGATCATGAACTGAGCCCTCTGAAACCATCACCCAAAGCGAAGCTTTTCTTCTTCACATCCTTTTTCCTGTCAGGTATTTTGGTCACATGATTCTAAAGTGACTGATATAGAACATACGTATTTGTCAATATAAAGTTAGTTATAGGTGCAAAGGACATAGGCCTCGTTAAGTTGAACTAAGTAACCTTTCTTGAAAAGATTATTCAACCATCCACTTACTATACTAGCTCTTTGGAAATAAAAATGTAAAAGCTTTGAAAAATCATTAGTTTTTGTTTCAATAAAAATTCTTCTAAAGAAAATAAAACAAAGGAAAAATAAAAAGTAGATTGGTCATTAGTGAGAGAAAGGACACAAGTTATCATCACATTTGGATTTCAGATACTAAAGGGCAAGTGACAATGTTCTTGTGATATCTGCTTAATGCAGACATAAATGTCCCTAAGACTGTCAAAGCAGAAACCCATTGCTCAAAAAGAGCCAAAGGGCACTAGTTCAAAGCTATTCCTGTGTGCCTTTAATCCCAGCACTCGGGTCTCTGGGAGCTCGAGGCCAGCTTGGTCTACAAAGTGAGTTTCAGGACAGCCAGGCTGTTACACAGAGAAACCCAGTCTCAAAATCAAGAAAGGAAAAATAAAGTTATTCCAAAGATGTTGTTCAGAAGGAATCCTAAGTATAGCTCTCAGTTGCCTGGGATGTCACCCAACACCTCTAGAGCTTAGAAGAACATCTCACAATAGGGACCTGATGCACTGACCAGTGGGCCAGGTCAGCAGGCAGAAGCGAACAAATGGTGGGGCTGGCTTAGGTATTTAAGATAAATCTCAAGGACTTTGTCTGTTTATCCATCCATCCATCCATCCATCCATCCATCCATCCATCCATCTATCTATCCATCTATCTATCTCTTTTGAGATACGGTCTCACCATGGAGCTCCAACTATACTTGAATTCACTATGTAGCCCAAGCTGGCCTAGAACGTGCAGCAATCCTTCTGCCTCAGCCTCACAAGAGATGGGATGACAGGCATGACTCACCATCTCTGAGGGAGCATCCTGTTGTTCATGTTCTGGGCCACTGAAGGAGAGGCGCAGTAAGTCTCACCTGGAGATTTTCTTTGAAAGTCCGGATAAGGATCTCTCTCATCTTTCTTTTTCTTTCTTTTGCAACTTCTTCATCCAGATGAACGTGAGCACTTTCCACCAATTTTTCTTCTGGATCCCGCTGAGAATCTTCTTGTCTTTTTTTTTCTCTATTAGTAATAATTTTTAAAATAGTTATTACAGTTAATAATGAGTAGTTATAGCCTACTGTACCGGAATGAATGCATACTGAATATTCCAGAGTAAGGTGACTCAAAAAAATCTTAGTTTGTTATTTTGCAATATATAAACAAAATAAACTTATAAAGTACTTTGACAAACAGCCCAGTAGATGCTTTAATGAGGCATTTTTATTGACATTACTACTGATCTATACAATGATCAGTTTGTCAGTACCTATACAGTACTCTGTAATGTAGATAGAAGTTTTCTTTTTCCTTCTAAAAAACTTAGTGTGTGTGTGTGTGTGTGTGTGTGTGAAAGAGAGAGAGACAGAGACACAGAGACACACAGAGAGAGACAGAGGGAGGTGGGGGATCAGAAAACAACTTTGGGGGAGCTGGTTCTCCTCCACTGTGTTTTGAGGCAGAGTCTCTCTCGTTCCTGCCACTGCAATTCCTATTCAGGGTATCTGTCCTGTCTTTGCTACTCATCTTGCTGTAGGAGTGCTGGGATTAGAAATATCAAGTATGAGTCCTTTCTATCAAATACGATCAAACTTTTGTTTAGGACAAGGAATTAAAATAAAATCTTTTTATCTCTCCCCCTCCCCCCAACACCTTGTAAATATATACAAATGTTTTATCCTCCCTATCCAGTAAACCTTTGCTTTACACTGGTAGGAATTTGCTGGCCTGAAGCAGTGGCCCTTCCTCCAGTGAGCAGCAGCTCCTCTCCCTCTCCTCTCTTTAGACTAGCCGGTTGAATACAATTGTGAGGCGGGACCCTGGTCAATGGGGGAAATACACAGCCACCACCTGAGTTAGAATAAAATCCAAATGTGCTTCCTGTTCAGTGTGTCCACTTTTCCAAGCAGACAAACCCCTTTCTTGATCAAAATTAAAGAGTCTTGCCTAGACACTTCAGTTGGAGTGGTGGTCTCTTTCTATGGGATCCAGAACAACTTCTAACAGCACTGGGGTCTTTAGTCGGTTTTTGGGGATTAAACTCAAGTTGGCAGGCTTGTGAAATGTACTTTTCCCCCAAAGCCATCTCCCAGCCCCATCTCTTCTTATTAGAGGGCTAAATGGATCCTTAAGTAAAAAAGAAAAGAGATTCCTATAATGGGCTTTTTTGGGTTTCCTAGGCAGAAACATTAATAGAATTGAAATTACTAAGAAGAGAACAGAATCTAGAGAATCTCTGGCCTCCATCCTCTTTCCTCCCACAGGCTATTTTCCTTCTACCTACCAACTCAAGTGTGCTTGGAGTCTTGTTTTTTTTTTTTTTTTTTTTTGAGACTGTTTCGCGTTAGCCCAGGCTGTCCTTGAACTCCTGATCCTCCTGCCTCCAAATGGGAAGTGACAGGCATGAGCCATTACTTTTATGCAGAACTGGGGATCAAACCAGGGCTTTGTGCATGTTAGATAAGCATTCTACCAACTGAGCAAACCCCAGCTCCCAATATTATCTTTTATTGGAGCCCATTACAGATTATACACATAAAGCAGGCACCATTAATGGTGTGGAGCAAATGGTAAGGAATCCCAGATCAGCTAGGAAAACTCAGGTAATCACTTAGACTTTCAGGAATTTTACAGTTGTAGAAATTCAAATTGAGAAGAATCCAAGAATCCTGACACTATATTGTTCATTCTCACATATCATATAGGGGCACATAATATTATATCTTATTGCTAATACCAGCCTGTTTCACTGATTATCTAGAGTTGATTATCTAGTGTAAGGCTATTGTTTTTGTTACCTTCACAATTATTTTTATTTATGTATCTGTATGAGTGTATGCCACATGTGTGCAGGTGCCCTCAAAGGCCTCATGGAGGCACCAGCTCCTCTGGCTATGAAGCACTTTAATGTGGGTACTGGGAACTGAATTCCAGTCTTCTGCAAGACCAAGACATACACTTAACTGCTGAGCCATCTCTTTATCACCAAAGCTATTGTTTGTTCCTTTTGTAATTAATAAATCGTTCAAGGAGATACTTTATGCAGTAAAGAAGATTCAGGATAACTTAAAAAAAGAAAAACACCTATCAACAATAAAATTTTACTGAATCTTCCCAAAATACTAGTTCTGTAATAATGTTCTGTTGGATGGGTCTAGTCTGTCATGGAGCACATTAGAGAGATGCAGTTCTAGGACTTGGGATGGAGTGGCAGATTGCAAAGGCAAGGCCTTTGGTGAGACTGCAAATACCACAAGTCAATAAATAAACACACAATAGGGTTTCAGAACAGGGGTCTGAATTTTAAAATAACATCAGGATATATATCTATCATGAAAATCGTATCTGCTTAATTGTGAAAACTGGAGAGGTAGATGAGTCATTCATATTTCCACCCAGAAATAAACAAGAACATGTCAATCCAGCTTCACTGTAGAATCATTATCTAATAATTTTAAAGCATTTGTTTATAAATAATGCTGTTTCAGTTATTGCAGCATAAAAATCTTCACATTTCTGGTCAGTTCTCAAGGCAGTTTCCCTAGAGCTGGAAGTCCCAGGTCAAAGAGAAATACCACTTGATGACTCTTGTTATTTATTGCCAAATTGCTATCTGGAAAGTTCAAGTCAATCCATCCGCCTAGGAGCAGAGTACATTGGCTGTGTCACTACAACCACGGGTAGGACTTAGCTCCCACAGGAACTGACTGGCCAGTGAACAGTGCCGAGAGCCCACTGTGAACGGGACAGAGGATCCCGCTACCATCAAATGGGGCTTGTTTTCACGATTTATTTTAGGTCAGCCTGTTTTTCCAAGGCTCGGGAGCAATCTGAAGAGCAGGGTTGACCTCAGTGAGAGCGCACTAAAACACCCGTGATTGCTTTCTGCAGAGAGCAGAGAGCAGCGTTTGGAGGAGGCCTGAGCCCGGCACTTGAGGGGGTGGAGCACACGTCCACTGCTGAGCTGCTTGAAACTGGGCAGAATAAGAGCAATCAAGAACACGGGGGTGGGGATGGGGGTGGGGGGTGCGGGCTGATGAGGGGGGCAGATTACCTAATAGGCCTTTCTGGCTCGGTCTGAGGAGTCAGACACTTGAGTCACGCTCCTGGAAGGTTTCTGCAGTTTGTGCATCAGTGCTATTTCTCAGAATAAATATGTCAGTTACTTCACCTGTGAAGCCCATTTTCTGCATGAGGATGGATAACATACTACCTCCTGTGAGGGCTATTGTCATTGTCCTCTTATGTCAGATAGTCTTCTTTATCAGTAAGCCAATGTCTTGCTACATGATCATCAGAAAATAAGACCCTAGCGTAATTCACAGTAGCATTGGGGGGCAATTACTAACCACACAAAAGGAATAAGGAAATATGTTTCACCTTTAAAATCTTATGCAATCAGAGAAGAATAAACCAGTTACAAGGTTGCCTATTAAGCATGGAAAAAGATACTTCCCAGTACAGAGAAGAGTGTGGTACAACTAACTTTCAAAATAATTTGGCAATGTTTCAAGATATCTATATGATTTTTTTATTTTATTATTTATTTATTTATTTATTTATTTATTTTGGTTTTTTGTGACAGGGTTTCTCTGCAGCTTTAGAGCCTGTCCTGGAGCTAGCTCTTGTAGACCAGGCTGGTCTCGAACTCACAGAGATCCGCCTGCCTCTGCCTCCCGGGTGCTGGGATTAAAGGCGTGCGCCACCACCGCCCGGCCTAGAGATCTATATGATTTAATCCACTAATTACACTCATAAGAATTTATCCTAGGGGCTGGAGATATGGCTCAGAGGTTAAAAGCACTGCCTGCTCTTCCAAAGGTCCTGAGTTCAATCCCCAGCAACCACATGGTGGCTCACAACCGTCTGTAATAGGGCCTGGTGCCCTCTTCTGGCCTACAGGTATGCACACAGACAGAATATTGTATACATAATAAATAAATATTTTTTTAAAAAAGAATTTATCCTGAAAAAATATAATTCAAGCCAGGCAGTCGTGGTGCAAACCTTTAATCCCAGCACTTGGGAGGCAGAGGCAGATGAATCAGCATGAGTTAGAGGCCAGCCTGGCCTATACAGCAAGTTCCAGGACAGCCAAGGCTACATAGAGAAACCACGCTTTGAAAAATAAAACAATATATATATAATATATATATTATATATGTAATTCAAAGGAAGACAATGCTCTAGAAATAAAGATGCTCATTACATTATTATATTGGTAAATTTTTAAAATGATTTATTTTGTTTTTAATAATGTGTATGTGTGTGAGTCTGTGTGTGGATTTATGAATGAGTGCAGGACTTGTGGAGGCCAGAAGAGGGCATCAGATTCCCTGGAGCAAATGTCAACAGTTCTAGAAGGAGAACTCAGTTTTTCCAGAAAAACATTAAGTGCTCCTAACTACTGAGCCATCTCTCAAGCTCTGTTGGCAACACATTTTATATAGCTAAAGTGTTTAGCAATATAGGACAGGGCCATCATATGTTATGGTACAGCAATACAGGGGGATAGTACATACATTCAGGACTCCAGGCCTGTGTGGTACAGCAAAATAACAAATTAAATGTACTTAATGATTGTAATTAAATATGTAAGATCAAAACCAAGAGAAAACATGGAAAAATGAAAGTGATTTGTTATGATGGTGGAGCAGGAGGTGCTCTCCTCTTTTGTGTGCAGTGTTTGCAATGTTAGAACATCTTTAACACTTGAGAGTACTTCTGATATGGCTGCTTAAATAGACATCCTCTGCAATGCTCATGACACGGGCTTACGCTTTCCACGCGTCCTCCACCGTGCGCCTCCTCTCCAGGATCTCCCTGCGCAGCTTTACCATCTCTCTCTGGACCCCTTCCTTCTCTTTCTTGGCCAGCAGAGCCTTCCTTCTCTTCTCTTCCTGCACTAGACACTGAGCCTCCAGGAAGGCTGCTTTCTTCACGGCATTTTCCCTTCTCTGCAACTCCAGCTGCTTCTCGTGCCGTAAGCGATTTTCTTTTACCTTAGAAAAACCACAAGTAGAATGGACAGATTTTGAAGTTCAGAATACAACCAGTGTGCAACATTCTCACCCAGAACCCCACTGTTTATTTGCTTCCTGGGTGAAAACCAATACAAAGTTCTACAAACAGATGAAGAGGACTCTCAGCATCCGGGTGACCTGTGTGACGAAAAGCTGAGCACAATAGAGGGGTCGGAGCTCAAGCTTTGGAGTCTTATTTAGAAATGATGTCCCGTTCTCAAGTTTGTCCTGTGTATATATAAGATTTTGTACTTTAACAATCTTTTAGGAGAGAACAATGATACATTATGGTAGTTACACTCTGCGGGACAGAACAGTAATCCATTGCCCTAAAGAGCACTGCAGGGCTCTACCCATTTCTGTCTTTATTTAAGTATGTCACATTTGAAAGTCAAAAGCAAGACCTTTGTGGATAATTCTAAGCAAGCACATTCATCCTTTTCAACACTAATTCTTCAGCTCCTGGCTCCCGCCGTAACTTTACCCCCTCTAACCCTCTAGTTTTCTAAGGCTTACAGGCAATAGGCATATGCGCTACTGAACCTTCTCTCCTCCCTTCTGTCAAACCAGAATCCCACTTCTCCTATTTTTCCAACATTCCCAAACTTTAATGCTTCAAAACAGTGAATTTTCAAAATGTGTAATCAGAAATCTAGTTACGTAAAAAGACAGCCCACACATCTATAGGTAATAGTGCCAATTCAGTCTCGGTCTTGGTCACATGGCAAAGACAGGGTCATTCTGAGTTCCCAAAACTCCTTTGCAAGGCATGGAGATCGCCTTTTCCTCTATTACCTACTATTCCTTTGAGAGGAAGGAAAGTTCCCATATGCCTTTCCAATTCAAAACAGCTGAACTAGATTTAATTCAGATCTGTCCTCCTTTTCAAATTATAATCACAAAATGAGTGAATTTTAGTTGTCTAGAAAAGAATTATCCTTATAATATCCAGCAGAATATTCATGATAATATATTAATGTCACCATTCAAAGACCAAATTGGAGCAAATGCAATCTACATATTTATAATCGGAGTGCCACATTCACACTAATAAAGTTTAGTTCAACACTCAACTGGTCAAAATCAATTACTCTAATTTTGGTTATTTCTTAAATAAATTGTTTCCTACTCTCAGTTTATGAGAATTATTTTTCTTCTGAAGTTCTTATATTTTATTTTTATTCTTCCTTACCAAACCACAGATGGCACCCTTTTCATAATAAAGCCTAAGTCTTTATTTAAGCTTATTAAATGTGTTACACAAAGACTGCTTCCTGTTATCCATTTTAATTTTGTTTTCCCTCCCACCTGCTTATGTCTCATCTCCATGGTAAGACGAGGGTCCTTCTGCCGCCTCTTGCCTTGGTTTTCCTCCCTTCCAAGCTCTTCCACCATCTCAGAATCCACCACCTCTTTATGGAGCAGATGCTCTATAAATTTCTGAACAGTGGCGCTCTCCTCTTCTTCCTCCAAATAGCCACATAAGTCTAGGAGTAAAAAACAGCAAAAGGGGAATTAAAAAATGATATTCGTATTTACATAAAAATTCCGAAAAATACAAAGTTGTATTGACAAGTAGGAAGTAGCAATGCCAGTTGACGAGTGCGGCCCTCAGCACGCACCTTCAGGTAAAAGGGCAAAGCTCCATTCACCAGGAAATGCCTCAGCCAAGTCACTAAGAACCTCTTCACAGTCAGATCTAAAATCTAAACAACCTCAAAACTCTCCTGCTTAAAATCAACCCTCATCTGACCCCAGGATATAGCTCAGTGGTATAGCTCTTACCCAAGCATGTGGTAGCTTTTAGGCCTGGTTTTTATCCATTTTCTTCGACTAGCTGCAGTAGAATGGCTATACTGTGGGTACAGGTTATGATGTGTACACACTAAACTTTTAAAGAAATTATCAAACTGCCATCCAAAGTGGAATGCAAGTCTACATCCCACCAGTCCTGTGACAGTGTCCCAGTTCCCCCACACCCTTACCCAGGCTTGGCATGGCCATCTTAACTTTAAGCCATTTGAACAGTAGTGAAGTAGTAGGGTTAGTGTGTGTTTGCCTACTGACTACAGACACTGACCAGTTAGACGAGGTGAAATTAAAGTATTCTTCTAGCTTTCCGAGCTCATGACCATGATTTCCTAGCTGGGATTTTTATAGAGTCCTAACAAGAGCAATGCCACCAGCTTGTTTCAGCAAGGCTCTGAATCAGGAGTGGAAAGTTGTCCTCCACAAATCCATCCTCATAGGAAAACAAAAATAAAAATCAAAAAAACCCTAAACCTTAAGGTACAATAGAGAACCCATTATAAGTTTGTTATTTCATTTGTCTGACAACTTGTACAAAAGAAGAAAAGAAAGGAAAAATCCTGAGAAGAGAAATAGCCTCTTTTATATGTGAAAATGAATCAAAACATAAGTAGCATTTTTATAATTATAAAATGATATGTGAATATTTAAGTGTGTTCTCTGACAAAGTAAATAGTTATCTAATGATATATGGGCAAGAGACACTTTTAATTGCTATATAAATTCATAGACAAAATTATAAATAATGGAATATTTTAATTTTAAAAAGCAATAGGAACTTACTAGGGATATAGCGAAGAAGATTTATACCCAATCAAGAAAAATTAAATTCACAAAGATAAACCAAACATACATGAGCCAAATGTATTATTTATTATTTAAAACAATAAAAAACATTTCTTAGGAACATTCATTAGATGTTAAAGCTTAGAAGAACCAGATAAGTTCTTACCATCAAACTTGTCATACTTCAGATGGCCATGGGCATCGGGCACAGGAGGGCTGCTTGGCACAGTGTTCTCCCCTTCTCCATCACTTGCTAATTCTTGTTTAAGTTTATTGTCTAACCAGTCATTGACGAGCTCCTGGGCTATCAATAGAACAAAAACATCTTTTAGTATTTCAGTGACTTACAGGTTCCTCTATTGCTGTTTCCATTTATTCATCCATTCCCTCATTATCACCTCAACATCCATTACGTGACAAGGCATTAGGAATAGAATGAGAAACAAAACGGGAAAAAGAAATGTCACCAACATGAAGCCAACAGTCTAATCAAGGGTAATGTCACCAACATGAAGCCAACAGTCTGATCAGGGGTAATGACACCAACATGAAGCCAACAGTCTGATCAGGGGAAATGACAAAACAAACAAGATAAAGACAACGTAAGGAACCAAGAGATGGAGACTGGTTGCTATAGTTTTAAGTTGGGGGGCCAAAAAGACGATACCCGAGCAAAGGAGGGAGTGAGCCATGCTGATATATAAGGGAATATTGCACCATGCAGGGGGAGAGCACGGTCAAAGGTCCTACTTCATGAGTGTCTAGAGGGCTGGAAAAGTCACTAGCAGGGCAGTGTGGCTGGAGAAATGAGGGCTGAACAGATGAGATGGAAGAGGTGATCACTGTGCTGAGCGCAGCGCTGATCAGCGAGGGTGATCTTAACCCTCATCTGAAACACAGTCATTTCTGGTTGTCACAAAGAGGGCAAGTGGCAACAGTATCCAGTGTGTCGAGACTAGGATGCTGCTAAATACCCTGCTCACAAGATAGCGTCCACACAGCAAAAATACTCTGGCCCCCAATGTCAGAAGTCCTGAAGCTGAAACCCTTCTGTTTAGAGTCCTGACACCATTCTAGGTACTGTCTGCTACTCTAAAGCATGAGAAGCTGCAGGAGGGTTGGGAGTAAAAAGCACCCCTCTCCCCTTTTGAGACAGGACCTCACTGTGTAGCTCTGGCTGACCTGAAATTCACTATTTAGACCATGCTGACCTTGAACTCACAGAGACCCACCTGCCTCTGCCTCTGAAGTACTAGGATTAAAGGTGTGTGCTACCATGCCTGATTTTTGTTTTGTTTTTTAATCTATTTATTTTTAAATTTTCTTTATTTTATTTTTATGTATGGGGGTTTTGCCGGCATGTGTGGTTGTGCACTGTGTAGTGCCCGATGCTTGCAGAGATGAGAAGAGGGCATCAGGCGCTCTGGAGCTGGAGCTACAGACGGTTCTCAGCTGTCATCCGGGTGCTGGGAATCTTTCCAGGGCAAGAAGTGATGTATTTTAAGAGGATCACTTTGACTTCTCTGCTAAAACAGACTACATGGGGTAAGCAAAGAAGATGTTAGCTAGGAGATGAATACTAGAGACTGTAAAGAGGTGACAATGGTTTGGTCTCAGGGTCGAGCAATTAAACATGGCCACAGTCTAGAAAATATTGAGATGAAGTTGACATGATTTGCTGATAAACAGGGAATGAAGGAAGCGAAATCTTCAGAGTGCTTAGCTTAACTGGAAGAATAGAGATGCATTCACTGAGAAGCGTGAAGGACAAAGAAGCAGCAGGTTTGGGGGAAGCCTTAGTGATATCGGGTATGAGGTGTTCATGAGATAACCAAATTGGGAGGTCAAGCTGATCCTTGTGGCAATACTTGAGATTTCATGGGATGGGGCCAAACTGAAGAAGCGAATGAGAGTTGTTAGCATACAGATGGTGTCTGAAGTCTCAGGACAGGAAGATATTACCAGATGAAGAAAGCAGATAGAGAAGAGCTAAAAAAGCTGAAAACCCAGGAAATCAACGTTTCAGAAGTTGATGAGGTAAGGCACAAGCAGGGAAGCTGAACAGCGAGGAGAGACCCCGAGCTCAAAGGAAAGTCAGAGTGTCGTGTGTTGAAAGCCAGCTCCCACTTCAGTGGCATTATGAAACTCTTCGCAGGGGGCTGCAGAGATGGCTCAGTGGTCATGAGAACTTGCTGCTGTCACAGAGGACCTGGGTCAGTTCTCAGGACTACATGCCAGCTCGCAGCCATCCAGACCCGGCCTCTGCTGGTAGTCACATGCCGTGTGGTACTCATAAACTCATGCAAGAATAAAAAAACAAAAATAAATGAAAGAAAGAAAATTACATGTAGATGCAGGAGAAAATGTTCACACTATATTACATTATCTTTATCATTTTTATCATTATCAGAAAGCTCTTCCCCAGTCTAAGGCATGGGAAGGCATGGGCATTTCAAAGGAGGAACACGTCTCCCTTAGTGTTACCTCCACCGCTGTTACTATTATCTCATAGTTCTGATGTAATTAGGCATTCCTATATAATAACGGATGTAAAAATGTTTAGTATAGATAAAACAGAAGAAAACAAATGATAATAGTGGCCCTTTATCTGTAGTTCCATTTTCCAGTTTAGTTACCTAAGTCCACTAAAGTCCACAAACATCACACGGAAAATCCAGAAATAATTCCTAAGTTCTGAATTGCACTTAGTTTACTAGTGCAGTAAAATAAGTTCTGTCTGTGCCATTCCACCTGGGATGTGAGTCGTTCCTTTGTCCGGCATCCACACCAGTCATACCCTCTGCCGTCAGTTAAACTGACGTCAGTTAAAACAGATTAGTTGTCATCTCGTTTGTTAGACTGATTGCCTGTGGCAATAATGTAGTGACAGTGTCCACGGAGCCCTCAAATAAGAGCCCAGTGCTTCGGTCATTCACCTCACCTCATCACCCGCTCAGGTACCATGTCAGCACACCATCACAGCAACAGTGGGGAGTACAGTATAAGAAGATGCTTGAAGAGAGATGATGTGCACAGACTCTAGTGCTTATTATAATTGTTTGGTTTTATTATTTTATTATCAATCTCTTGTTGTGATTAATTTATGAAGTAAATTTTACCATGACTATGTAAGTATATGAAACAACTCTAGGGCTTGGCATTATCTACAATCTCAGGCATCCACTAAGGGTCCTGGAAGGTACCCGGGAGGACGACAGTAGAAACAAAGTATAACAAATATGCTAGAAGAAGGCAGAGAAAGGGAGCTGACAATTATTAACCCATGTACAACAAGTTGCACTTTATTGCATAATTAGAATGTAAAACAATTGTATCTACTAATGCCACTTACTGTAATGAGCACTTCCTTTGGACGTTATACTATACAGTTCCTTAAGCTGGTTGGGAAGGGTGAGAAGAAAAGCAGAGGTTTTCACAGTATGCTCCCCACAGCACTACTTATGGGAGAATATTAATAGAGCTGATGAGAAGAGAACAAAAACAAACCTTTGTAAAGCATACTCAGCCCATGAAACAGCACAGGCTGGCATGGACTAGTAGCTTCTTGAGACAGCAGGTGTTATAGGGATAAAATACCTCTCCCCACCAAAAAACATCCAAGGGCTAGAAAGCTTGGGGAATGGAGTAAGACAACATTTCCTTCAACTGTAAGGTTTCTGAGGGCTCTTAAAGTGTATCGTGTATGGTTACTGGGTGGAAGGTGGGGTGAGCAAGACTATTAGAGCATAGATCTCCTTTACTGCTGGAATTACTAACTACTTGAGACTAGTCATTATCACTTTTTGTAAATGGAGGTTTCTCGCCTGCCTGACAGTTTCCAAATAAACACTCAAAGGCTTATATTAGTTGTAAAAGTTGGGCCGATAGCTCAGGCTTATTCCTAGCTAGCTCTTACATTTAAATTAACCCATATTTCTTATCTGTGCTTTGCCATGTAGCTTGTCACTTGTTACCTCATTTTCTATGTGTCTTGCTTCCTCAGCAGCTGGCTGGCAGCATCTCCCAGACTCTGTCCTTCTTCTCTATCTCTGCTTGGATTTCTATCTACCCCT
This sequence comes from Arvicola amphibius, assembly GCF_903992535.2. Lineage (NCBI taxonomy): Eukaryota > Metazoa > Chordata > Mammalia > Rodentia > Cricetidae > Arvicola > Arvicola amphibius. The sequence goes on along the minus strand of NC_052056.1, from coordinate 45,138,640 downwards.
ATCCTGCCTTGCTATAGGCCAAAGCAGCTTTATTTATCAAGCAATGAGAGAAGCACATATTCACAGCATACAGGAGGACATTCCACATCACCTTTTCACCCAAACCCCTCCAACAGCTTCCCTATATTTAAATCACCGGCCCCTTATACTTCTGCCCCATCCTATTATAATCAGAATAAAATCTAAGTTCTTTCCAAGACCTATCATGACCTATGTGATGTGTCTCCTGCTCATTCCTTTATGCTCATGTCTACTAGAAGCACCAGCCTCAAGGGCTTTCCTTCAGCTCCTCATGTACTCCAAGCTTGTCTGTACTTAAAGCTCTTGACACCCCTTTGCCCTCTATCTGGGATGCTTTGAACAGACTACTACTTGATAATTTGCTTTTAATTCTCTTCATTCCTACACTAGAGTGCTTACTCCATGAAAGCACAGCTTTACTTTCCTTGTTCATAATCAAAACTTCTAGTGCCTATTATAGTGGAGCAAGACTTCAATATGCATGCATCGAATAAATGAAGAGATCAATGAAATAATTGGGGATGTAAATCCAAACAGAAGCTGGCTTGCAGGGCACAGAACTTTGACATCCCCCTTCCCTGGAGACTCTCCTTCCAGTCTCCTTTGCAGGTTCCACCCAGTCCCTTGAATTCCTAGGTGGTACTTAGTTCTTCAGTAACTCAGCAATCAAAATGCTGAAGTTCCCTTCCCCAAACGAAGGGAAGTTTGAGGTGACAAGAAAGTTAAAATGGTTTTAGAGCCTCTTTACAAGGAATTAAATTGGTTTATAAACTTGATGTCTATTCACCAGTAGAAAACCAGATTAAATTAACATGCTACCATCTGTGCCATAGGACCAACACCTTACACCACTCACAGGTTAGCTAGCATATTAAACTGCCTCTGCCAGTGGCTGCTTCAGATTTAGGAAATAAAGTGGGCTTTAAATACAGCCTGGTGGGGCTGGGGAGATGGCTAAGAGAAGTACACATTGCTCTTGCAAGGGACCCAAGCTCAGTTCCTAGCACCCATACCGGGCAGCTCACAACCACCTGGGTCTCCAGCTCCAGGGAACCTGATGCCTCTGGCTTCCTCTGGCATCTTCATAAACATGCAGACACCAGTATGTGGGCAGACAGACAGACACATAGTCTTACATGTAGTAATGGAGCTAACTCCAGAATCAGCTTCAGGGCAGTAGAGAAACAAAGGTTAGGAGCTAAGAATGCAGTGAGAGCAGCTTTCACTCCATGTTTTTCAGTGAGTGCTGAGCTATGCTTTAAGAATTGCTAATGTCACACCAGCAAATGCATCCCCTCACCTTCTTCATAGATGTCATCATGATACTCTGTTTGCTCACATGTTCCCAGATCTACTGTGTGTCGCCAAAGCATTCCAGGTAAATCTGCATTTCTGGTAAAATATTCATTTGAAATGGCAAATTCCGATGCTTTCTCCACTCTCTTAAAAATAACAGGAAAAAAAGGAAAGAAATAAATCCATTAAATGATAGTAACCTTGTTTAGGGTTAAAGAATTTGAGAAGCTGCTTTTCTAGCAGCTAGTATGATTCTTTAATTTTCCCACTGTTGTTGGAACACTAGGCAGTATTTTAGTTTTGTCTAGAATGTTGACTTAAATGCAGCAGTTCATCAAGTTCTAGCCAGCATTCCTGGTGTTTACAAGAATGTCGTTCAGGCTTAGGTAAGTGGAAAACAGGGCTGATGAGAGGTGCAGGCAACAACCTGAGCTTCATCCCCAGGCCCCACAAGGTGGCAGGAGAGAACCGACCTTCACACATGTACCATTGCATGTGTATACCTGCACACACACGTACATCTGCCTGCACACACACACACACACACACACATGTGCACAATAAATAAATCTTATTTTTATTAGCATGTATTAATTGTATAAAATAGTGGTTTCATTATGACACATTTATACATATGTAACACACTTTGATCACATTCCTTTTACCTCTTTGGTCCCCTTTGGGTAACTTTTGTTTAAGGCATAGGCAATGGGATCCTGAAAACTGAATACTTAGTTCCGAGCAAACATCTGATATCAATTTCTGTGCCACTGGGACTTGTAAACAGGAACCACAGGCTGAAGCCTCAGATTACTACAGCTAGAAGGGGCCGCCACTGTGTATTAGGCAAGGCCCAGGTTCACTAAAACTGAGGCAGACAGGCACCGCTGTAGTCATCTAGACTGTTCTAACTCAACAAGGGTTTAATAAAAGCATGACCAGATTCATGGGATCGGGTAAGGGAATGAGGAGCTGAGCAAAGCATCGTGACTTTGGACAGAGCAGGGAACATTTTACTTCATAGGCGAAGCCCGGCATCTGTGTCCTCACAGAGCTGCATCCCACGTTCTCCCTGAGCGCAAACTCTTCAGACTGGCACTGGCAAATGACAACTCAAGATCAGTTCTTCAGGTGAAAACTCTGGAGTCTTCCTTAACCTGAAGTCAGTCTCTCTGCCTCTCTTTCTCTTTCTCTCTCTTCATCTCTCTGTCCATTTCTCTCTCTCTTCCTTGCTCTTCCCCTCTCCTTCCTTCCCTCCCTCCTCATACATGTTTGAAATGTTTTCACATTTACAAACTGCCCCTTCACAGCATCTCCACAGCGATCAGCTCCATCGAGGAGTGACAGTTCCCTAACGGCTGTTCTGCAAGAGCCTTTACAGCAGCAACTGGTCGCTTTCACATGAAAGCCACATCCCAAAACACTTCTATATTTCCATTAGCATTAGGACAAGTCCTTACAGGTGCTTCAACGTCCCGAGCCCCTACCCCTTTGTGGGCTCTGCATCTCACCAGCTCACCTTTCTGTCAACCACACTGACCCCTTTGTAGGTCCACTCTCAAATACTATACTGCAGAGGTGTCACACGTCAGGCCTTGGAAATGACCACCTCTCAGTCTGCACCCCCTCCCACCAATCCCCACATCCCCGCAGTATTTGCTCCTGAGGCACCTTCTCCGCGGCTTCTCCTCCCCTCTGACTCTGAGTCTTTTATTTCTTTACAGTTCTCTCTCTCTCTCTCTCTCTCTCTCTCTCTCTCTCTCTCTCTCTCTCTCTCTCTCTCTCTCTCTCTCTCTCTCTCTTTCTCTCTCTCTAGTTCCCTCTTCACACGGAAGGCCTAGCAACCAGAGTCTTGCTGGGACTCGGTCAGTGTCCAGTAAATACTTAGTAAAGGAAGAGGTGGCTTAGAAATTTACTCAAAGATGCTGCGCTACTGTGTTTATAGTGCTCCTGACCTATTTTGGAAATGACTTTGCCTCGTGCCCTTGGTAGAAAGCTTGGCGACAACTTTGCAAAAACTTGCTATAGGATGAGCTGTCTAATTCTCGTGTTGCCTGTGTCAGGTTCTGGATGTCAGAATATACTTCTCTAAGTAAAGTTTAAAAGTCAAAGATAAAATCTGGGCACGGGAAGTGGGAACAGGAGTGCTATAAGACAGAAAAACATGATCTCATGATCTCATCAGAGCTGAATTGGGAAACACCAGGCCACACTATAGAGACTGCTCCCCCCATGTTAATTCTCAGAGGCCATGGGTTATCTGGATTTATGTTATGGCATTGATTATGATTACATTGACATAGGCCTACCCTTAACTTCTAAGAAAAATGACTTTTTTTGAGACAGGGTTTCTCAGGAGCTATGGAGCCAGTCCTGGAACTTGCTCTGTAGACCAGGCTGGCCTTGAACTCACAAAGATCCACCTGCCTCTGCCTCCCAAGTGCTGGGATTAAAGGTGTGCACCACCACGGCTTGGCAGAAAAATGATTTAATATATACTGTTTATGCTTGTATATACACTCATACAAAGAAACACAGATAAAGTTATTAACGTTAATTTTTAAACAAACAATAAAACAAAATAAAAGAAAAAGAAACGAGATTTGTAGACTTGATTTAATTCTCTAGACTATGAATCCAAGAGATAACCAAATGACATACCATTTCATTGAAATTTGCAAAGCTTTTTGAGAAAACTTTATTACATACATTTCATTTTTATTTATGTGTGGATGGATGGCAAAGGACCACTTGCACAAGTCAGTTCTCACAATGGGGTCCCAGGAATCAAACTCAGGTGGTTAGGGCTTGGCGGCAAGTGCCTTCACCCCATGAGTCATCTCTCCAGGTTCTTATTAGAAGATAGTAGTGAGTTTGGGAAATAGGAGAAAAACCAGTCTTGATACTTCAAAAGGGGTCTGGAAATGGCAACTGAGTAAAAAGAAATGTTTTAAAGAAGCATTTAAAATACTAGATAACACTAAGGATTAGAATAGTGTTTTAAGTACTTTGTCTTAAATATTATCTTTTTACCCCAGAATGAATGCATAAGAGCTAAGAGGGGTCTGGAGCGCATTTCATTCGTTTGTGTCCTCTTACTCCTGCCTTTTCGGTATGTCCTGGCAGGAGACTAGCTCGGTCCCCAGCGACCCAGTCAATGCTAAGGGAGACAGACACAAACAGTTCGTTCTTAGAAAGTTCAAGTAAGACAGAGTGATCTGAAAATAGCCTCTCGGTGTGTGTGTGTATGTGTGTGTGTGTGTGTGTGTGAGAGAGAGAGAGAGAGAGAGAGAGAGAGAGAGAGAGAGAGAGAGAGAGAGAGAGTAGGTGTGTGTGCACCTATGTGTGTAGGACGGAGGACAACCTTGGGTACTGTTCTTCTTTACTGGATTGGAGCCACCAGTTAGGCTCTGCTGGATGGCCAGAGGGCCCCTGGTATCCACCTGTCTCTGTGTCTCTACTTCCCTAGCTGGAATTACACCACCACCACGTCTGGTCTTTTACATGGATTCTGGCAACCTAACTCAGGGTCCCATGCTTATAAGACAAATGCTTAAATGACTGAGCCACCTTTCCAGCCCCCAAAAGAAGCTTATTAGTTAAAAGCTATGTTCCACAAAAGTTCCTTTACAAAATACTATTTCATTTCCTTAAGACCAGATGATACAAACAGGAGTTTAACATATCCTCATCTGCCTATGTTTTATATAGCTTTGAAAGTGCCAGTTCTTTTAAAAGTCACTCTTTATAAAATCAAGTATTTTATGTTTTATTAATAAATGTGTACATAACATAATTCTAAAGGAAACTATTCGAGGATGGGGTTAGCATGTGGGGCAACGGAATCTGAGTTGTACAAAGAGGATCTAGATCATGTCTCAGAGGTAACAAACATTCCAGGCAGAGGCATCAGCAAATAACAAAGCAGAGGGAGGACCTGCTTGATGGAGGGGAAGGAGAAAGACCTGGGGGAGAGGAAGGATGCAGAGTGCTAGTACATGGGCTGTTTCGGATAAACTGATACAGTCTGACCGACAGAGGACCTCAGATGCCCACCTGGAGGAGACAGTATCTGACAGCACACAGAACGCATGTTTAGGAAGGTTAGTCAAGCAGGAAAATATACTGGAGTAAGATGAGCCAGACAGGCTAAAGATGAATTATAAATCATAGAGTACCACCACATTCAGTGCTAGCCAAGCACCTGCCCAATTCCATGTGATTTCTCCATCTCTGTGGATGCTCATCAACATCTCAGCATCAAGGTCTGCTGGACCACAGCACTTCCCACAATTCTGCTTTGTCAGCCCACTTAACCTGAACCATGCTGACAGGATGTTTCATTACTGAACCAAACAAACGCTGTTAACCACCCCTCCAACACTGTCACCCCATTTCCATGTTTCATTCCCAATCAAGTCTTCCATTCTCTCCTCCATACACAAGGCCTTCAAGAAGGACCGTCTTTCCTTCCTACTCATGGGGACATTCAGCTACTGTCTTATTCCCAAATCCCAGCCCTTCACTTTCGCAGCGGTGATTCCATTTAATCTCCATTTTTCTTTGTATCATAAAAAAATTATGGTTGCTTACATCAGCTAAATCCATGATACAACTGGGAAACCTTCCTTTGCTGTTCTAAAGAAAGGCCTTTCTCTATCTTCGCCATCTTTCCCCTGAACATATTCTCGGCTGTGCTGGAAAAGGTGTGGATTTGCGGGGTTTAGGAGGAAAGACTGCAACTATCCAGAGTCTATCCAGAGTTGTGTTATATTATGGAGTAAAATCAGAAAGAAAAAAAAGGTAAAACAGAGAGGCAAAAGAGAATCAAGAGAAAACAGTCCAATGGACAAAGAGAGTGGACTAGAGGGTGTCTAAAACAGATGCCACAGCTACCAAATTAAACTAGAGACATTTGACGGCTGTCAACAATGACTGGATTTGGTCAGGAAGTCATTTCTGGTAGTAGTTTGTAAAATGGAAAGTGAAGTAAATGGATTGTGCGTGTGTGTGTGTGTGTGTGTGTGTGTGTGTGTTTTATTGCTGGCTGAATAAGAAACAGAGACTAAGCAATAATAATTATGACAGGAGAGAATAATGAAAATATAAAAGCCAAGAGCTCACACTATATATCCGTAGATACTGGATAAGAAAATAAAAACATTCTACAATCAGAAAAGACTGCAGGGTCAAATAAGAACTTACTGATTTTTCAAGATGGGAGATTTGAAGGCAGGATGGAGGAAAAGCCATTGCAGAAGATTTAGGGAAATGATAAAAATCTGAATCCAGATTGCTGACAGCCATATGAAAGAGAAAAATCATAGAAACAAGACAAAATGGAATGTTATCCTTGAGTTCTCATTAAATCTTCCCTTCTGAAAGAGGTGGTAAGTAGGCGTGTGATTGAGCCCTGCGGGAACTCAGTACTGGGACTCTGGACACTGACGGGCAAGCTAGGTTTCCTAGAGGTTAAGTGGTCTCCCAGAGGTTGGCACTCAGGATGTAATCATTTTAGCTGTCTTCTGAGACAGAGCTTCTGCAGTGGGCAGGAAGTCTTCCCTAGCCCCATAGACATTAATGTCTCCCACCACATGCTTCCCTTATATCGTTAGGTCTCTCACCAGCTCTAAGTAGGTTTTTCAGGTACCACTGGGCTATAGACTCTGGTCTGTGTCTCATTTTAGCGCTGGTACTCAACACACTGAGCTTGTATTTGGTAGGCACTTAACAAATAGTAACAAAATGAATAAATAGCTAAACGCAAATACAGGTAACCTGGGATCTATCTCGCCTAATGCCCACAATGCCTGTCAACTAAGACAGAATATTCTCTGGAAAATATTACATGATTTTGAACCATGTGCTACACAAATAAATTGATTACAGCAAACTGCTAGGCTGGCACTCAGGGGTGCGCCCCTTAAGTGTTTTAAAGGCACTGTCAATTCAAATAGCACCAAAATGAAAAACAAACATCTCATGACTGGAGGATGTCATAGGTCAGGAAGTCATGGATAATACCAGTTTCTATGGGAGTTATCTAAACCAACTCCCTCTCAATGGATGCTCAAACATATTCTTTATTAGCTGAACATTACGTGAAATTTTAGAGTTTACTCCAATGTAGCATGAATAATAACAAGCTGGAGTGAGATATTGGGGTTCAACCCAAAAACCGGAAAAGCAAAGCAGCCAAGCCCCCAGAGAAATCCTACCTCTAGCAAGGCTGTGCGACTGCAGACTAAGCAGACGAAACCTCTCCCTCCTCTCATTTTATATTCCCTCTGGTCTTTTGTTTTTGTTTTTGTTTTTGTTTTTGCAAGACAGGGTTTCTCTGTGTAGCTTTGGAGTCTGTCCTGGAACTTGCTTTGTAGACCAGGCTGGCCTCAGAATCACAGAGATCCACCTGCCTCTGCCTCCTGAGTGCTGGGATTAAAGGTATGTGTCACCATCGCATGGCCTCTACTGGCTTTAGCTTTGCCTCTGATCTTCAGGCAAGGTGTATTTTATTAAAATACAACAATACAGCACTGTACTTCGATACTCCAGTGATGGAGAACACGCCTCCTTGTGAAAACTCTCTCTCCACTTTTGGATTGCTCTAGGCATTAGAGAATTCTGGTGATACCCATCTTGCTCTCGCCAATGGGTCCCCATATTAAAGTAACTACAGAATAGTCTTCCTTGTGTCTGAAGAAGGCTACAGCATTCTCTCCCACGGCCTCTCTTTTCTTACTCCTTTGGCCTCTTTATGAGATAGGCATGCCAGATGAAAGGCAAATCTATGTGTTTTCTCGTCATTTATACTTAAGCCCTCTCATGAAAACCCACGGAATAATAAAAGATGTTAAAAATATAAAATTGGGGTAACATACATAATCATGTGGGAATAACAACAGCCATGCACATGCACACTGGAGATCTGTCCTTATGTCCTTATGTCCGACTCTCACCTCTTTCTGTTCTGATTGTGAAAAGCCTTACCTTAACCCAGTGTTCCACATTGTCAGTGTCAAATTCAGACTGTAGAAAATAGAAACAAAGTATTAATGCACAGCAACCGCTTTGTCAGCATCCTTCCCACTAGCACAGGTGGAAACATATCCTTCATCCCTTCCTCCAAACTTTGCGTTGGCAAGTTCAGCACCAGCTAGCAATGAGAGCACACTGAACCAAGGCAGAAGAGACAGGAAGATTGTCCAGGACATCTGTGCTACTTCTGTGTAATCTACCTTGAACTGTAATGTAACTGATCAGCAGTCTAAGCATCAGCATTGTATTTTTAAGTTCTCCAATGCTAAGAGTCAAGATGCAGAAATGCTAGATGTTAACACTCCTCGTGAAACCCATACTAACGCTGGTTAATTCACCTCTCTGTATAATTTTCTGCTTAAAGACTGTGGTCCTTTCTTTCCTGTTTGCACAAGTAGCCAGATGCCTTCCTGTCCTTCCTACACCTGAGATAATATTTGGTCTAAAAAGAGTGGGTGTAGAACACAATTATATCACTCAACTTGTATACTTGCACCAACCATATAATGAAGAAAATGATCTCTACCCAGATGAGATATTAACTTGAAACAAGAAATCAGGCCTCGTGGATCCTCCTCTGTATTCTCTGTGACTCCCAGAAGCTTACAGAACTCTCTCTCTCTCTCTCTCTCTCTCTCTCTCTCTCTCTCTCTCTCTCTCTCTCTCTCTCCCTCTAATAATCATTGAGCAAACAGAGATATTTGCTTTGAGGGAAAAAAATCAGGTATTTGAAAATAAAAATGACGGGAGAGCAAAGTAACGGGCACGTGGAAGTTGGTGGGAAAGACATGACGGTCGCCTTCATTTCTCTAACACTCCGCCTTCAGCTCCCCTTACACACACTAAAGCAGCTGCTCTGCTGCGTAACCTGCCACTGCAACAAAGAGCGAGCCGAGCCTATTCAAACACAGCTGAATTTCAAGGCGCTCTTGTGTTTTTACTTTCTTTATCCTCTAGACAGTAATGAGCACTATCAGCAAAAAAAAAAGAGAGAGAGAGAGAGAAATTCCTCTTTTTGTAGTTCCAAGTTGTCCCAAATTTTTTACCTTTCATCATCAAATCTATGTTCAGAAGCTATTTTGGGCCCATTATTATGCAACTGCTACTTTGCAGGTGAAGCGGCCTCAGTTCCCACTCTCGAATGCTCTGGCCTCCGCCCTCTAGCATCAGGAACATGATTTTCACTAAGTGGAAGGTGCCCTGTGTACATTGTTTCTATATTTAGAAAAGAACCCACAAGAATGGCTGCCCCGGCCCCCCACAAAAGCCACACGTCTCGAGGATTGTCTTTCTTCTTACAGGAAACCGTAAGCGAGGGGTGAAAACAGCTGGTGGAGCTGCTCTGCAGCTGGAAGTAGACGCCCATCCGTCTCGATGTTCTCTCACTTACATCGAAAGCGTTTATTTTTGTGACTGTTAACAAGGTCACATTCTGGAAAGCGCACTTGGTATGACTGTGACTTTGCACGTCACTTTTGTCTGTTCCGAGTTTAAAACGGCACTGTCGGGTTCTGAGTGTGTGTGTGTCTTTGGCAGCTAGTGTACAGAAGAGGTAACAGATAAAGGCAGGATCTATCGCTGAGCGCTGGTGGAATTTAGAAATAACCATATGGATAAAGAATTGAGATAAAACCACTTGGAATTCTGGGTTCATTTTAGATGTCTGATGTAAAACTGGAAGGGGGGGATATAAGGGATAACAGCAGAGAACTTAATGTGATTTGTTTTCTTCCTTTCAAAATTCCCTTACCTAAGATTTGAAAGGGAGAGGAAGAAATGTGCCGAAAGTTTCCTAAAACTGCTATTGGAGGTAAGGATGAGGGGCAAATTTCCCTCACCCTAATGGGCACTAGTAGACCTCTCCGCTTAGATGGGAACAATCCTTACAGGTTTTTGTCCACCAGAGTGGTGAGTACACAGACCCTAAGGCTCCTAGAACCACATTCTCAGAGCTGTGCGGGCTCCAGGTCAGCCAAGGCCAGGTAAGGATGCCCCCGGGGGAAGAGTGAGGAACCGCAGGGAGGGAAGCGGCAGGCTTTCAGGACAGTGTGACGCCTAGGGCCGGCCCGTGTTTCTCAAAGCTTCCGATTGGGATCACCTTGGCATTCAGCTTCCTTGAAAACCGTTTCCAGCGACTCAGCTCCATTCTGTTCTTTGAAGACCTTTCCTGGGACGCCAGCAGTATTTCAAGTTCTGGCCTAGACTTAGGCCACAACAGTGACAATTGCTCCTTGTCACAGGCTGCATTTGGGTAATGCTGGGAGTTGTAGTTCCACCACCTACCAGTTAGACAGGGGTCGGACATTCTGGAACTACTCCTCCCAGGAAGCATTGCGCGGGCAGCTCTCATTGCCCAGTTACCATGGCATCGGTGGGTCTCGCTGGGTTTGCTTTAGCAGGGCCTTTGCCTATGTCTGGCGCTTGGTGATGACATAGAACATCCTGATTGGTTCTGCGGCAGAGGCGGTGGTTCTGTGGACCGCTAGCTCTGCGAGCGGAACACGTGTTATCTCCTGCTAGTAGTTTAAGGGTCCTGGCGGTACGGAGTGTTGTAATCTACGGGTGAGTGTCTCTTTTCCTTAATGAGAGAGTGTGAGTCGCACCACTTCCTTGCTTGCATTTCCGTCTTACTCCCACCTTGTTATTTCCTGATTTCCTGTTGGTCGAGGCTTCCGCCCGCTCAGAGTCCCCTCAGTGAGATTGCCGGACACATACATCTTAGAGAGAAAGGGGCCTCTTTTCTCCCGGTCCCTGTCCGAGGGTGAGCTGCTCAGCCGGAAGTTTTTCTAAATTTACCAGGTACTTGAGAAGGCATAAAAACAGTAAGGTCTAAAGCTCCAGGGATGGCTAACGGGACTAAGAGAAAACTGAACCTCAAAAGCCAAGCCTGGATGTTGTGAAGAACAGTTCACTGAAGGTGTATGTACTTTCAAGGCGGGGCAGAAATTTAGAACTGGAGACTTGGACCCAGCTACTTGTTGGCAATTGAGTTTACTGCTTACAAAAATGGAACTGTATCTGTTATGCCCAGATCACGGAGCCCCCCCCCCCCCCGCAAAGCCAACCAGGAGACTGAGTCCTGTATGTAAAAACAAAGAGCCTTTATTCTCACACAAGTTTGCAAACTCGGTCTCTCCGTGTGTCCAACGTATTGCAGTGATCGGAGAGCCCCAAGCTCAGTAGTTAAAGTTGGGTTTTTATAGTGGTAAGGGGTGAGGGATTTTTAACGTTTAGACCCCTGCCTGATATTCTGACATTTGTCTAGCAGTGTCTTGGTGAAAAGCAATGGGTATGTTCCAGTAGATGCTGGAACTTTAGGAATTCTTTGGATGGTCTGTTCCTGGGTGGTGCCTGGGTAGATTTAGTTTGTGGTCTTTATCGGAACCAGGTATTGCCTCAGGGTAAGCTACTGAGACTCAGACCGCTATAGAGCTTGTCATGGCTGGGTCCTATAGTACCTACACCCTGGGAGTATGATAATGATTGAAAAATCGGTGTATGCAAACATTGTACCAGGAAATGTAAACCAAACTTTAAATTGGAAATATGCTAAGGAAGGCCGTGCCCCCATAGTCCTAGCTCCTGTCCTCTAACTTGAGTATGGACGGAAAGAAGGTGGCTGAACAGGTTGTGTTACATGGAGACCTTACTCTGTCACAACAGTAGATCATTTGGAAGAGTTAGTTTCATGTCTGTTCTTTGGGAGAGGTGCCCATTTTTTCCTGAAAGAAATGCAGAGTTCAGAGAGGTGACCATAATATAGTATGTGTCTATTTAGAAAGGCTGTAGAGCAGTGTGGTTCTCAACCTTCCTAATGCTGAGACCCTTTACACAGTTCCCCATGTTGTGATGACCCCCAATTATCAAATTATTTTTGTTGCTACTTCGTAACTAATTTTGTAACTTCAATGAATCGTAATGTAAAATCTGTGTTTTCTGATGGTCTTAGGCAACCCCTGTGAAAGAGTCATTTATGCCCTCCCCCCCCCCCCCCCCCCCGCAAGGGGTCACAACCCACAGGTTGAGATCCATTGCTATAGAGACTGGGATAATGGATTAGAGGTGGAGGAGGGAGATAGGAAAAAGCAATAACACTGTAGCAAAATGGGTAATATCGCAGTTAAGATGGAAACATTTCATGTGCTGCTTGACAAATTGAGTTTCTCCTAAGCCACCGGCCTATGTTATGGTCTCTAAAAGTAGACTTCTGTAGTTTCAGGACCATCTCTGGTAACCGCCTTCGTCAGTGTTCTATTGCTGTGAAGAGACACCATAACCAAAGCAACTTTTACAAAAGAAAGCCTTTAGTTGGGGGCTTGCCTACAGTTTGAGAGTTTTAGACCTAGCAGGAAGCATGTTGGCGTGCAGGCAGACGCTGCAGCAGTAGCTGAGAGCTGCATCTTCATCTGTAGGCTTGGGCTTTTGGAACCTCAGAGCACACCCCCAGTGACGTACTTCCTCCAACCAGACCCCGCCTCATTCCCAATCCTTCCAGAAAGGAAGCATTCAAATATGTGAGCCTATAGGGGCCATTCTTATTCAAACCATGACAGTGTCTTTGTTAACATCACTTTACTAATTTATAGGATGCAGGAGAGTATAGGCTCTGTTGTATTTGGTATGAGGGTTAATGCAGTTAATGTATAAAGCACAACAGTAAATACCCAATAAATGTAGCTACTGCCGTTGTTAGGCCTTTCGATGGATGATATTAGTCTAGCTTTGTTGTGATCAATAACATTCAGACTTGCTTGATCATCATTTGCATTTCCTTTTCCGAGACAGTGTCTCATTATGTATCCCTGTCTGGCCTGAAACTCGCAGAGATTTGCTAACCTCTCTGTCTCTCAGGTGCTGGGATTAAAGACAGTGCCACCACTTTCTGCTGGATATTTTTTTCCTTTTCTTTTTTAAAGAGTTACTTTTATTTTCTATATGTGACTATTTTTGCCTGCACGCATGTATGTGCATCACAAGCATGCATGGCACCCTCAAATGACAAAAGGAAACCCAGCTGGAACTGCATTAACAGGCTTATGAGCGGCATTGGGTGCTAGGGACCAGACCTGGGTCCTCTGCACAGATAGCAAGTGCTCCTAACCACTGAACCGATGCCCCAGCCCCGCATTTCCTATTTTTGATATGCTTTTTTTTTAACCTTCATGGGATAATTGAAATTTTCTTTAAACTTCTTGATTCCTTTCAAACACCTTTGCATATTGTATATTCTGTCATTCGTTTCCTTAATGACTATTTCCAGACTTAACACGTGTACCTAATAAAGTTTAGAATTGTCAGTATATTTCTCCCCCTACCAAATAGTGTAAGAATTTTGAAGTATTTAGAATATTATAGCATCCATCATTTGTGAGTCAGCGCAGTACATCGTGTTGTTCAGAAGTTCTTCGTAGTTTGTTTCTGTATGTATGAGAAGATGGAGGAACTATTCCCCCGCCCCCCAGAGTCTGATCATCTGGGCTTGCTGCATTCAGTTACCAAATTTGGGACATCTTTCCATAAAGACAATCTATCCAAGAGGTGTTTAAAAATTCTTTCTCTCCCGACAGATGCGGGAGAATGGCACTAGCAGTGTTAGGGCAGGATGTTGTCAGTTTCCCCTACAGGCTCAGGGTTCCTCCTAAAGACCTCCAAAAGCTGTATCTGTGGGAGTGAGAGGGAAAAGACAAAACCGGCACAGAAGAGATTCACCGAGAGTGCAGAGGGAGGGGATGGTGATGAAAGCCAGTAGAACCGTTTGGTGTCATGGAGACATTGGTCTGCATCGTGAACTTTGCGTGGGTTAGTGATTATGTCACTCCCAAGTTGTGTTTTAAAAACTATACCCTGTGGTTGCTGGAGGCTGTTGTGTAGGTACAGCTTTCTTATGGCTACAATGGGCCAGAGAAATCCTGTGATTTATGCATGGGAGCTCTTACTTCTCAGCAGCTGCCATAGCCCGGTCATTGGTACATTATTTAAGACAAACAAAAAAAGGTCAAAAATCATAACCTATATACGACAGTGCATATTTATTATGTCTATATTGTATGCATTAATTCATAATAAAGACTTGTATATAAAAATGTTACAAAAGTCAATCTCTGCATCTAAGAACTGGTGGCTGTCTTCAGAGGGCCAGTGTTTTAAACTGCATCTCAATGCCATATAGGTTTACCCAGATGAGGGGGAGGTGATGTGGGAGGAGCCTTGCTGGTAAGCCACAGCCACATGGCGATATCCAGATTAATTTTTTAAAAAGGGTTAATTTAAGATGTAAGAACTAGCCAATAAAAAGAGCTAATAGGCCAAGCAGTGATTTACTTAATACAGTTTCTGTGTGGTTATTTCGAGTCTGAGTGGCCTCCAACTACAGGGAGGGTCCAGGTGAAAATTTGCAACAATAAAGTGTTCTGAATGTATAGCAATCGTATGAATGTGTAGCAATCATGAATTTAAAACACCAAGCAAATAATCCAAGGTGTGTCTGGTGGCACTCACCTGTATTGCAGTCTGGGGCTTCACTGCAGCCTTGGTCCAGCTAGACTGTATGTATCGCTGCACCATGTGACTCCCCCCCTCCAAAAAAACCCCAAAACTGTACTGAACACCTCAGCTGAGGTTCAAGACTGTTGTGTCTTTTATACAAAGCTTTCTGCCCTTATAGGAAAAGCATTTATGATTATAAAATCAAAATTTTAATCAACTCTGAAAAATATTCAAGGTGCATCGTTTTTAATGTCAAATATTAAGCCAACCTTTAATTCTTTATTAAAAAAATAAACAAGTACATTCATTTCATTAGGATGCCGATTTGTGTTAACCTGCTTCTGTTTGTGTGTACACATGCAGGTGGAGGCCTGGGGCTGGCATCGGGAGTCCTCATCCTTCTACCTTATTCACAGAGGCGGGCTCTCAGCCAGACCTAGAGCTCACTAGTACAGCTGGTTTCTTCTGTAGCTTTCTTTCTATAGCTTGCTCTGGGGATTCCCTTTCTCTGCCTTCTGAGGCTGGAATTCAAGGTAGGCTGTCATACCCACCTGGCATTTACATGGGTTCTGGGAATCAAAACTCTTGTCCTCCCACTCAACACAAGTGCTTTAACCATTGAGCCATCTCCCCAGTCCCTTCGTCTTTAATAAATGGTAAAATTAGATTTGTACCAGGGATGTATATTTTCTTTATGGCTTGTTATCAGTGAATTTTTTTGTGCTTATTTCATGTCCATAGGTTTTATGACCATTTGACAAAAAGAGGCTGTGAATAGAGACTGTGAGCAGCTGTCCTCCATGTTACCCAGGGCTTGCTGCGCGGCTCTGCCTGAGAGTGAACGAAGCTGCGTTCTCTTCAGTCCCAGCAGGTTGGGAAGGGTGATGGAAAGTGCACTCAGGATTGAGTTAGTTATGCTCCAGGCTCTCCTGGCAAATGATGGGGCCTCTCAGACCATGCTCACTCTTCCCTCTTATGGATCTGGGCTTTCCCCGGGGGATGACTGAGTCAGGGCTTCCAGGTTTAATGCCTCTGCACTCTTTAAAAACAGTGGCTGGTCTGACCTTGGAGAATGAGCTGCTTTATATTGAGAGAATTTGTGATAGTTGCCCTTATGAATATATTTGTTACTTATTTTAGTTCTCTTTGTAGCCAGTATTATATTTAGCTTCCTGTTTGAGCCTTCTGTAGGGCAAAAGCACTTACTGACCCATTTTTCCTTTATCTGATTTTGTTTAGTCTCCAATTTTAAAAATTGCTTTTGGAGTTACTGACTTGCTTTGTTCTTAAAAAAAAAAAATCACTAAGTTTTGCATTAGATTAAGTTTTCTGTGCATTTTGGCTTGGGATTAGAACCAAATTTCCAGCTATTTCTGCAATGGATCTATGCATGCCTTTGGCATTTGGTTCTATGTATTTGTACAAAGCAACCTCCTTTAATTCTAGTTTATTTATTTATTATGTGCACAGTGTTTTGTCTACATGTACGCCTACAGGCTAGAAGAGGGCACCAGACCTCATTACAGATGGTTGTGAACCATCATGTGGGTGCTGGGAATTGAACTCAGGACCTCCAGATGAGCAGTCAGTGCTCTTAACCACTGAGCCATCTCTCCAGCCCTAATTCTAATTTCTATACACGAGTGAAGAACCTGTGACACTTGTCTTTCTGTGTCTTATTTTATATAACAATGATCCCATTTCCTTGAAGGTGACGTTACATAGTTTTCCCTTGTGGTCGATAATAATTCTTTGTCCATTCTTAAGCTTTACTTTTTACACACTAATTCAGATATTGCTCTGTGAAGGCTCTTACTACCTTTCTCTGAATTTAGTTTAAAAATACAGCTCGTGTACATTTAAACTCTTTACATCCCTTAAACAGCTCAAACAAGACATTTTCTGAAGGGGAAGAACAGCAGGCTCTGGTTTCTAGAACTTTCTTAACCAGCTCCTTACGGAAGCTGCTTCTTTTCTCAGGTGTTCACTGCTCTCGGCTTTGCTACAGCATGGCTTCCAAGCGCTGCTGGTTTACAGTAGTTACGCATGTAAAAGAGTTGAAGCCAATAAGTGAGGAATAGAATTCCGGTGTAAAATTTTCTAGATTAAAGTCTTATTGGCCTATAGTTAGGTTTTTTTCTTATAATGTTGCAGGATTTTCACCATTTAATCATTTAAATAACTATCAACAAGGTTTTTGCTTTTGAAAAGAAGCTTTTATACTATTCACTGTTAAAATAATTAATTTTCCCTTAACATTTACTCCTAATAGCTATAATTTTGTGATGTAACTAATTTAAGTGTTTATTGATAGATGAGAAACTAGATGGAGTTAAGGTAACTAAACATGAAGTTGAGATTGAGTTTAGGAAAATTAGAAAATGTTTTCTAGCCTTTCTTTTTAAAGTAATATTTTAAGTCTTTGAGAATTTCGTACAGTATATCTTAATCATATTCATAGACCTTCCCCTTCTCCCCCTCCCAGGTTCCTTCTTCCTCTCCTCCCCCACTTTTTGTCTTTTCTCCACCTTAGTTTTTAAGGCAGGGTCTTTCTCTGAATATAGAATTCACTGTTTGTCTAGGCTGGCCGGCCAATGAGCTCCAAGCCTCTGCCAGTCCTCCTTGTTTGGCCGCACCTCCATCCTATCTGCAGCTCTAGGGTTATGGGTCCTCGCTGATGTGCCTGGCTTTTACAGAGGTCCTGGGGATCTGAACTCAGGTCTTCATGCTACGTGGCAAGCATTTGGTGTATAAAGTATCTTTCCAACCCCCTTATAACAGTAATTTTTATGTTTATTCATTTGTGTCAACTTGAAATGATGTTCTGGTCAAAGGAAATTGACTTTTTACAAATATTTGTGTTATGTTTTATAATTTATGATTTATATGAAGTTTTGTTAGAATATACATAAGATAGTTATTCTGGTGTCTAATATTCTTATGACTGTAATATTTAAATATAAGAACTTAGTTCTTAAATCATAATATTTGTGTTTCTGAATTCTTTTTTTGCCTAATGTAACTGCTTGTTTGTTTGATCATGTGTTTGTGTATATGGAGGGTGGAGTGGGTGGGGTACATATGTGCATACTAATGGAGGTCAGAGGACAATGTCTAGTGTCTTCATGCCTGGACCACAGTTTTTTGAGTCAGGCTTTCTCATTGGTCTGGGTCTACAGATTAGGCTAGGCTGGCCACCTAGCCCACGGGCATCTGTTTGTCTCTACCTCCTCAGACCTAGGATTACAAGCATGTACCCTATTCACAGGCCCAGCCTTTTAAAAATGTCGATGTGGTGATTCAACTCAGGTCCTTGTACTTGCAAGGCAATCCCTTTACCTACTGAGCTATCTCTCCAGCTCTGTTGGGTTGTCTTAAGCAATGATTGTCTGGAAGTAATGCTTTAGAAGATAGGCTCTGTTTATGACAGCGGTTTCTGTCCCGCCTGGTCCTGTAGCCGTTAAGTCCCCGAAAAACACACAAGAGGCCTACATTAATTATAAACCGGTTGGCCTATTAGCTCAGACGTCTTATTAACTCTTACATCCTACATCAACCCATAATTCTTCTCTGTGTTAGCCACGTGGCTTGGCACCTTTTATCAACGAGGCGTTCTTATTTTGCTTCCTCTGTCTGGATGACGACTGCAGACTGAGTCTTTCCTCTTCCCAGAATTCTCTTGTCTGGTTGCCTATACTTCCTACCTGGCCACTGGCCAATCAGCATTTTATTAAACCAGTACAACTGGCAAACATTTACAGGGTATAAGACCATTGTCCCACAGCAGAAGTTTATCACATAACTAATAAATCTTTTACTGATAAAGTCTGGGTCAGGGCTAAGGGGATGAATCAGTGTGTGTTTGCTCTACAAGCACGAGGACCTGGGTTTGGGTCCCCAGCACCCATGACATGGCCGTTGTGCACCTGTATGTATCTCCCCACTGGGGTGCTGAACAGGTGGATCCTGGGGAGTTGGGGTTCCTTGCTGGCCTCATACAGTCACATGTACACAACCTTGGCCTGGTCCAACTGACAAGTAGTGATGTAATGTAGTATTTATAAAATGTTGATATGTCCAGTAACATTTAAATTTTAAAAAGTCTGTGCTTGTCTGTGTGTAGGTGCTGTGACACATGTGGAGGTCAAAGGTCAACTGCAGAATAAGTTCTGTTCTTCCCTTTTACAAGGGAAATTAAACATAGGTTGGCAAACTTGGCAGAAAGCTCCTTTATCCACTGAGCCATCTCCCTAGCCCTCCTGTACATCTTAAAAGCTCATAACTTTTCACACTGGGTACTAATTATTTAACAGCATGCTATAAATAATGTTTTCTGTTGTTTTTTTTTTTTTCAAATCCTCTTAGTGTATCTATAGAAGTTAGAAAGAGTATCTGTATTTTTTTTTCTTAAAAAGTTTTACCTTTCCCATTATGAAATCACTCATAGATCACTTATATGCTCAAATAGTTTCTCATCTCGATGTGAATGAACTGGAATACAGTCCCACTATGCAGATAATCCGTTACTTTATGCTGGGCAGTCTATGATGTATATATATTCATTATACTGTTTTGGAATCTTTATTGAACAACGCTATTAGAAGGGAAAAATATTGCTTACTATTTTCTCAAGTTGGAGAAAGAAATGTGGTTCAAATTAGTAAGTAACACATGCTCTAAACGTTGTGATCCTCCCCGGCATGTTTTCAAGGCAGAGTGACCTCATGGGCCATTCTTTGACAATTAACCTTTCTTTTTCTTTTCTTTTGTCTGTTTGGTTTTGGTTTTTCGAGACAGGGTTTCTCTGTAGCTCTGGAGCTAGTCCTGGAACTAGCTCTGTAGACCAGGCTGGCCTCGAATTCACAGAGATCCGCCTGCCTCTGCCTCCTGAGTGCCTGGATTAAAGGAATGCATCACCACCGCCCACCTAATTTCTATTTCAGTCCTTTCATTTGCTTTGTTTTCATCAGCTTCTACAAAAGCACGGGCACATGTGCAAGCACACACACACACACACACACACACACACACACACACACACTCATAGACGGTTAATAAGATGAAGCATGATTAATAAAAACTCCGATAGATATTGGAGTTCAACCTGAAGACCAGAAAAAAAAGCAGCCAGTCACTGGCTCTTACCTCTACCTCAGTCTAAAATGGCGATCCTGCCTCCAGGAGTCTCAAAATGAGACTGAGGCTGAGAGCTGTCTCTTCCCGTTTTGTACTGGGCTTAAAGGCATGCACTGCCCATGCACTATGGCTGCTAGTGTGGCTACTGGGATTAAAGGTGTGTACTTCCACTGCCTAGTCTGTAAGGCTGACCAGCAGGGCTATTTTACTTCCTGATCTTCAGGCAAGCTTTATTTATTAACATACAAATGAAATGTTAATGCATGTCAAAGTGATTGTTATCATTTTGTTATGGGACTTTGGAGAAAGAATCCTGGTCTTTTTTTACACCTTGTCCTGATCCTGATCCCCCCAGAAAGATGTGAGCTGGAGGTAATAGACATGCAGCCATTCATTTATGTGCATATTGCTTTCTTTGCAAAGTACTTAGCCTTTCGATGCCAAGAATTGCCTTCTAAATTTAATGCTATTTTCTTCTCAGAACCTGGAAGAATCCCTAAAGATGAAGCTGAGTCTCATCAAAGTCGTTAATGGCTGTCGTCTAGGAAGAATACAAAACCTGGGCAAAGCGGGGGACTGCACAGTGGACATTCCAGGCTGTCTTCTCTACACCAGGACTGGCTCTGCCCCACACCTGACGCATCACACCCTGCATAATGTCCATGGGGTCCCAGCCATGGTCCAGCTCACACTGTCAACCTTGTGAGTGCTGAACCTAATCATTCAGGTATCCAGCCCTTAGACGCAGCAGAGAGGAAGGTTTCTTTTCTTCTTTTTTCTCACATGCATAATTTATAGATTTTAAAGATGAAATCAGAAAAACTCTTTAATTGAAACTGTTGTATGTCAAGTGATTGAGTTATTGTGTTAATAGTGATTTTAAAAGGACAAGAAAAAGGAAGGAAATCCAGGTGTTCTGAAGCAGTTGTTTTGCTGTGTGTCTTTTGCACCACTGGCAAATTGTATACCTTCATTTTAACTAATGAGCCCAGCCCTGCTGGTTGCACATCTTGAAAAGCGATGTGTTTTGTTGTTGAGGGCGGCATTCACTGTCGTGTGGTTTATTTGGGTGAGAAGGGTTTCTGGTGCTGTGCAGAGAAGCTAAAGAGTGATCCATTTCCATTGCTATGCCATGCCTTTTTCTGTTTTTCTTACAGAGCAGAACATCATGAGGTCTTGGCAGAGTATAAAAAAGGAGTTGGAAGCTTTATAGGTAACGACTATTTAAATTATGTGTATATTTGTGATGTGGCAGTTTGGAGTTTGTTGGTCCTGCTGACTTAACTGTGACTCATACATTTATTTCTTCTTTTTAAATAATTGTCTTTGGGGCATCTAAGAACGAAGCATTGGGGATTGAAGGTTCAATGAGAAACACATGATTCTTACTGCTTTGTAGAGTCAGGGTTATAAACTTATATCATGACAGACCACAGGGGGCATATAACCTGCTCTGGATACATAAGAAAGGGGTCAGAATAAAGAATTCTTGAAGAAGATTAGGGGGTGTCTGGTTGGATTAGGGGCGAACAGGTGTTGCCAGGTCAGGGTGGAAACAGTGGTTACAGTAAACGGGTGGGGCCAACGCTCCAAAGACTAGAGCATAGACCATGGGATACATACACTCCAGAGCTCATGCATGAGCTCATTCATGTGTTCTGATGGGTTAGTGTTACCTTTTGTTCCAGAAGTAGACCTTTATGTGCAGATGTGTGTGCCCATTTATTTAGTTGGAGGAAAACCTTAGTTGTAGCAGCTGTGGAACCAGGTCTTCTGTGGACCACATTCTCCTCAATTGCCCCAACATCTAGGCTTTGTTAAGTAAATGGCTTCTGTGTCCTTGGTCATCCATCTTCACTTTAGAAGGAAACTTCATGATGTCTTGCTCGTTCAGAAGAGGGCATTCTGAAATTTCAATCTCCATAAGCTGAGAACAATTGCAATCACCAGCTTTTGTTTAACTCTGTGAAGCTGTGATTATTTGCCTGTCTAAAACACCTGATGGTCTAATAAAGAGCTGAGTGGCCAACAGTGAAACAGGAGAAAGGATAGGCAGGGCTGGCAGGCAGAGAATAAATAGGAACAATCTGGAAGAAGGAGCAGCAAGAGAATAAGGAGAGAAAAATGTCAGTACCCAGCCAGCCAGCTAGCCAGCCAGCCAGCCAGCCATGGAGTAGGAGTGAAAGTAAGGTGTATAGAAGTAGAGAAAGATAAAAGCCCAGAGACAAAAGATAGATAGGATAATTTAAGATATAAGAGAAGCTTGTTAGAAACAAGCCAAGCAAAGGCTGGGCATTTGTAAGTAAGAATAAGACTTTGTGTGTGATTATTTGGGAGCTGGGTGACAGGCCCCCTAAAAGAGCCAGGAATAAAGAGCAAAAACAATAGCAAGCTTCAAAGTCTCCTGCTCATGGCTAGCATGCACTTGCCAGAGATCATTGTAATGACTGAAATTTAGCAAATAAGGTAGAACACTGCCGGGGCTTTTAACTTTTTAAATTTGTTGTCTTCTCCTTTTTAAAGTGAAATCCTATGGGAAATGTGGAGTACAATATGAATTTAAGTATCTATGGTTTACTAATCATTTTTTGAAATATTTTATGTGTCTGGATGTTTTGTCGGCATGTATGTGTGTGCACCATGTACATGCTTGCTGCCCTTAGAAGTTAGAAGACCGTGTTAGATCCTGGAAACTGAGTTATAGGTGGCTGTTGTATGAGGCTACTTGTGTGTTCCTGGCCACCCAGACTTCCAAAATAACCACACAGAAACTGTATTAATTAATTACTGCTTGGCCAATTACTTAAACATATTGCTAGCTAGCTCTTACATCTATAATTAACCCATCTCCATTTTATATTTTACCATGAGGATCGTGGCCTACCAGGAAGGTTTCAGCATGTCTGTCTCTGTCGGCGGCTTCATGGCTTCCCCCGACTCTGCCTCCTTTCTTCCAACATTCAGTTTAGTTTTCCCTGCTCTGTTCTACCTATCACAGGCCTAAGACAGGTTCTTTATCAACCAGTGGTATTCATAGCACACAGAGGGGAATCCCACATCAGGTGGCTATGCAGCCCAGCACACACAGCTTATTTAATAGGCTAGGCTAGTTCCATCTCACAGGTCTGCTGTCCTTGTCAGAGGTCTCACAGTCCTGGCATCTCCATTGTACTGGGCTCTCCACAAGCGGCACCTTCACCAATGCACCAATGGCTTGGCTTCTCTTCAAGGACTCCAACTGCCCCGTGGTACCAGTCCTGAGCTTCTCTTCCTAACCCTAAAGTCCTGGGGTTTCTACACAGTTGAGCCTTCACCGTCACCAGGAGTCTTTCCTGGGCTCTCATAGTGCCAAGCCTCAGCTGCTCTCCATGACCTCTTCATGCCTTCAAAACCAGTGCCATGTGGGAAAATCTTATAAAGTTGAGGTGCTAGCATAAGCTGCTGTCTTGACCCTCTCTAGACCACTGCACCTCTGATGCTGATCTCTTCTTAATCACTGCCAGTTTTTCAGTTCCCGCTAACCAGCATAGATTGTCCCAGTAAAGCAAAGGTTTCTCTTGAGTGGCTCACACTTCAGCTCCAGCTGATCAGAACCGTAGATTCTCAATTCAAAATGTCATAAGAATGTCCCTGATAGTCTTCGTGGGACTTCACAGACCAGGCCTGCAACTGTCTGCATCGGTCCAGCGTTTTCTCCCAGGCTCCCACAGCTCAGTAAGCTCCAAGCACTCAATAGAACCCAAAGTTCCAAAGTCTTTCTTTCCACAGGGCTGCCCCAAATAACCTGGTCATCACAGTAGTTTCCCCTGAACCGGACACCAATTTCTGTGTTAGTGTTTCTACTGCTCTGATAGAGATATTGTGACCGAAAGCAACTTGGGGTGGGAAGGGTTTATTTAGAGACTTAATGACAAAAACTGAAGCAGAGGCCCCAGACGAGCACTGCTTGCTTGCTTGCTCTGCATGACTCGTTTAGCCTGCTTTAGTATAAAACGCTGGACCACCAGCCCAGGAATGGCGCTGCCACAGTGAGTTGGGTCCTCCAACATCAGTCAGTGATCAGGAAAATGCCCCACAGGCTTGTCCACATTCCAGTGTCATGGAAGCCATTCTCAATTGAATTCCCTCTTCTCATGTATGTCTAGGTTTGTGTCATGTTTGTATTGTGTGAATCTTTACATTTAATTCTTTTGGGCTGGAAGGTCTCAAATAATTTTCTTCCTTTCACAGGCCGTCTGTAAATCCAAGATGAGGTTCCAGCTGTTCGCTGAGATTAGAGTTGCTTCATCTACCAGCGCGTGCTGGCATGCCGGAAAGCGTTTTCCCATAGCACTCTGAACAGTTATTTTTGTGTCTACACAGGCATGCCAGAATCGCTCTTCTACTGCTCCCTGCATGATCCAGTCAGTCCCGGCCCGTCTGGTTATGTAACAAATAAGGTACATTCTCAGCCTGGTCCCCGGGACCCACGGATGCTGCACGATCCCTTCATGCCCTGTTGTGGTCAGGATTTAACCGCGTGTGAGGGTCTAGAAGACTGAGGAGGGCGCTTGAGGGTGAGCTAAGTTGGGCAACGGATCCTCAGCATGTCTGTGCTGGGAACACTGAGAGCAGCGGATCCTCAGCCCACAGCGGTCGCATATCAGAGATCTGCATTACGATTTGTAACAGTAGCAAAGTTATACTTACAAAGTAGCAACAAAAATAATTTTATGGTTGGAGGACACTATTACCATGAGGAACTGTATAAAAGGATTACAGCATTAGGAAGGTTGAGAACCACTGGCTTAGAGAGTAGAAGAGAAGGTCAAGTATCTGCCAAATAGGAAATTGCTGAGATGAGAGTAAATGCAGCCTTTGGATGTGGCGTTGTGCGTGTGATTCCTTCACTCCGGGGAGAGTAGGAGAGTTGCCGATGAGTTATGAAGGTGTACCCTGTAGCGTGGAGCCTACAGTCCTGCTGCTGGTACATCGGGATTGAAAGGCTGGGTCTCTAGTCAAAGGATGTAGTGAGTGAAGAATGGTATCGGAAGCTCTGTTAAAAGTTTCACCTGAGCCAGGCTCTGTTTGCCCCACCCCTTAGGTCAGCATCGGGCAGGGCTCAGTGCTCAGTCACTTCCCCTGATGTATTTTCTTTTTCAAGGCTGGCTTTTGGTGTGGTTTGTTTTTTGTTTATGTTTTCTTTCGGAGACAGGGTTTCTCTGAATCTTAGGCTGTGTATTTACCAGGCTGGCCTTGAACTCACAGAGATCTATTGTGTGATAGTTTGATTGTTTTCTGACACATAAAACTTGCTTAGAGTCAGAGGGTGGAGCCAGCCACTAGCTGACCCTAGCGGTTTGGAGAACTGTAGAGAGAGACAGGATGAGAAACAAGAGGTAGGAAGCAGCTGGTGGCTGTTCATCTGCTTCTCTGATCCTTGAGGTTTTTATCCCGATTTCTGACTCCTGGTTTTTATTGATAAGATTAATTAAATTAATGCTTCAGAGATCTGCCTGCTTCTGCCCTCCAAGTACGGAGGTTAAAGTGTGTTGCCACTACCTCTTGGCATGAATACTGTTTTCAGTTGAGCTTCTGATTTTTAGTTAGAACTTGTTAAAAATGGTATGCTTTATTCGTATAGATATGAATTGTGTCCAGGATATCTAAAGTGAGTGCCTTAGCGGAGGTAGTATTCCCTCGAGGATGCATCCATAGTATCTTAGCGAGACAAGGAGGTAGGAGGAAAGTGTGGTGAATCTCACTCACCTGTCCAGCGTCCTGAGTTGTCACGTCTCTGCAGCTGTTAGGAATCGCCATGTCCAGCTTTACTAGTTCCTTTTTATGTTCATGTTACTCTTGGTAATTCCTCATCTCTCGCTCCACGCAGTCTGTGTCTGTGTGGGGTTTTGGAGGTCGAGTGGAAATGACCGTTTCCAAGTTCATGGCAATTCAGGAGGCCCTTCAGCCGGACTGGTTCCAGTGCCTCTCAGATGGGGAGGCATCTTGTGCAGAAGCAACTTCCATAAAAAGGGCCAGGAAGTCTGTGGACCGGTCCCTTCTGTTCCTGGACAGCTGTTTGCGACTACAGGAAGAGTCTGAGGTGAGGCCACCCGCTAGCCGCTCTGGAAACGCTCACCTCCCTTCCGCATCTTTGCGCCTTAGCTGTTCTCTACCTACTTCCCTGCTCACTTCTTTGTCTCCACCTGTTCCTGTTTTCCTTTGCTGATCCTGGGACGTTCCTCCTCCAGGATTCCATCGTAGGTTCTTTTCACTGTGCCCTGCCTTGTCCCCAAACTGCCTTCCCTTGGTTTCCATTATTTGGTGAACAGTTTTGAAAATGTATATACTGTCAATTTCCTTCTGTTCGCCGTGAGAGTTATAACTCCATACATCCTGGACTGTAGCTGGGTTGTGGCATTAGAATGTTCAGGTCCGGGCAGCTGGACTCCTGGTCTCGTTTCCTCAAGCCTAGTCACCCTCAGTACTTAGCCTTGGCCTACGGCATTCACCAAGTTCCTTGGCCCAGGAGTTTACACTTAAGATTTACTGATGGTGCACATTGCTGGCCGGTTGTCTACTCTCCTTCCTCCCGTCTGTCTAAACGCGCCTCAGTGGTGACATTCTGCCCAGCATCTACTGAATTAGTCAAGGTTTTTTTTTTTTTTTTTTTTTGATTGGGAGACTTTTTTTTTTAATAACTGTTTCTATTTCCTTAGGAGTTATATGTAGTGTTGGGAGTGGCGGGCTGCATTCCTGCCCTGTTCCCGTGGCACCCGACTAGCTTTACCCGAAATAACAACACACAAATTGTATTCTTTTAAACACTGCCTGGCCCATTAATTCCAGCCTCTTATTAGCTAATTCTCACATCTCTTGCTTTAACCCATATCTAATAATCTATGTAACACCACGAGTGGTGTCTTACCGGGAAAGATTCAGCATGTCTGACCTGGTGGCTGGCTTCATCGCATCTCTTTCCCTGAGGAGAGGCATGGCAGTCTGACTAACTTAGGAGAGGCGTGGCATCTGACTGAGCCATCTACCTCACTTCCTTCTTCCTGTTCTGTCTACTCCACCCACCTAAGGGCTGGCCAAGGCAGTTTGTTTATTAGCCAATGAGAATCCTCCATCAGTTATAGGTCTATTTAAATTGTTTATCTGGTCTTAATTTAATTTTGGTATGTGGTATCCAGAAAATTGTCCAATTTTGTAGAGTAACAGGGTTTTGAAGTATGACCTAATGATTCTCTGGATTTCCACAATGTCTGTTATGTCCCCATTTTCATTTCTGATTTTGTTTTGTTTTGTTAATTTGGATATTCTCTGCCTTTTTGTTAGTTTGCACAAGGGTTTGTCTGTCTTGGTGATTTTTCTCAAAGGACTAACTCTTTGTTTTATTGATTCTTTGTATTGTTCTTTGTTTCTATTTTAATTGATTTCTGCCCTCAGTTTGTTTCCTGTTGTCTGCTCCTCCTGGGTGAGTCTGCTTCTTTTTGTTCTAGAGCTTTCAGGTGGCTGCTAACCAGATAGTGTGAGATTTCTCCAGCTTCTTTATGTGGCACTTAGTGCTATGAGCTTCCTTCTTAACACTGCTTTCATAGTGTCCCATAAATTTGGGTATGTTATGCTTTTATTTTTGTTGATTCTGGGAAGTCTTTGATTTCTTTCTTTATTTCTTCCTTGACCCAGTGCTGATTCAATTGAACGTTTTTCAGTTTCCATGAGTTGTTGGGGTTTCTGTCCTTCCCAGTTCCCATAGCCAGTTTGCCCCAAAGAAATTACACAGAGGTCTATATAAGTTATAAACTGATTGGTCCATTAGCTCAGGCTTCTTATTAGCTCTTATAACTTATATTAACCCATTATTCTTATCTATGTTAGCCACATGGCTCAGTACCTTTTTCAGTGGGGCAGGTCACATCCTGGTTCTTCAGTGTCTGGACAGGACTGGGGAAAAAAGGGCTTCCTCCTTCCCAGAATTCTCCTGTTCTCACTGCCTCGCCTCTACTTCCTGTCTGGTTGTCCCGCCTAAACTTCCTGCCTGGCTACTGGCCAAACAGCGTTTATTTAAAACATAATTGACAGAATACAGAATTGTCCCGCACCACACAAGTTTGTAGGCTTTCTGCAGTTAATGTTGCTGTTGAATTCTAACTTTAAGCCTTGGTGATCCAATAAAATACAGGGGATTATTTTCTATTTGTTGAGATTTGCTTTGTGACCGACTCTGTGGTTAATTTTAGAGACGGTTCCATGAAGTGTTGTATATTCTTTTGTGTTTGGGCAAAGTGGTCTATAGATGTCTGTTAAGTCCATTTGAGTCATAACGTCCATTAGATCCCTTATTTCTCTGTTAATTTTCTGTCTGGCAGGATCTTATTTTCTCCATCTGTGGTGACTGGAAGTTTTGCTGGCTGTAGTAGTCTGGAATGGCATCTGTGGTCTCTTAGTGTCTGCAAGACATCTCTCTGGCTTTCAGTCTCCATTGAGAAGTCGGGTCTAATTCTGATGGGTCTGTGTTTATATGTTACTTGGCATTTTTCCTTTATAGCTCTTAGTATTCTTTCTTTATTCTGCATGTTTAGTATTTTGATTATTCTGTGGCGAGGGGACTTTTTTGTCGTTGTTCAGTCTATTTGGTGTTCTGTAAGCTTCTTGTATCTTTATAGGCATGTCCTTTAGGTTGGGAAAGTTTTCTCCTATGATTTGTTGAATATATTTTCTGTGTCTTTGAGCTGGAATTTGTCTCCTTCTTCTATCCCTATTATTAGGTTTGTTCTTTTCATGGTGTCCCAGGTTTATGTTAATAATTTGTTGAATTTAACATTTTCTCTCGCCTATGAATCTGTTTTCTCTATTGTATCTTCAACCCTGAGTTCCTCTCTTCCACTTGTATTCTGTTGGTTATGCTTGCATCTCTAGGTCCTGTTCTCTTACTCAGATTTTCCATTTCCAGAATTCCCTCGGTTTGTGTTTTCTTTATTGCCTCTATTCAAATTTCAAGTCTTGAACTGCTTCCGTCACCTGTTTGTTTTTTTTGTTTGTTTGTTTTCTGGGTTTTTTTTTTGCTTTTTTAAGGGATTTGCCGATTTCAATTTTTTTTTGTCTTTTCCTCCACTTCTTTAAGGGAATTTTTCACTTCCTTTTTAAGGGCCTTTATCATCTCATAAAACTATTTTTAAGGTCGTTTCCTGCTTCATCTGCATTGGGATATTCAGGTCCTGCTGTTATAGAAGCGCTAGGTTCTGATGGTGCCCTGTTGCTCTTGATGTTGTTGAATGTATTCTTACACTGCTGTTTACCCATCTGGGTTTGGGATGATTATAAATACGGTTGTTG
This sequence comes from Arvicola amphibius, assembly GCF_903992535.2. Taxonomy (NCBI): domain Eukaryota; kingdom Metazoa; phylum Chordata; class Mammalia; order Rodentia; family Cricetidae; genus Arvicola; species Arvicola amphibius. The sequence continues at coordinate 45,109,345 of NC_052056.1, read as the reverse complement.
ATTCTTGTGATGTCTTTATTGGATGGGTCTTTTGTTCTTTTTTTTTTTTTCTTTTTTCTTTTTTTGGTTTTTTAAGACAGGGTTTCTCTGCAGCTTTTTTAGAGCCTGTCCTGGAACTAGCTCTTGTAGACCAGACTGGCCTCGAACTCACAGAGATCCGCCTGCCTCTGCCTCCCGAGTGCTGGGATTAAAGGCGTGTATTGTGTGTTTCCTTTATTGTCTTTTTACTGAATGGCCGTGGGTTGTGGTAATTGGCTAAATGTCCGATTGAGTAGGGTTGTTTCAGCTGAGGTTTGTGAGGGTTTGGATGCCTAGTTATAGCATATATTTCAGTTCTTCTGGCTAGTGTGGGCTTTACTTGTGCCTATGGGGTCTGTTCTTCCAACTGGTGTGGGTTTTGCCTGTGCCTGTTCTATCTGGTGTGGGTGGCGCATGTGCCAATAGGGTCTGCTGATGTTGCTGGAGAGGGCTGTTTGCAGGAAGACTGCTTTTCTTCAATTGATATGGGTGGTACTTATGCCTTTAGGGGCTGCTGATCTTGGTGGGTGTTGGGACTAATGAGTCCTGGCCTTCAGCTGCTCTTCCCTGCTAGAACTTTCTAATTGAAGTTACTAGAAGCTGTGCCTATCTTAGAGGATCAGAGGATGGGATTTTCACCTGTTGGCCATTGACTGTATTGTATTTAAGCCTCCATGGTGCTATTAAAGGGGGCTTTGGTATCAGTTTTCAAAGGTCTGTGTGTCGTCTGTCTCTGCGTGTGTATTCTCAACCTCCAGCCCCTTGCCCAAAGCTCGTGAGCTGGGGTTTAGCGCATAGAGCGCAGACCAGGCCCCCCCCCCGCAGTGCACAGCAGGTGGGGGGTGATTGGCCAGGGGGAGGATGATGGGCTCGGTGGGCAGCGGAGTGGGTTTTATAGGTTATAGTGTCCAATGGGTGGCGGCAGTGGTGAAGCGGCCTTCCCACAGGACTCTTAGCTGTTGCCTGGCTGCTAGGCAAAACCTCTTTTTACACTGTGTTCTTTAGAGCCCTAAAGGTTCTTAGGGTGCACATCTATAGGACCTTCAAAGACCTTTTCTTCTGTCTGTTGGACTTCGATGAAAAGTTTTGCAAACAGGTCTTGGGTATTTGTAATGGTTAAAGGCGTTCAATTCTTTCTTCTCATCAGGTCCTTCAGAAAAGTGTGATCATTGGAGTGATCGAAGGTGGAGACGTGATGGAAGAGAGGTTGAGGTCTGCACGAGAGACAGCCAAGCGGCCCGTGGGGGGCTTCCTTCTGGACGGCTTTCAAGGGAATCCAGCAGTCACAGAAACCAGGCTGCACTTGCTGTCGTCAGTCACCGCAGAGCTGCCAGAGGACAAACCAAGGCCAGTGCTGGGTTGGGATGCAGGCCAACCTCGTGAGAGGTGGCAGGGGTGCTGGTGACGGTGTGAGCGGTCTACACAGGGTGCTTTCCTCCCTTGGTTCTTCCTGTCTTATTCTCGGCCAGCTGCGCGCAGTTTCCATTGAGGCTGCTCTCCTGATTTCTCAATGTAGAGGGGAGAATTGGCACGAGAGGAGTTTCATTCTCATAACCGAGGACAAATGTGTCTCTCATTCTGTGTCCTCTCATCCTTGAGGCAAATGCAGACACTCCTTTTAATTTGTTGTGACATGGTACCTGGAGACAACTGTAAAGTCATGTGCCATTCTCATTTAAATCAAGGCATGTTGAAGTCCGCGGTGCTTAGTCGCCTGAGGATATGCTCTGTTAGTAAGGACCTTCAAGAAGTTTCTGCTTTTGTGACAAGCAGTGAGTGGTGGCGGTCTGTTTTTTGAATTAATGAAGTTCGTAGGGTTGGTTCTGCAGTGGTAACAGAGATGAGAGGCTAGTCTGGATTTCAGAGCAGCTGATGCCATACTAGTACCTAAATTTTCTTAATGTATTTATTTTTACTTCTGTGGAATCCTGTGTAGTCCAGGCTGGCCTCAGACTTGCTACATATCTTCTGACCTTTGCCTCCCGAGTGCTGGGATTACAGATGTGTGCCATTGCTCTGGTGCTGGGGATGGAGCCTAGAGCTTAGCCAAGCACTTGACCAGCTGAGCTATAGCCTGCATTTTCTTGCTTTATTAAATACACAGAAGCCAAAACAAAAAACCGTAGGTGACCCTAAAGGTCATGACATTGGATGAAATAAAGCAAGCCCAGAAAGAGGGCGCCTGTGTGTGACCTCACTCTTGTGGGGTCTGAAAATGTCCCTCTCCTTGAAGTTGAGCTAGAATGGCCCTGAGGGGCGAGCAGGAGCAAGGAGGTGGGGAAGGTGCTGCTCAAAGGTTGTGTACTTCCAGCTAAATTAGAGGAGTAAATGCCGTGGGTTTGTTGTATAGTCTGATGATAATATTTATTGAAAACTGAGCAGAATGGGAATTAAGTATTGTCACCAAAAAAAAAAAAAAAACGGTAATTTTATGAGATTTGTTATTTGGCTAGATTGACCCATTTCATGATGTCTACAAATTCCAAAATACATTGTTTGTGAAAAATACATACAATTTTATATGCCATTTTAAAAAGTTTTTTGTTTAGTCTTGTATCCTTAATGTAAATATTCTTGCCTTTTAACCAGTGATATATTGGGAAATTTGGCTCTGAGATGCTATTTAATTTTCAAGGGCTATTAAACAGGACGTGTGTAATCTTAGTACTTTTTGAGAGCCAAATATAATTGCGTGCCTGCATCTTAGAGACAGCTTAGTGACTCATACCTGTGTACTTGGGTGTGAAGATTCCCTAGAATAGGTTCTCGCAGCCATCGTGTGCATACACAGACACACACACATGCACGCATGCACACATTCACGTTCAGGCACACACACATGCACCAGTTTTTAACATCACCCCCTTCCCTGTACAGATGAATAGCTCAGCATGAGCTTTTCTAGTCATTTTCTGGACTTTTTTGTGCTAAGTGTTCACAGATGTCTCTTTCTGAATTTGAAAGCTGGGATTGTTTTTCTGTAAGTGTGTAAAATGCCAGCTTCAGTTGGAGTGGAGTTGTAAAGCCTCACAGGACTGGAAGGAGGCTGTAGTCAGGAAAGCTGGCATACACAGAAGGGTTCTGCTTGCGTAGTATTACATAAACGCATTGTCAAAACCCTTCTAAGAAATCAGAGTTTGAAAGCTTTTCTGCTCTGATTCATGGAGAGGGCTGTGGGCAGAAAAACAAACTTTAACAAGAGGAGTAGTTGCAGCTAGCCAGTCCTGATCTCACGCTTCTCCGAGCCTTGCCTTCCTGTCCAAAGCCTCTTAAAAATTATTCATGCTCCCAAACTGCCTTAGCTCTTCCCTTGGAAGATACCATTTCATTTCCCAGTGCGGACTTTTCATTAGCAAAGAAAATACGAAGAAAGTCTTCGATCCTGGAGCGAGTGCTGAAATTCTTAGAACAAGAGGAGCTGTTAAATGAATCTGTAAAATACACTCAAAAATGGAGAAATAAAGCAAATTATATTCTTTTAAAAGTATCTATGCAGTGTTTAGATGGGGTGTAAAGTTCAGTCTGTGGCCAGGGAGGTGGACCAGAAAGACGGGAATGGAGTTAGAAATGATACTGTTTGCTTTTCCACTGCCTCCTTGGGCCTCATGATGGTTCCGTGGAGCTCTTTCTAATTAAGAGCCAGAGAAGAGGGTGTAAAGGAACTGCCTAAAGCAACACAGCCATTAAATAGCCGGTGGAACTGGGTGTCAGCACATGTCCCTGCCACCCTGAGCTTGAGTTTGGCTGCTGTTTTTCATACGCCCCGTTGATGTGGTAGCATTCTCTGATTTCTTCGTGGCCATTGACTTACGTCGCTGTCCCCACTGTCTTTCCAGGCTCATCTGTGGAGTCAGCCGGCCCGACGAAGTGCTCGAGTGTATTGAAAGAGGAGTGGACCTGTTTGAGAGTTTTTTCCCATATCAAGTGACTGAGCGGGGTTGTGCCCTGACTTTCACCTTTGATTGCCAGCTGAATCCTGAAGAGACAGGTGGGTCTTCGACGTTCGCCTCACTCTTAGCTTGCAGTTTCTCCCATTCCCAAGTCACAAATATGTACACGTAGCACCAGCCTTTCATAAAGGTCCATCTTGATTTTTTTTTTCCTTTTGTTCCCTGGGATATTGGCACCTAGGGCAAGGCACTTAATACTATACATGTAGATCATCAATATAGATGTGACTTTTGTGGTGAGCAAAAACAAGACCTCCTTTGTTCACAGCTCGGAAAAAAAAATTCATAGTAAATCGTAATGAAAATCTAAGAAAAGGAAACCTTTGAGCAGCTTAGTAAAAGTTAATTTATTTATTTATTTTTTTTTATCCACAAAAGATTTCTTGTCTCCCTCTTGCAAGCCCCATGCAATTAACTGCCAGGGATCTCACTGTCACTGGCTCCTCGTGTCACCTTTGCTTTTGTGAGATCTGAAAGCTGCTTCTGCTCATATTACTTTGAAGTGCTGCCATTTTCTTTTATTGTTATTTCAAAGTCAAGACAAGCAATTTCAGATCCTGACGCACATGGTAGGGAAGAGGACCCACCCGGTCACAGGCCATGGGCTGCTCCCTTGCAGCCTGTCTTCAGGGATGAGTGGCCTGCACAGCCCCCTCCGGCTTGTCGGGGAGGCTTTCTTTTCTCCCTCTTACTTTATTTTCAACCCTTTAATCCTATTTGTGTCTGCGTGTACTATAAAATCTGTGGAATTGTACCAAGCAAGGAGTTCAAAGAAAGTTGCCAGCTCTTCCCCTAAGTGACAAGGGTTTTCCAAAATGGCAGAGCTTTATTGTGTCCCATCTCAGCACACAGTTTGTGTGCACACAATGTCAGAGCTTTATTGTGTCCCATCTCAGCACACAGTTTGTGTGAACAATCCCATAGCATTTTTGTGCTCCGTGCTCCTGTTGGTTTACTAAAATTATTCTAGAACCATCTGGCTGTCTGGACCCTCACAAGTTGCTTTCATTACTTTCCTGCTTACCTCTTCTCTACTTCCTGTGTTGGAGCGAGCTGGATTTCTGTTGAGTAGCTGGTCTTTCTCTTGAAGTTGAAGGACATGTTCCTCCATTAAGCAAGGAGCTCAAGGGTACTGTGGGTTCCTTGGAAGGCCAGAGGCCCAGACAGAAGACGTAAACTAAAGCCGTGTGCTACGTTAATTTGCTTGGACTGTGTGCTGTCACAAATCCATCGTGATAAGTCATAGGGATACCCCACACACACCGTTTTTCTCTTTAAAATCATTCCTTTATGACAAGATTATATATCACATACTTGGATCCATGATTAGCTTGGACTTTGCAGATCTTCTCAGTTGTCTTGATGGTGTAGATAATAGTCTTTGGCCATCCAGGAATGTACTGCTATTTGTCTTTTCTTAGGTGATTCTAAGAATGGAGTTATAGGGTCAAAGGTTGTAAAATTATAACTAGATTAAAATTTTTCCAGTGTGCACTTCTTATCTGATCGTTCAAGACTTTTTATTGGTTTCCCTTCAGTGTTGCAGCAAAATGGAATCCAAGAAGAAATAAAATGCTTGGATCAAATAAAGAAAATTGAAGCAGCTGGGTGCAACCAAGAAATGACATCATTTGAAATTAATCTGAAAGAGAAAAGGTAAGATTTTTTGAAGTTTAGGTTTTGATTTCTGACTTTTTAATTTCAGTCAGTCTTAAGTTTATGTAACTGTTCCCTTTTCAGTTTATGACTTCGTAAAATATTTATAGTTGGACATTACTTAGGCCTTCTCAAATACGGTTCCAGAAAACCTTTTTTCCTCTGCAGATGATTTTGGGTACTTTGTCTTGTCAGAACACTAAGCTAGATAACTATTGCTTTAGAAAAGCTGTCTGAAAGAGGCTGAATCCATTGCTTGATTTTTTTTTTCTTATTCTGATTGCTTTAAGTAACAGCAGAGCAAAATAAGGATCGCAGAGTCAGACACGGTGTAGCTTGTACATTGGAAAGAGCTCAAGTCCCCTTGACTATATACAGGTTCTAAATCAGCTATCAATGAAGAATGAACTGACTGGGGTCATGGTGGGTTCAACCCACCTCTAATCTAGCACGTTGGAAGAGGCAGATATGGAGCTCTAAGTTTGAGACCAGCCTTGATCTGTTGAGCAGATTCTGGGCCAGCTGGAGCTACGTAAGAAATCTTGTCTTAAAAACAAAAGGAATGAATTGAGATTGAGTTGTCTTGTAACTTTACATTTGACCAAAAGTGGTAGTCGCCAGCGTCAGAACGTGGTTTCTCTGTGAGCATAGCACTGGTGTGTTTGGTTTATATATGAAGATGTTTTAGGAGCTCTGACTTTACATGGTTATCTAATAACCGTATAGACCTGAGAATTTATGAACGATTGTAAAATTCGTACTTCCTGTTTATATCCTATTTCTTGATTGGGGGTCTGAAGTGATAACATCTCTTTCTTTTAATATTTTCTTTAAAGTAGCCAAGACTATTGTCTTCTTTCATATAAATGTTAGGGTGATATATATGCTTATTCTCGGGGCTAGGTTAATATATGTGCTTATTCTCGGGGCTAGGTTAATATATGTGCTTGTTCTCGGTGCTAGCTTAATATATGTGCTTATTCTCAGTGCTAGGGTAAAGTTTTGGGGACAGATACCTACTACTGCATTTGATTATATTATCTTGGAAAATTCATGTACCTTAGTAAGGCGATGAAAGGTAACACAAGTATAATATTTAGTGTTACCTAAGTATAATATTTAGGTAACACAAGTGTAATATCAGGGTTAGATCCTTTTTGCTGTATTAGCTCCTTTAATAACCTCACAGTTCAGGAGGTGGACTGTTAGTATCTTTGGCTAATGAATGAGAAACAGGTGCATAGCTGGATAGTAAGCAGCATGCCCAGACTCAAGCCCTCCTAAATACGCAGCAGTCGTCAACATCTATAAAAGGGTAGTCAGAATGGCCATTGCCAAGAGAAGATGCAGAGACTGGCTAAAGCGGCAGATGTGTGGTGTCTGCTGACACTAGTGCTCCTGAGTGGAAGAAGAGAGTCCTCTGCCTGAGCACCACGTGCCTTTGCGCTGGCTCTGGTGATGCTTGTGGTGGGTGAGTGACCATTGAGACTTCTTCCATTAGCCATCTCTCCAGTGGAGTAAGTAGCCTGGGTTGTAGATTTCCTTTTTTTTTTTTTTTTTTTTTGTTCGTTTGTTTTTTAGAGACACATTTTCTCTGTGTATCCCTGGCTGCCCAGACCTTAGTTGTCAGTTTTAGTCTCTTCACTTCTGGATTCTTTGTCTTTCTCAGGTACCAGGAAGACTTCAGCCCGCTCGTGAGCGGGTGCTCCTGTTACTGCTGTAAGAATCACACTCGCGCATACATCCACCATCTGCTGGTGACCAATGAGCTCCTGGCCGGTGTCCTGCTCATGATGCACAACTTTGAACACTACTTCAGATTTTTCTGCTCCATCCGGGAAGCACTGAAAAGTGACACTCTGGCACAGTTGAAAGAACTCATCCGCAGACAAATGTCTTGAGAATGGGAAAAGAGAGTAAAGAATCCAAGACCTGAGCTTTCAGTGTTGATGGCGGGTATGAAGAGCACCTGCCTTGGACTGCCCATGGCGATGCAAAGTCCTCAATGGACCAGAGTGATATGAACCATGACTTTAAAACTTTCTAGGCTTATTCCATGAGTAGATAGAGATTCGTTCAGTTGAAGACAAAGCATTAGATGTGAGAGAGTTTTGAAAGGATGTTGAGGGTCTAAGAACTGCTGAGATGGGTGAGGGAGAGGACTTGAGTAGCTTGTCATATGGAGGCACAGCTGGGGCCTGGAGAAAAAACCTGACTGATTTCAAACAGGGGGGTTTGTTTGTTTCTCCTCATGCTCTCAGGGACTTTTGGGCAAATGCAGACACGGTTTTAGGGAGAATCTCTAGAATCTTCTTTTTAGAGTTCAATTTAACTTCAGCATGTTTTGATTTAGTAAAGCAGAATGTCTCCTCCAGGGTCAACTTTTCCTTGTTAAAAAACATGGCAAGACATTCTGGTTGTAAATCATCAGAGTCAAACAATCCAGGCAGACTTTGTCTTGAACATGATCTCCGTATGGAATTCTTCATGACTTTGAGGACCAGCACTGGTTTCAAAAACATTGAAAGTAGCCTTCGTTCTGCATGTAGCTTAGGTATTTCTGAGGAAATGGAAGGATATCACGAAAGGAATTTTCCAGATCCAGTCCTGTCCGTCTCTGGAGAAGCTGTAATTTGAATTCTTACTGTGATCCTTGACCATACCCCCTCCAGAATTCAGCAGAGTACACAGAGCCTCTCTTCTTGTTCTCAGTTGACTGTTTCACATTGACTTTCTAGTCTTCTCTCCCAGAGTGATTTCTCCTACAGATGGGACCAGTTTTGCTTAGTCCTCCTCCTGGACAACAATGATGCTCATTTCCAAATACTTGCTCTTTTTCCCAGATGAAATCTTTCCTTAGGCTGGTGATGTGGTGTTCAAACCCCTGGGCCCAAGGCGTGCTGGGTGGGAGGTGGCCGGCGTTTTTTTTTTTTTTTTTTTTTTTTGCATCAGGAAGTTTGTTCTGTGGTTTGCAGAGTTGGTGGTTGACATCTGTAGGACCTGAGTCTCGTCCTTCCTGGGTTCTCTTGATTCTATAGTTTTGTTGGTATCATGATTGGGTATTTTTGTTTGTTTGCTTGCTGTTTGTTGTTGTGTGTGTGTGCTTTTCTATATTTATCAGTTTTTCTATGGAATACTCAAAACATGTATATACATGTAATTTTTATAAAAATAACAATTTAAAATCTTTTTTTGAAGGTACAAGAAATGTATTTCTTATATTTTATTGGCTTCAATTTATAATGGGTATTACTGAACATTGTATATAACAATTATGTAGTTAATTGTATTTATGTCTTAGAAACTCAACTTTGTTCTTCCATTTAGTGGTATGATGACTTCTCATGAATGCAAAGGATACTATGGAGACAGTTTGTGTTCTCAATGATCTCTATTGAATGTATTTTGTACTTGTTTATGTGTTTGTATTCTTGGTCAATACCAAACCCATTATTGAAGGATTACTAGTAAATATCCAAGAATCCATATAAATTTATGAGTTTTATTTATGCCCAAAACACTGAAAATTCTGTTAAACATTGTTCAGGTCCCTGGGTCTTTTTCTTATTAGCACATTTGAAAAAATTCTTTTATGTTTTAAATATATTAAGGGTAATAGCCAATAAACATTTTTAATTAAAAAAAACAACAAAAAGCCTCCACTGTGTTGATTTTTTTGTTAGTGGGAATAAATTTACTAAAGTATTAAATTTCCATGGTGCAAGGACTGTCCTAAAGTTTTCTCGTGGGAAAAAACTTGCTCCAGATTTATCATTTAGTATCTAAAGAAATTTCCATTTTGGATTTGAAGGAATGTTACTCAATATACTTTACCGGCCTCTCTATGTTACATGACTAGTGGCTCTCGGGCCATGCTAGTGCACACAGTAACAGGATGTTGAGCACAATCTCTGGAGCAGTTGTCAGTACCTGCCTGTGTGTGTGTTTACAAATATGTCCTAACTCGTGTGGCAGAGGACAGCTTTCAGGCGCTCTCTCCTTCCACCATGTAGGTTCTAGGACTCAGACTTGGTTGTCAGACTTGGGCACGGTGCCTTTACTCCCTGAGTCACCGTAGTGGCCCCCTTTGGAGCATTGTGTAGCTCAGTGACCCTAGAAGTATGGCTGTTCTCCCCATGTTATAAACCGAGGTTCAGTAGAAGGGTGATTTGGGCTTGCCTGAAAGCCTTCCAGAAATTGTCGCTTCTCAAGTGCTGGGTTAAAGTCTTGCTTCCCTGAGTAAAGCACAACTGTTCACCTTTGTAGCAAATTCTTAGTTCTGAGTACTGGCACCTGCTGTGAGTCCAGCACTTCCGAGACAGGAAAAGAAGACTGTGAGTTCAAGACCAGCCTGACCCACATAGCAAGACTCTTGTCTCAATATCTTTCTTCTCCATCCCTCCATTTTATTTTGACTGGTTTTGGAGTTGAGGATACAGAGCGAGTCAACAACTGAGGCGATGGAACTATCCCAGTGGGAGAGGTGGCCTGGCCGGTCCCACAGCCCTGCACAGCTTGAGACTAGTCACAGCCTGATATGTGATGGCTGGAAGGGTCTGAAGCTGTGGACTGCTCAGATTAATGCAGTGCTGTGCTGGCTGGACTTCTGTCAACCAACACGAGTTATCTGCAAGAAGGGAACCTTAATTGAGAAAATGCATCCATAAGATCTGGCTGTAAGTCATTGTCTTAATGACTTACTGATTGGGGAGAGCTCGGCCTATTGTCAGCCCATTGTGGGTGGGGCCGCGCCTGGCCTGGTGGTCCTGGGTTCTATAAGAAAGCAGGCTAAGCAAGCCAGCAAATGGCACCCTACCATGGCCTGTGCGTCAGCTCTTGCCTCTAGGATTCTCCCATTTGAGTTTTCCTGCCCTGACTTCCTTCAGTGGTGAGCAGTGCTTTGGAAGTGTTAGCCTAATAAACCTTTTCCTCCCCAACTTGCTTTTTGGTCAGGTGTTTCATCACAGCAACAGTAACCGTGACTAAGGCAAGTGATCAATAGGAGCTGAGGTTTCTTATACATTTGGGGAGGGGACAGGGATATTTTGTTATTTTCTAGCTAAGTAAAGAGAAAACATTTTAAAGCCGATACTATATATAATTAAAAACATTTAATAAAAAGTTCAAAGACCATCAAAGGCTCTAGGCTAGAATGTGAAGCAACTGTCTTATTGGGGATTCCCCCGCATGGAGGCAACATGAAGCTAACTGAGAAATGCATTTGAGTGTCCATTCTGTGCTTCCCTGATTAGAAACAGGTCGTTCTCTGCAGTTTGATTAGTCGTGCTTGTCACTATGGGCTTCCAGCTTATTAAAACTGGCAGTGCTGCGTGTGTCCCTGACCTATACATAGGGAGCCTAGAAGGTCACATTTAACACGGAGCAGCTCTGAGTGAGGCACGCTATACTTCATAGGTTTGGTGGAATTGGTGTTCATTTCATTTAGTTATTTTAATTTGGGTGTGTGCTGCACATACACAGACCCACACAGTGGGAGTGTGCAGGTCACAGGGAACAGCTAGTGGAGTTGGCTCGCTGCTTCCACCACATGGGTTCCAGGGCTCAAACTTGGATCATCAGATTTGGGAGCAAGCCTCTGCAGCCCCCAGCCATCTCACCAGCACCGGCCCTGCACATCTGCAGCCCCTGAGCCACCTCACCAACCTGCACATCTGCGGCCCCCAGCCATCTCACCAGCCCCGCAGCTTATTTGAAATATTTTTTTGGAATAGCGTTGGTTTCTTTTCAACCTTCAGTTCCTCATTTTTTATGTCTCTTCATGAGGCTACCAGATTTTAAGAGACAAATCCTAAATACAAGGGCACAAAGAAAGATGAAGCAAGTGACAGGGAAGTAAAATGTCCTTGTTGGACACAACAGCCCTGGTTTATGCCTGTGGTCCGGGTAATTACTAATGGCACCTCCTTCACCCTCAGAAGTGCCCTATTTGGACAAGTTATATGCTCACCCAAATGAGAGTGGTAGAGGTGACCAAGCTGGGGAGCAGGTGTCCATCTAAGCAGCGCAGCTGCTACCCACTTCTTGCTAATTGCTGCTGAGTCCAGTGCTGCCACATATTCCAGTCTTTCAAGAGAAGCCAAAAAATCTGGGTCCTCACAGTTTAAATGTTGCAGCAATTAAAAAAAAAATAGTTTGCTCTTTGAACTTAATTTGGGAGTGCCTAATTTGCAAGCCATGGCTTAAAACCTACAAGAGTTGCTTTGGTATCTGCATGTGAGTGTGTGCATGTGTGCATGTGTGTGTGTGTGTACATGCGTGTGTGTGCGTGTGTGTGTGTGTGTGTGTGTGTGTGTGTGTGTGTGCATGGCACATAAATCTGACAAAACACTTACTGGTTTCACTTGCTGCACAAAGCTTGGCATCCGAAATTCAATTCCCAGAACTCACGTAAAGTTGGAAGGAGAGACCCAACCCCACAAAGTTGCCCTTCAGTCTCTACACACTAGCATTCTCATACCCAACAATGCACAAAAAGCACACACACACACACACACACACACGTGCGCTTTAAAAAAGAGATTAACCTTTATATGAGGGGCTGGAGATGTTCACTTAATAGAGTGTTTGCCTAGCACGCATGAGGCCCTGACCCCAGCACCATGAAAAGCGGGGCATGGTGGCATACTCCTGTAATTCCAGTATTTGAAAGGTGAAAATGAGTATCAGTAGTTCAAGGTCATCTTTAGCTACGTGATGAATTCTAGGCCAGTCTGAAGTACATGAAACCCTGTCTTCTCAGAGTGCAGAAGGGCACTCACGGGACCCTCAGGCAATGATCTCCACCAGAAAGGTATAAATCACCTTGCTCAACTGATTTTGTGGGATGGTAAATATTAGGATTTAGGATGAAAATCTTAAAGGTGTGGTGGCGCACGCCTTTGATCCCAGCACTCGGGAGGCAGAGGCAGGCGGATCTATGTGAATTCAAGGCCAGCCTGGTCTACAACAGCTAGTTCTAGAACAGGCTCCATAGCTACAGAGAAACCCTGTCTCGGAAAAAAAAAAAGGAAAAAAGAAAGAAAGAAAGAAAGAAAGAAAGAAAGAAAGAAAGAAAGAAAGAAAGGAAGGAAGGAAGGAAGGAAGGAAGGAAGGAAGGAAGAAAGAAAGAAAGAAAGAAAGAAAGAAAGAAAGAAAGAAAGAAAGAAAGAAAGAAAGAAAAAGAGAGGAAAGAAAGAAAAGAAAATCTAGCTGGTGTTCTTTCCTTTTAAGCAGCTTCGTCTACTCTGGTAGCTATAACAAAGAACCAGAGACAGTTGCTTATACGCAAATTTCTTTCTTGTGGTCCAGAGGCCCGAAGTCTTTGAGATCAGTGAGGCAACATAGTTGGCTCTGATGAGGATTCTCCTCTGGATTCCAAAGGGATTGTCTTATGTCTTCATAGACTAGAGGAAAGACTAGAAAGCTCTCTAGGGCCTCTTTTCCAAGAGCGCGAATCCCATTCCTTGAGACTGCACCGTTGTGTCCTCATGACCTAAATGACCTCCAGGGCACGTCCACAGGGGTGATTCAGGTGTCCCGCCCCTGAGGACTGAAGAGGGCATGCATTCATTCTAGTTATCATGTGGGCTTTCTTGCATCAGAACTCCTGGTTTGGGTTGGGCCTGTGCCCTTCTAGGCAAGCATCCATTTCCAGCGATCCTTTCTGGCCTTACAAAACCAGCTGGTCCAAGAACATTAGGCATCCAGCTACACCTTCCCGACATCACAAAGTGGCCCAGCAGGCACACTGAGAACCAATTACTATTTATCAAGGGAGCAAACATCCTCAGGATAGTCGAGGCCTTCTCTTGAGAGTTTAGCCCGCTACACTGCTTAGGAGTAACTTGCCGCAGTGGTAGTTTTCTCTCACTTTATGCTAGCCAAGCTCCCGGTGACCTGGCACATTATTATTTTTTTCTGCTCCTCAGTTCTACTTCCTATCATTACCACCTTTTAGAGCTGACCTCAAAGCAATTTCCCCGGCTCTGGCAAGAGGGGTGCACAGTGAACTTTTCTTTTGTTCTCCTTCCTCACGGATCCACTTTTGAGGCCCGGCTGAAGTTGCCAAGGAGTTCAAATGGCCCCCGTGCTCCCGCCAGTAGGATTCAGAGGGATTAACCATTCTTCCTGCACCCCTTCCAGAGGCTCGCCTCTTTCCCCCGAGCTCTTCTCCCCTGCTGTCTGTTCCTTTGTCTGTGAAACACATTTTCTCCTATTATCACCTTGTTCCCTGCCTGCTGCGAATGGCTTCAGCTCATCTCTTAACAGAATCAAGATGTTGCCATTAACGGTCTTCTCGTTTTTTAACAGCTTAGAGTCAGTTCTTTTATATTTAGTCTTTCCCCCCTTCCCTCCCAAACCACATAATCATCTCTGCTTCAAATAAAGTTTTATAGCCATTTCATAACCATGGCTTTATAGTTGCTATCAAAAAAAAAAAAAAAAGCACAAGAGAAGAAGATAAAAGAAGCAAAGGGAGGAAAAAATAAAATAAAAGCTGAAGAGGTGAGGGCTTCTCCACTAATTGAGAAACCAGGCTAGCGTCTTCTGGACGCTTCTGTGAAGGAATCCAGGGGACCTTAGTCTTCAAGCCTACGAACTGCAAGCTTGGTGGTCTGGTGAAGCTTTCCTTTAACTTTTATGGGTGGAGAGGAAGGTGGTCTCTCCTCTGAGGACCTGTTTTCTTTCCAGATAATTAAAATTCTGTCTTAGAATCCTCCCAGTATCCTTCATGTTGGCCGTAAATCTTTCCACGGAATACAATTGCATGATAAGAGTTTTGCGCATCGCATCCCCCACCACAGCTGAAATATTTACCCATATTGCCTAGCATTTTCTATTCCCTACTCATTTATTTTTATTTTCATTTAGCAAACTTAAATAACATTTCCATCACAATATCATTTATTGTTCCCCACGATGCCAGCTGAAGAAAATACAAACGACGCAAATCAACTCTGTTCCCACATAGTAATTAGACATCAAACAAGAAGAGAGTGGCAGTGCGCTCCATTTTTTTGTCTTTACTAAACTCTTTATCTGATTTTGGTTAGACTCTCCAATTTCACGCTGTTTTCTAAAAAGTCTCTTCCAGTCATGTAGAAACGGATCGGTTTTGCTTTATTTTTGCGCTGGAATAGTTCGCCTCTATTCCACAGATCCAGCATGCCCAAAGCCAGACTCCATGTCTGTGTTCCTCTGCTCACACAGGCTCCTGGCCCACGTGCATAGCTCCTGTCTTTCAGTCAAGTCCGGATGGAAAAGTTATCCCCCTAGGTGAGTAATGCAGTATCCATAAGGGATAGGTACAAGACACGCGATTTAATGATGAGCTCTGAGGTAACACGGGACCGGAAGATTACCCCATGTGGGAATGCTAATCTCAGTTGTTAGTTCATGAGACCTGGGATCACCTGGGATGTGGGCCTCTGGGCATGCCTGTGGTGGTTTATCAGGGTTAGATTAGCTGAGGTGGGAAGGCCTACCCACCGTGGGTAGCACCATTCCCTGGGCTGAGATCCTTGGCTGTATAAAGAAAGGGAAGAATGAGACCAGCACAAGCATGCGTAGCTCTTGAGGGCTTGATTGGATGTGGTATGGTAAAGCTGACTCACTCCTGATGCTATGACTCCCCCACCATGAGGGACTTGAACCGTGAGCCAGAAGAAAATCTTTCTCCCTTAAATTGCTTTCTCAATCCGGGTGCCTTGGGAGAGGAAATGCAGTTAGGATTCCGTCCGTCCTGCCCCTCCCCATCTCTCCCTCCTGTTTCAGTCTCCGCTCCCAGACTAAGCTTTCACAGTTGTTATCTTCACCGAGCTGTCCCACACGAGAAGCCTTCAATGGCTCCCAGTGCCACCCAGACCAGAGTTAAGATAGGAATCTCAGTTTCTGGGCCTCCCGTAATCTGGTTTCACCCACTTGCCACAGGCTTTTCCTCTCTTCCTCTTTCTTACCCTTCCTTCCCACTCCTCAGTGGCCAGCCTAAGAGCAGACCTCCCCCAGAACCCTCCTTTACAGAGAGTCCAGACTCAGAAAGGGAAGGCTTCTCTTCTGGCTTTCCTTGTGTGCTACGGGTACCAGCCACCTGTCACATGACACATGCTCAGGACTTCAGCTCTGTGCTTGGCCTCCCAAAATGACTGGCCAGCTCTACGAGGAAAGAATTCCCAGATATTTTCTACTTCCTAGCTCCCCACCTCCAAAATGCTTGCTGCTTGTAATATACTGTCCGCCAAAATAGACAGGAAATATCTGACTAATTTTCTTTTTCCTCCTGTCTAGATGTTATTCTCTCTCTCTCTTTTTTTTTTTTTTTTTTTTTTTTTGGTTTTTCGAGACAGGGTTTCTCTGTAGCTTTGGAGCCTATCCTGGAGCTAGCTCTCCATTCTTAACTCATTGCTTGCCACATTTCCCTTTCATGAAACCTGCTTCAATACTTCCTAAACGTCAGCACAACTGTCTCCTTTATTACTCATGGTAACCATCTAGAGCAATGGTTCTCAACCTGTGGGCCATGACCCCTTAGGGGGAAGGGGTCAAATCAATCTTCCACAGGAGTTGCCTGAGGCCATGGAAAAACATCGATATTTACAATTCGTAACAGTAGCATACTGCAGTTGCGAAGTAGTAACAAAAATAATTTTATGGTTGGGGCTCACCACACATGCGGAACTGTATGAATGGGTCACAGAGTTAGTCAGATTGGGAACCACCGCTCCAGACCAAGAGTATCTTTTCCAATACATGGAAGAGGAGCTGAAGCTTACAGAGTTTTAGTGACTTGCTCCAGGATACAAAACAAAACTCAGAATTTGCACTCAACCCCATAATGCAGAAGCTCAGATTTTTCCCCATTTCACTCTTTGGCATCCTTAAATTGTGTGTTCGTATGTAGGCAGAGCATGCTCTCTCTAAAGAACAGAGGCCAGAGGCAGTGAAGAGGTCAGGATGGTTTATTAACTGTCTCCTTGTCCCTATTTAGCTTCAGAAACCTGCACTGCATTTTAATAATGAAAGGACTTCACATGACCCAGAGATGATAATTTTATTTTGGTCAAAAGCTCATGTATTTACATATAAATGAAAGGCAAGGGAACATTTAGATTGTAGAAAGGGGAAAAGGGGTAGTTTTCCTCATCAGAATAAGCCTTCTATGGCGCCACACAGAATGTGATCTTAGAGGCAGAAGAAATGTTACCGACCATCAAACACGATCCTCTCCTAAATGAGGCAGAATCAGGCCCAGAGGGTGAACGACCCAAGGTCCAGCAGGAAATGAGAGACAGAGGCAGAAGAAGTGCCCAGGGTTTCCATCTCTGCCTCAGCCCTTCTGCACATTCTGTCTCTTCTGCCCCCATGTAGCCCACGTTCTTTAAACCAAAACTCCTTTGTCATGCACTAGGTGGCTCCCGTGCGTCCCTGGTGCGGCTGCAGCAGTTGAAGCAGTTTCGTAGCCTATCCGATGCCCCCGGGGAACAGTGATTTTTAAATGCAGGGACTGTTCTGTTGTCGACACATTTTAGGAAGTCTCAGATTAAGGCTGTAGTCATCATGGGATTTGACATGTCCCTCAAAGTCTACTCCACGAAGACCATGGAGACCAATCCTTTCCTGTGCATTATACGACTTATGAACTCTTCCCCGGCTCAGTCCCTCCATCCTCTTATGATTTCTTCATACTTTTGGTGAGTTTCTGGCTCTTATCAGGAGACAGGAAGGAATAATTTTAGATCCCATCAGATGAATCTTTTTTTTTTTTTAAAAAAAATCTTTCATAGAGTCTTGACGGTATTTTAAATTTGCCCCAGCTAATCAGTCATAAAAACCAACATTTTGATCAGGGAGGTCCCACTACCTTTGCACAGGTTTACTGCGTATTCATACGCACCTGTAATCCTCATTCTTTCATTTGTCCCGTCACGAGAAACTCTGTCACGTCTGTATCAGCTTTTGCAGCACTGTGCCCAAAAGACCTGACATAGACAATGTAAAGGCAAAGAGATGTTTTGGGGGTGGGGGGGGTTAAGATTTCAGAGGATTCCATTCCTGGTCACTTGGTTTCGCGTTTCCAAGAGTGTTGAGAGGCAGGATATAATGCAGCAGAATCTTGTGATGGAGGTTCTCTGCTTTACCACATGAGTGCCAGGCAGGAACCAGGAGCCAAGTGTTTTCTTCAAAGGCCTGCATCCAGTGACCCTCAACTGACCCACCCTCCAAGAATTTTCACGACCTCCCAAAATAGTACCACCCAGCTGGTGACTGAGGACTCACACATCTGAGCCTGATGTGGAGAGGGATGGCATTTTCATATTCAGGCTGTGATGACTTCCAACGAAGTGTCTAGACACTCGGGATTAAATTACAAAAACTACACAAAACACATTCGCTTTTCTAGAATTTACAGACCATAGGGACCTCTAAAATCCTGTGTGTTTTGCCTAGAGTTAGAGAGCTTCGATCCACCTGTCTAACCTAGCAGATCATAATGAGATGTCTAGACTCCAGTTATATAGATAAAGAAAATCCAAACGTTTCTCTTAGTGTGGTTTAGCTATCTCTGTCTATTCATTATCAGGGAATGGAAAGACCTGCACTGTAGGCATTTTAAAGACATGACAGTAGAAGAGACAGTTGTTGGGGAGACAGACAGACTCAGTGGGACCAATAGGGGACAAGGGAGTGTAAGGGAGAGAATCAAATAGGATCAAAATACATTTTATATGCAAAACTGTCCTAATGAAACTATTTGTCACACGTAATTAATATGTGCCAATAAAAATCTTTAAAATATATCTAGGACCGGGGAGATAGATCAATGGACAAAAACACTTGCTGCCTACCCCTAAAGACCTGAGTTTAATCCACAGAACCTATGTTAAAAAGCCAGAGGCCACGATGCTCACCTGCAGTCCCAGCACTTCTACTGTGAGATGGCAGGCAAAGACGAGAGAATCAGTTAGAAGCTCCTAGGCTAAGTAGCCAGTGTGCTACACAGTGGAAGTAAGAAGAGACCCTGCTTCAGCAAGGCAGAGGGTGAGAAAGATGTCCTCTGATCTCTGCAAATGCACTGTGGAATGCACGTGGACACAGATGGATGGATTAGACAGACAGACAGACAGATGATAGATAGATGATAGATAGATAGATAGATAGGGATGGATGGATAGATAAATAGATAGATAGATAGATAGATAGATAGATAGATAGATAGATAGATAGATAGATAGATAGATAGATAGGCAGGCAGGCAGGCAGGCAGGCAGGCAGGCAGGCAGGCAGGCAGGCAGGCAGGCAGACAGACAGACAGACACAGATAGATAGACTAATAATCTGTCTCAGACTGGAAGTTTTAGCTCAGTGATAGGGTATATACATAACAATGACAAGGCCTTAAATTCAATCCCAAACACCAAACAGAACAATTTCTTAAAATGTCTGAGGAGGATTGAGCTAATTAGTACTGTGAATAACATTTTCAGAGACTCAGGCATAGATTAGAGTAGCTGTAATATAATTTATTTAAAAATTTTTTATGTGTATGGGTGTTTTGCCTGCATATATGCCTGTGCACCATATGTCTGTCTGGACCTGTAGAAGTCAGGAGAAGGAAGGAATAATAACTTCCAAGAACTGGAGTTGCAAATAATTGTGAGCATCATGTTGGTGCTGGGAACTGAACCAGGATCCTCTGGAAGAGTGGGCCAATGCTCTTAACCACTGAGCAATGTCTCTAGCCCCTAATTTATTGTTTTTGGTTGTGTGTTTTGTTTTGGTGTGATTTTTTTAAATATTTATTTATTTATTGTTTATTTATTATGTATACAATATTCTGTCTGTGTGTATGCCTGCATGCCAGAAGAGGGCACCAGACCCCATTACAGATGGTTGTGAGTCACCATGTGGTTGCTGGGAATTGAACTCAGGACCTTTGGAAGAGCAGGCAGTGCTCTTAACCTCTGAGCCATCTCTCCAGCACTGGTGTGATTTTTTTTAAGGCAAGGAAAACATACTAGCTAAGAAAGCCATGTTTAGAGTGTCCATTTGGAGACAAGAATAATTTTTTTAAAGCTGTCATTTGATGCTGTTAACTTTCTCAATAACACTTACTGACTTATTCCGCAAACATTTACCTCTTACTATGCCCCATATTTTCAGAATGGGTAAAATTCAGAGGTGACAATATCAGGGTTTTTGCTTTTAATATCACTGCTAAGTGGTGATTAAAAAAACCATTTTATTACACATAAACCTAGTTGTCGTTGTTTGTGATTGCCCATCAGAAGTTACTGTTAAAGACACCATGTGCTTCCGTTGCAGGATGTAGAGAAATCGAGCTGGAACGGAGCTAAAAGCCTTCCCGTTGCTGGCTAGTTTCCGTAGTAACGAAGAGAGACATCATCAACAGTCATACCAGCTGGGAGCTCTGGAAACTACACCACCAACCTGCCAGGCAAGCTATGGCTTCTGGTGCAATGTTGGCATGACTGTTATGGTCATAACTGACTGCTTTCTGACCGGATGTGAGGCCCATTCCACAGGTGGGAATTCACGCCTGCTCCTGCACACTGGGCCAAAAGCAATTGGCTAGGGAGGTCATAGACCCCAGGGGAAGCTGAGAACTGTTTTTTTTGTTTTGTTTTGCTTTTTGTTGTTGTTGTTGTTTGTTTGTTTTTACTAAATGGGCATGTTTTCAAACTGCTTTCTAAATATTTATGTGTATCTCCACATACTAGTATTGCTCTCAGCCTTGGATAGAGAAGCTTCTTTGGTTCGTAGTGGGTGATGGTTACTGCAGAGACTCATACTTGGTCAAAGTGATGGGTATAACTAACCGAGCATGCGTCCCTATACTGGACACCTATATAGCTCAGGGAACATTGTGAAGGAGGGAGAGAAGAGAATACAGCAAGAAAGGGCCGGAAGATGGGAGGGCTGGTGTATGAAATGCTGTCTTCTGGACACGAGATGACCGTGGTACTCGTGAGCTCACAGCTGCTCGCACACCAACATTCTCTCATTGGCAGGGGAGGGGCTCATGAGGTCCTATTCCCCGGGGTGCTATTGGAACTTAATGGGCATTGGTCATTTCCCTCGGTAGCATACCTATTAATAAACTGCCCACACTCCGGTAACTAACTCCCACGTAGAGTCAGACAAACAACCCTTAATAAGCTAAACAGATCACAAGCAAACAAAAAGCATGGAGATAAGAAGGGGTCGTTAGAAAGAAAAAGGGTGGGGCTGGAGAGATGGCTCAGAGGTTAAGAGCATTGCCTGCTCTTCCAAATGTCCTGAGTTCAATTCCCAGCAACCACATGGTGGCTCACAACCATCTGTAGTGAGGTCTGGTGCCCTCTTCTGGCCAGCAGGCATACACACAAACAGAATATTGTATACATAATATATAAATGAATATTTTTTTAAAAAAAAAAAAGAAAGAAAAAGGGTTCAGCAGCAGTGATCGTGTGAATCAAAACGAAACTCTAACATCAATACTGAGGTATTAAGGGGTGGAACCTTCAGAGGGTGAGTGGGTATCGGTGAGTTTGTGCAGATGGAGCCCTCCTGATGGAACGGATGTGTTTAAGAGAGCACACAGTGCTCACGGCTTCTTGCTCTCTGTCTTAGGAGGGTCTAGCAAGAAGGTGCCTGCAATGTTTAATCTTGATTGTCAACCTGATAGGCGTTATAGTCACTATGGAAACAAGCTTCTCCCTAGGTATGTCTGTGAGACAGTTTCTCGGTAGGGTTAGTTGAGGCAGAAAGAAAACGCTGAATGTGTACAGCACCATTCCATGGTCCAGACTCTTCACTGAATGAAAAAGAGAGCGAAGTAAAGCATTCGTCTCTAGCAACTTCCTGACTTTGGATACAGTGTCTCCAGCTGTCGTAAGTTCCTGCTGTCATGACTTCCTCACGGGGGTGGACTGTGCTTTTGAATTTGAGTCAAAAGAAGCCCTTCCTTCCTAAAAGGAAAAGTTGCCTTTTTTTTCTCCAAGTTGCTTTTGTTGAGTATTTCATCACAGTAAGAAGAAAAGTAAGCGGGGCTGGAGAGGAGGCTCGCAGTGAAGGGCACGGGTCGCCCTGTGAGGCTCTGGTTCCATTCCCAGCACCCTCTCCATGTGCACGTCATTTATAAGCTAGTTCCAGAGGATCTAGTGCTCTCTTCTGACCTCTGTGGGCGCCAGCTGTGGATGCGGTGCCCATCCATACATTCTTGCAAGGCAAGTAGAGGAGAACTAACTAGTGCAGGGACCCTCTGCAGAATAGTGAGGTGCACTCATCAGCCGCGGGGTTTGCAGACTTCCTGATCTTGGCATTGGCTCTCCTAACTCTCAGAAGTGTGAAAAAAACATTGTTCAAGCCACTGTCTCCAGTGTCCTGTTACTCCAGTTTTAAATGGCTCTGGTGGGTCTTCTGGGTGATAAAACATTCTTCCTTCTGAATTTTTAGTAGGGATATTTCTGAAGGAAGAAAAAAGCATTCCTTTGTCAATGATCTTTGTATACTGAGGTTCAACTTTTACAGGATGGATCCTTGATTCTTATATTTCCCGGTTTTCCAAGGAATAAATTGATTTCTTAGCATCCTTTAAAAGTAACCGAGTTTGTACATTGCATTTTAAGTATTTTAAGCTATTTGGCATCTTAAGGGTTTTTATGTTAATTTTAAATTACATGTATGGGGGGGTTATGTAGGTGTAGTACCTATGGAGACCAGAGGAGGGCATCAGATCCCATGGAACTGGAATTACTGGCCACTATAAACTACATTATATGCCATGGGTGATGGGAACTGAACTTGGGTCTTCTGCAAGAGCAGTAAATACTCTTAACAATGATTGAGCCATCTCTCCAGGCCCCTGCTTAGCATTTTGAAACTATTATCGTTATCTTTTGTGATCCTCACATTGTCCAACTTTGCCCAGTTGTGAATCCTATCGCTGACTTCTGAGCCCCTTTGATACAATCCCATGGTTTTTGTTGTTGCTTTCTTTCTAGAATACTATGCTCCAGGGTCATATTTTATATCTCTGTCTCCAATCTGGAACCAACCATTTTCCAAGAGATTCTCATGTATTTTAAATTGGGAAATGTCTTTTAGAGACGGCATGCTTGGTTCTAAGAGTGCTTATTACTGTATTTATTGACATTGCTTCCAGATCTTTCCCTTTTCTTTCTTTTGTTTTTTTTTTCTTTTTTCCTTTTAGTGAGCAGGACAAAAAATTTGCACATCCTGAGAAAAGAAAATACATTGTAAATTCAAAATAGAGTTTAGAGGGAGGGTTTTTTTTTTAATGACTTTTTTAGTTTCACATTTGTATCTTATTTTTAACTGAAAACCTTTCTTCCTAATGACATCAGCATCGTTGCTTGTTTTGTTTCTCCCATGCACAAAGACATATGTGGTAGTGTTCCAACAACAAAGCGAATTTTCTGAGTAACAGTGCAATAGCTCATAACAGTTTAGCGGTTCTTTATAATCCTTTGGTTTTTGGGAGATGTGCACATCTCAGAGATGATGTGGAAATTGCTGTGTTTTTAATATCACTTGAAATGATTTCTTGCTCTGTGATTAAGCCATCAACTCTATTCACAAGGCTCATTCATCTCGTTCTGCTTCTGATTTTTAAGGGTTGCTTGTTATCATGAATATTTAATTCAGGTAAGGGCGAGTGGTATTTACTTCACTGCTTTCAATATTCCACTTTTTTCTTCTTGTTTGGGCGGCTCCCAAAGAAAAGTTTGATTTAATTCAGACATGTCATTGTCTTCTATATGGAGGGCTCCCCTTACCTTTCCTAGTCCTTTGATTTCCTTTAGTTTGAATGATATGCCTCCAAATGATAGTTTTGGTATTTTATATATATTTATTTATAGAATTAATGGATTTCTAGATACAGATAATTAGGATGGTTGGTTTTCTTTGAACTTCCTGGATCTCTGGCTTAGTTGTTATGGTTACTTTGGAAAAATCTTGGTCATTATTACTTCAAATATTTCTATTCCATTTTCTCTTCCCTTTCCGTCTTTATTCCAGTCTTTCATAGTTACAGCTTAAAAAAAACAGATTTCTGTCCTGTACTTTTAAGTTATTCTGTTCTACTTTCTTTTATTTTATGTATGAGTGTATATATATATGTGTGTGTGTGTGTGTGTGTCCACCATGTTCCTGCCTAGCGTCCATGGAGGCCAAAAGAGGGTGTCTTATCACCTGGAACCAGAATTATATAGATTGTTGGGAGCCTCCATGCGGTGCTCAGAACTGAACCAAGGACCTCTACAAAAGCAGCAAGCACTCTTAACCACTGAGCCATCTTTCCAGCCCCTCCATTTCCTCCTAAGCTGTTCCTTTTCTCTTTGTATTATAGCTTGGATGCTTTACTGATATCTTCAGCTTCCATGATTCTTTCCCAGGCTGTGTCCAGCCCATGATGAACCCATTACAAAGGCATTCTTCATTTCTGCTTGGCACTTTTTAGCTCCAGCACATCCTTTCATTCTGCCTCTCTGATTACACGTTGCATCTATTCTTGAATATTATGCGCTTTTTCCAGAACTCATATTCTCTTTCCTTTGCCACTTTAGACTGTTTCTTTTCTCTTGTGCTTTCGTGTGTTTTATGGCCTTTTTTGAAACTTGGACATGATGTATCTTGTGTTTATTGTGAAATTGTATCCTAATCTGGTAGTTGAGCCCTAGCCCTAGTCCTTGGTGTCTTCAAATTCCTGCAGTGTTAGCAGTGTTTTGGATTTTCTGAAAATTTTCTTTTTGAGTGGAGTCTGCGTCCTTCTACTAAAATCCACAATAATTATCCTGGAGCCTTGCTGAAGTGGTGTGTGTATGGAGAGGGGTTCTATAGTATTATCGTTAAATCTCAGCCTTTCAGTGTGGCTGTTTCTAAATCATAACTTTCCCAAGTGTTTCTTGGCTTCTACCTGCACTCATTCTTAGATCAGACAGAAGAGGGATACAAAATTGGATCTGGGTAAAAGTCCTTCCCCAAGGGGGAGCATGAGGTAGTCTTTCCAATGCAGGTCTTTGCAATGGAGAACCCTTCGAATTTGGTAAGATGGTTATATTTTCCCTCCCTCTGATAGAGAGACATTTTCCTGGTTCTTTATCCCCCAACCCCAAAGGACTGACCCTAAGATACTCACACATTCACACCAGCCCATTTGCCCATTTTCCAGTCTCCAATCATTAACATTATCACTTGAGGGTGTTCACCAATTTATGGATCCAGACACGTCTGCTCCAGGAAAGTCGATGTCAGCTGTGGCTTTCACAATCACCTCAAAACATGTAGAAAATATCTTGGGTTAACTCTAAACAAGCAAATGAACGACTTGTATGATTTAAAAAAAAAAACAAGCTTTAAGAGACTGACGAAAGAAATCAAAGAGGATATCAGAAGATGGAAAGCTCTCTCATACCATACTCATGGATCGCCGGGATTAATTTAGTATAAACAGACCTGAAAAACCAAAGAACTGCTGGAGGCCTCACCATGCCTGAATTCAAATTGTACCACAGAACTACGGTAATAAAAACAGCATAGTATTGGCACAAAGACAGACAAGTTGATCAATGGAATCAAACTGAAGATCTAGACATAAATCCACACACCTATGAACACCTGATTCTTAATAAAGAAGCCAGAATACATACTGGAAAAATGACAGTATTTTTTTTTTTTTTGTTTTTTGAGACAGGGTTTCCCTGTAGTTTCTAGAGCCTGTCCTGGAACTAGCTCTTGTAGACCAGGCTGGCCTCGAACTCAGAGATCTGCCTGCCTCTGCCTCCCGAGTGCTGGGATTAAAGGCGTGTGCCACCACCGCCCGGCAAATGACAGTATTTTTAACAAATGATGCTGGTGAAACTGGATGGTCGCATGTTAAAAAATGAATATATCATATTTATCACCATTCATAAAATTCAACTCCAAATGGACCAAAGACATCAACCTCAGATCAGACACACTAAACTTGTTAGAAGAGAAAGTGTGAAATAGCCTTGAACTTGGTGGCACAGAAGAAGCCTTTCTGAACAAAACACCATTAGCACAGGGACTAAGGTCAACACTTAATAAATAGGACCTCATGAGACAGGAAAGTTTCTACATGGCAAAGGATACCATCATTTGGACAAAGTGACTGACTAAAGAATGGAAAGATTTTTACCAACTACACATCTGACAGAGGGCTAATATCCAAAATATATAAAGAACTAAAATATACATATCAAGAAAACAAATAGTTCAATTAAAAATGAGTTACAGATCTAAACAGAGAATTTTCAATAGAGGAAACTCAAATGATTGGGAAACAATTAAAGGAATCTTCAACATTCTTAGCTATCAGGGAAATGCAAGGCAAAACTAATTTGAGATTTTGTCTTTTACCTGCCAGATGGCCATGATCAATAAAACAAATGACAGCTCATGCTGGTGAGGATGTGGAATAAGGGAACACCCATCCATTGTTGGTGGGAGTGTAAACTCATACAGCCACTCTGGAAACCAGTGTGGTAGTTCCTTAGAAGATGGGGATCGATTTACCTCAAGATTTGGTTGGGGCTAGAGAGATGGCTCAGAGGTTAAGAGCATTGGCTGTTCTTCCAGAGGTCCTGAGTTCAATTCCCAGAAACCACATGGTGGTTCACAACCATCTGTAATGAGATCTAGCGCCCTCTTCTAGCCTGCAAACATATGTGCAGGCAGAACATGTATACATAATAAATAAATAAATCTTAAAAAAAAGATTTGGTTGTATCATTCGGGCATATACACAAAGGAAACTTCCTCCCTTCCTCTCTCCCTCCATCCTTCCCTCCCTGCCCCTCTCTCCCTCTCTTCCTCATTCTCCTTTATTACCAGTCAAGATTAAAATATTAATTGCTTCAAAAATACAAAATTATTTCCTATTGGAAAATCCATACAACCAATAAGAAGAGAAAGTGATTAATTTAGATCCAGAAAAGGCACTTTTGATAAACATTCACACATTATCATAATCATTCATTTAAGAAAAAAATAATTTGCAGAGTATGTTTTAGGCATAGAAAGCTGCTGTTTTATATATAACACTTGCACATATCATATATAACATTTATTGAATAAAGGAGGGAAAGGAAGTGAAGAAGCCAGCCATGCTGATATTTGGGGAAATGTTAAAGATACAGATGTTGGATTTTATTTAAAAAAAGACAAATAAAGCTCATAAAATCTGTGGATAGAAGGTAATACTCTAAATTGCTGAGAGGATGTATCTACCAAAAAATCAGAAAATTAATGATGAATTTTTTTGTTTATAATATAATTACATTCTTTCTCCCTTCCCTTTCCTCCCCCAACTTTCCCATAATGATGAATTTTTATTAAACTACAATGCTATTTCATACTATTTATCATCTATTGAACATTCTAGACAATTCAATAAGATGAAAACAGAATAGAAGTTAGAAAAATTAAAATTTCCAAAACAAATCGTGTTTTCAGTCAACATGTTTGAGTACACAGGAAATTTAAGAGACTCTAGCAACCATAGGCATACTTCATTAGTGACCTTCCATGCTGCTAGATACAAGATCAATATAAAAATCAATCCCATCTTTACGTTCAAGCAATAGACATTGGAAACGATCATAACACAATAATGGCTATAAAATTGTATAGAGTTGAGGAAAAAGAATACCCATTAGATCAGCAAATTTAAGACTGATATTTCTCAACTGACTTTGAGGTTTATATTCCAGTCAACCCATTGTGAAGATGAAAATACTGTAGACTGAAAATACATTCCATATACAAGCATCATGGCTTAACAATGCAGTACACCGAAGAACACTGGTTGCTTGCTCTCTCGGTAGTATGGATCCTAGATGCATGGCTTCTTGCTGCTACCAACACCTCAAGAAAGTGCTGTGTTGTGGATTGCATAGTGCTTGACCAGGTAAAGACCAACATGGAAAGCATGGCTTTTGCGGAAGGCATATCACATTCATACTATTGCGAAGCTGGGAAATCATAACTAGAATTTTTGTTAGTTGGGGACCAGCTGTCAGTAGTGAATAGCTCGAAGGAACTGAAAATGCACATACGAAGGAACTTCCGTAAACTAGGGATGGGAAAACAAATGCATACAACTGTTTTGGAAAACAATTTGATAACATTTACTGTAGAGGACGCGTGCAAGTCTCACTACCAGTGATTTCTCCTGGAGGTTGACGTGCAAGAGGAAATTTAGTAGACATGCTCGAGGGTACACACATGAAAGTATTCGCCGCTGCATCTTCTTACAGCAATAAAGATTTGAGAGCAAAGTAAATGATTATCGGCAGGAGAATGGTATGTTTACACAGCAATTAGAACGAATGGATGAACTAAATCTACAAGCTTCAGTTTCTGTAGGAAAGAAAGTATCAGAGAATAATGTTTAATGAACATTTTGACGGTCTGCACTCCAGTGCTGTGTAGGCACATGCATATGTAACAAAGCATCGCAGAGGAAAGTGATAAACACTGAATGCCAGCAGCTAATTCCTTCTGGGCATAGAGGAGGAAAATGACACAAGGAGGGCCTTTGTGAATATATATATATATATATGTATATATATACATATAAGGAAATATATATTTCATTCTTGTACATGATTTGAAATGAGTATGAGAAAATGTCAATGTTTGATAAAGCTGTTACACAGTTATATTATTTTTGAAGTATTCTGAGTGTTTGATATATTTCCAACAAGAAAAAAAATCATCTAGAAAAGCTAATTTTTTTTAAATAACATAGGTCACACTCAGGCTTGCAGAAAGTAGCATTTCTGCCAGTTGGACACTTCAACTTTCTTGGTTCTTTATCTCTTCCTTGGAAGTTCGGTAGAGGCCATAGCTGCATAAGCAACAGAATGGCCGTTTGAAAGTTCCTACAATCTACTAGTTTGCTTTGATAAATGCCACAACCAAAAGCCCCTGGAGGAGAAAGGGAGTTATTTGGCTTGCAGGTTACAGTCCGTCATCAAAGGAAACCAGGGCAGGAACTCAAGGCAGGAAGTTTCTTACACAACCCAGGACCACCTTCCCAGGCTGGCACAACCCATACTGGTCTGCACCCTTCCATATCAGTCAAGAAAATGCGCCATAGAAATGCCTACAGGCCAATGAACGGAAATCCCCCCACTGAGGAGCCCTCTTCTTGGGTAAGTCTGGTTTGTTTTTCACAGAAACTTACCAGAACACACTATATTTAATGAGAGAAGTTAAGACATGTTTTCTATGGTCAAGAGTGGATAGGGGATGGCAAGATTTGTGGCATGGAGTTACTGATGACATTTCTGTTTATATGATTGAAAATGTTAATTCTTTCAAGTGTTTTTCCTGAATCTTTTGCTAGATTAGTGAGAAAGGACTTGTACCTTACACCTTCTCGGTCCCGTTTTTGAGGATATTTGTAAAATATCCTCTCAGTTGTAAAAGTTTTCCCCCCACTTCTGCTCTATGTGTAGAACTTCGTGTAGAACTTTATTTGGCACAGAAACAGGGTCTCTGCTCCCTCACTTGACCTTCGCCTGCTAAGTCTGAACAGGATTGCTCTTGTTCCCACTCTCCTCTTCTCCTGTTCTGAGCAGTGTTATCCTTATCATATTTTCAAACGAGAAACAATTCAGCTCACAGTACAATAGCATTGTCCTCCTGTAAAGCACTCTCACGTCCATGTGGGTGGAACAGGCAATTCTTGATGTGAAAGACTCAGTGTTCCTAGCTCGCTGTCTTCCCTGAGTGCCTTTCATTTCTGCCCAGTTCCAGACTCAAAAGTTCTGCCCTTGATATTTCCAACAAACAGACCTGTGATTAAATATAAAGAGACTATATTCTTTTATATGTGAGTTATGCTTTGCAATCTACATTATCTTCCACATTCTCCCCCGCTCAAACGACTTTATGAGATGGAACAGAAATTACTGTCCTCATTTACTCCTGCAGAGACCATGGTATAAAGACATCCACTTCTTAGAGTTTTTCAGCGGCAGAAGGAAGGCTTTAATTGAAGTTCATAAAAACAGACAGTCAGCAAAGGGAAGTTTTAAGTCGCCATGGTCTCAGGCACAGACAATCCCATGCAAAAGAACCTTCTTCACCTGGCTCTGCACAGGAATTTCCCTGGAAGCAGATGGGTTCGAATGAGGTTTCCTTGTACAACAAAGATTTGCTCTAATTCATGGTGTGATGGATAGTTTTACGTCAACTGGACACAAGCTAAAGTCATTTGAGGAGTCAAGAGAATGCCTCCCTAAGATGGGGCTATAGGCAAGTCTGTAGAGTATTTTCTAAATTAGCTTTATGGGGGAGGCCCTGGTTCATTATGGGTGGTACCATCCCTGGCCTGGTGGTCCTGGGCTCTATAAGAAAGCAGGTTGAGCAAGTGATGTGGAGGAAGTCAATAAGCCTCACCCTTCCATGGCCTCTGCATCAGCTCCTGCCTCCATGTTCCTGCCCTGTTTGAGTTCCTGCCCTGACTTTCCTCAATGATGTGGGAGTGTAAGCCAAATAAACTCTTTCCTCTTCAACTTGCCTCTTGGCCATGGGTTTCCTTGCACCAATAGAAACCCTAACTAAGTGGAGAGTTTCTCACTTAAGAAAAGCAGAGCCTGGGAGAAAAAGCCAGGGGTTTTCACCAGTCCCAGGAGAGGCTGGAGACAACCAGAGATGAGAAGGACAGCAAGGAGATGGGAGGGAGAAGGAGGGAGAAAGTGTGAAACCATTTGCCCCCAATTTATCTTTATGAAAATATGCTATGTGAAAATACTCACTTGAAAATGAGATAACTAAAGAAGTAATTATTTGCATTACAAATTAACTTTTCACTTCAAAAGAGTACTTACCACAGGTGTGACTCTGTGATGTGAGACTCTTAGAAAAGAACGTGAGTTGGGAGAGGTGGGAGATTTAAACAATAAACCCCTGGTTATAATATAATAGGAAGTAATTCCAGTGATAAAGGGGAGCATTCATAAAGAAAGACGGGGTAGTGCAGGGAGTTCTCTGCAGAGCGTGGGCTTTCAAACAGACGTGAACAAAAGGCGGGATGGGGGCGATTATAGATAAGCTTCAACTCAAAAACCTATCATGTACCTTCAAGAACAGAATGAAGGAGGGTAAAGTCAGGGAGCCCTAAGAACAGACCTGCTTCGCTTAGGGAAAAGGAGAGCCCAAACATGGAGTGACTCACATTTTGAGTGAGTAGTGTACTGTCAATAGACTGTAAGAGTTTGTACATTTTCATTTGTTTATTTTGCTTATGAATACTCCAAGGTGCAAAAGATGGCTTTAACAAAATGTCGAAGATGGAATTTCTCTTAGAGGGACTGACTGTCTTTGTGCAGATGGCATACATTGATATGAACTCGGTCGGAAAAGGGATTGGAGTGTAGCATGATTAATAAAAGCTCAGAGACAGAAATTGGGGTTCAACCTGAAGGTCAGAAAAGCAAAAGATCCAGCCACTGGCTCTTACCTCTACCTCAGTCTCAAATGGTGATCCTGCCTCCACGAATCTCAGAATGAGACTGTGTGTGAGAGCTGTCTCCTCCCATCTTATATTTCTCTCTAGGGCTGGGATTAAAGGCGTGCACCACTACAGCCTGGTTTCTATGGCAGACTATTGTGGCTACTGGGATTAAAGGTGTGTGTCACCACTGCCTGGTCTGTAAGGCTGACTAGTGTGGCTGTTTTACTCTCTGATCTTCAGGCAATCTTTATTCATTAAAATACAAATGAAATGTCACTACATAGAAGTCCTTGGAATCTAATCATGCAAGATAGAAGCTTGGGTGTTACCAGACCAAGCTCAGGGTGCAGGTGGTGAAGGGCAGTCACAAAAGAGAGAACGTGGGATATGGTGACCCGGTGACCCGCAGTTCTTCCATCTTTGTCCCTCTGCTCACAGCTTCGATGATTCCGCTAAATCTTATCGTCAGTAGGTTGGTACAGGTGGATTTCTTTGTGAGTGGAAGGAACTAAGCTCAGCTCCCTTAGGGAACCTGGGAAAGATGTAAACTAAGTCTCTGAGGCAGTAGCCAGAGCAAAGGGACACAAGGGACCACGAGATTGAAGATGCACCTCTTAGTTACCCTCGTGTTACTTTGGCTCGTGCAGCTTGTAGACGCAAACAAGGAACGATTGATATTAGCTCACAGTTTCAGAAGGTCTATGTTCATCATGGTGGAGAAAGCACGATGGGAGCCCGTGGCAGAGGTTTCTCCCGTGACAGTGAACCATGGAGGGAGAGTTGGGCTGGAACCGGGTGGGAAATGATAACCATCAAAGACCTGCCCCTAGTGTCCACCTATAGCAAAATAGGTTCGCATCCTACAAATCCTACAGCTTCCTAAAACTGTGCCACCCGCTGATGAGCAAGCATTCACGTCAGAAGCTGGCAGAGGTCATCTAAGTTCCAAACTGCAGCAGTCCACTCCTGATTACCAAGAATGGCAACCATCTCCTAACTCAACAAGCATTTACCAACTTCAAGATTGCACCACCTAAACGGTCCCAGCAACACCTAAAAGTTGTGTGTGTGTGTGTTTTCTTTTTTGTTTTTTAATGTGGATGAGTGTTTGGTCTGCCTGTATATATGTGCATCACATGTGTGCCTGGTACCCATGGAGGTCAGAAGGGGACATCAGATCCATTGGAAGTGAAGTTATAAATCCAGGTCCTCTGTAAGAGCAACAAGTGCCTTCAACTGCTGAGCCCATTCCTCCAGCCCCAACAAGGCACATTTCTGTGAGTCCCAATATCACAAAAAAAGAACTTACATAATTCCAATATACAATGATGCACAAGTGAAGCAAGCATTCCCATTCTAAATGGAGGGAAATTAGAACAAAGCAAGACCGACACCTCCAAGAGCAAACATCAGAAGCTGTGTCTCCATGTTTAGCATCTAGGGAACAGGATATTATTAAATGGGCTTCAATAGACTTGGGTATCCCTTCTATGGCCCTCCTACCGTAACATTCATGACCTTTCACCTAGGTTAGGTTCTCTCAGTAACTATAGCTTTTTTTTTTTTTTTTTTTTTTTTTTTTTAGCAAATATCATGTGATTTTTAGAATCTCTAAAATCCTCCAATTTCCATTACAACTTAGGCTTTACACTGGTAACTTATTTTTCCCCCTTTTCAGGGGCTTCCCGCATGGAATCTGACCCTACTATATACTTCTTGGCCGCAAAAACATCCTCTTAAGGACACTAACATTACCATATCAGAACCTCATTATTATGATCTCACTTAACCCCAATTATGTCCCTCTAGGTCCTATATCCAGGCTTGGTTAGATTTTTGCTAAGGGCTTAAAATATGAATTTGGGGGAGAAACAACTGAGTTTCTAGCACATTCCTCTATAGTCATTAATGGTTAATTCAGTTTCTACTTCATGCCCAATGTACTACTACTACATTGTTTGTCTCTATAGATTTTTGGTTTGGTACATGTCATACAAATGGGATTGTGTAATTTGCCTCCCAGCTTCTGCTAGGGGAAGTCATTGCCTCTTGCATAGCAGGCAAGCACTCTACCATTGAACTATGTCCCCAGCTCTTGGGTATTCTTTTTCTTTTTTGTTGCTTGTTGTTTTGATACAAGGTCTTGCTATGCAGCCAAGGCTGGTCTTGAGCTTATTATGTAGCCCAGGCTGTCCTCAAGCATATGATTGCCTGTCTCAATCTCCTGAGTGCTGGGATTCCAAGTTTTTTCTGCCAAGTCTAGCACCTGTGCATTCTTACATCTTCCATCTCCCACTCAGTGAAAGTCTATCATCCTGCACCGGGTTATCTCAAAGCTGTTTAAAACACTCTTTTACCTGTAAGTTGTCTTTGTTGAAATCAGCTGACACTTTTTTCAGTTGTTATATCTGTATGCAAATACCATCTGTCTGGTAGTTTTATTATTTTACAGTGTCCAGATTGAACCCCAGGGCCTTGTGTTCACTAGCAAAGCATTCTATGATCACACAGCATACATCCCCAGCCATTGGGTTTCCAGGCATGTACCGCCAGTCTGGCTAATAACTTACAGTAAGTTTTGATATCAGGGAGTGGGAATTCTCCAACACTTGCCCCCTCCCCCATTTTTGGAAATGATTAATTTCTTTCTGTCTCTATGGATTTACCTAGTCTGGATATTTCTTCTTTTTAAAATGTGCTTTGGTTAGTCTGGGATTTTTGCATTTCTATATAAATTTGCAATCTGCTCATGAGATTTTGTTTTTTAAAGGAAGAAAAAGCCTCCTGGAATTTGGAAAGATATTGCATAAGTGTACATACCAACTTGGAGAAAACTGTCATCTCAACATATCGAGCCTTCCAGTCTGAGGATATGACATGTCATTTCTGATTTGCTAATTTTTCATAATTAAAAGTTTTAGATGATATAAAATTAGTCATTTGGAAATAAATAACTCAATGGTATTTAGTAACTTACAATATTGTGCAAGCACTCCCTCTAGATGGTTCCATTTTCATTATCATAGGAGAAAACCTGGCACCCATCAAGCAGTTAGCCCCCATTCCCCCCTTTTTTTCCATTTTTGGGAATAAACAATCTTCTTTTTATCACTGTGAATTTATCTATTCTGAATATTTCATAAGAATAAAATCATAATAGATGTGATTTGTGTGTCTGGCTTCTTGCATTAGTGTAATGTGTTCATTCATATTGTACTGTGAACCAATATTTTATTCCTTTGTACTGAAAAGATGAAAATTACTTTGCAACCAGCTAGAGATTATAGACCATCCTACTAAGCTTCCATAGGAAGAGACACCAGTAAGATTCCTGTTGTTGATGTTTCTAGAAGAAAGTAGAAAAAAGTGCCCCAGAGGGTAGATTGTAGTAGATACTGGGATGTGCCCCCTAGATCTCATTGGGGGATATATTCTTGTAGTTGTTAAGAGTGGAATAAAAGCTTTCAACTGAAGAGAGCCTTTGCCTAAGTCATGCCTCCTCCCCAGAGGTGGTTCTCATCCAGTGACTGGCTGGAACCAAAATGGTCCACCTACTTCGTAGTTCCAGAGGGACTCTTCTCTGTGTCGCTATACTCTGCACTTTATTCCTGCTTCCTCCATCCCTCTTGGATGTGTTGATCCCTAAGTCATAGCCCATTAAACATCTCCATTCTCTATGCAAATTTCCTTTTTAGAATTTCAATATGAGCCCTACAAAGTCAATGCAATTTGAGCTGGGTCATTAAAAATTGAATATTCCAATCATGGAAAATAATGAATCTATGGCACTCTGAGCTGATTCAACAACATTTAAAGGATCATAACCTATTGAGGTCCTGTAGTTTAAGAGAAACTAATGAAATGACTATATTCAGAGGAAATCAATCAGAGGTAGTGCAAAAGAATGCTTCTTGAATTAGAGATAGAGTAATCGAAACTTTGAGGACTGTCTTAACCTCACATATGGAAGATGAACCTAAAGCCTGCTTTTAAAAGGAGGCAGATTTGGGTTGAAAAACATCAGGATATTTTTTTATAAATTAAGAACATGGTATCATTTTATTTTACATGTTTGGATGCTTGCCCGTTTGCCTGTGTGTCTGTGTATAAGTTGCATGTCTGATGCCTGTGGAGGTCAAAAGAAGGTATCGGGTCCCCTGGAACTAGAGTTGCAGATGATGCTGAGCCTCTGTGTGGATACTGAGAGTCAAACTATGGTCCTCTGGAAAGGAAGCAAGTGTTCTTATCTGCCAAGCACCTCTCCACCTGGAGGTCCAAAAATGGGAGCCTATTCTACCTTGTTTGAAGGCCAGAGAGTTTGTGCTTATTCAGAGTTGTTGACAACAAGTGTGGCTACACACCCTGACCTAGGGTGTGGTTACCTGGTGTTCTGGACATTAAGATGGCCCATAGAGGTGGATCCACTCCACCCTGACCAAAAGGCAGAGAGTTCAAGCGTGCTTCTGCTCCTTCTTTTGAATTAAGAGGTTTGACCTATGGAATGATTCCCTCAGGATGCTTGGTCTAGAGTGGGTTCACTGCTTAAACAAGAAAATGCTCTTCTCAAGAATTAATGACTCGATGTCTTAAAGTATTAGATAATAACTGTTCTGGCTGTCCTTTGTGTCGTGTGAAAGCAGCCTTTTGTCTTCTTTCCCTTTTTTGTATCAGGGTATAAAAGTGTAAGGAAAAATAAATATGGACAGTCTCAGAACCCAGAATTCAGAAGGATTCAGCACTCAGAACCCGCTTTAGTTGCCCTCCCAGTACTCTCCTCTGTGTCTCTGTGACTCTTTCTCATCTCTGTTCCTCCTTCCTAAATTTTCTTTTTTTCCAGTTTATTTTTTATTAAAAATTGCCATCTCCTCCCCTCCTCCTCCCCCTGCCCTCCCCTCCCCTCCACCTATACCCCCACTCCCTCCCTCTCCAGGCCAAAGAGCCATCAGGGTTCTCTACACTATGTTAAGTCCAAGGTCCTCCCAACTCCCCCCAGGTCCAGGAAGGTGAGCAACCAAACTGACAAGGCTCACACAGAGCCCGTCCTTGTCGCAGAGACCAAGCCCATCGCCATTGTCCTTGGCTTCTCGGTCAGCCTCCACCACACGCCCCTGCCAGGGAATGTACAAACCCGCCATGGCTAGGAGCCCGGTAAAAGTCACCAACAAGGTGGCTCCCGGCATGTCCCAGGCAATCACGCACAGTTTACACCTCCAGTCTTGGGAAGTATTGAGCCAGCTCCTTATTATAGGTGGATGATGACAGA
This sequence comes from Arvicola amphibius, assembly GCF_903992535.2. Classification (NCBI taxonomy): domain Eukaryota; kingdom Metazoa; phylum Chordata; class Mammalia; order Rodentia; family Cricetidae; genus Arvicola; species Arvicola amphibius. The sequence goes on along the minus strand of NC_052056.1, from coordinate 45,072,945 downwards.
TCCAAAACGTTCAAGAGGGGATTTCTACACTAAGAACTGAGATACAGTCCTTTTCAATTCTCAAATCTCATGGTTATAGCTTGTGATAAATTATAAGCTTTTTAAGGGTTTTAATGTGGAGACGTATGGAATCTGCTCAATTGTAATGCAAGACTCAGTGTGGTCAATGTTTCTTAGAGGGGTGGGTTCAGTGTTTGCCTGCAGCACTTTCGGCCTGTCTGGAGTGACATGGCATGGCACAGGATAGAAACAGGACATTGTCATGTATCGTCCCCTCCTGCAATGAGTTTGCTGTTCACTTCTCCCTTTTAAGACACAGAGAAGCAAATGGTTGATTTTGAATTAGCTCTGACTTTTATTAATATGCATGTTTACAAGTTTAAAGGGCTCAACAGATAATTTATATCCTGCTACAAATAACTTTAGCTTGTATTAGCATCGCCTAGGAATTCAGGCTAGACATTTTTACTAAAAATAAAGCGGAACTTGAGGGAGTTTACAGAGTTGACCCGGTCCACGAAGGGACTGTGTGCCAGGGATGAAATTCAACTTCCATACCTATACCCAAATTTATCCACATCCCATCTTCCTCCTCTCAGACCACTCTCATCATATTTTATGGGTTGAATTGCATTTTACCCAGACACACAGATACAGATTCACAGACACACAAAACAAGCAAACAAAGCTAAAGTCCTAAACCCTGGGACCTATAAATGATTTGATTTTGAAATAAGAGTCTTTGCAGGTGCAATCAAGTTAAGATACGGTCATATCGGGTGAAGGCAGCCCTAATCCAATGATTTATAGATGGAAAATTTAGCCCCAGACACGATGCTACAAGAACGTGCTGATGGAAACCGGAGTTATGTTTCCAAAAGCTAAGGACCACGTCGAGGGGGTTGCTAGTAATCTCTATAGACAGGATCTGTCCCTGGGGTCCTCAGAGAGAGCACAACCCTCTAAGTGTCCTGACCCCATACTTCTGAACCATGAGCAGTTCTTGTTTTCAACAGTCCCACATGTGGTTCCCTTATTACAGGAGACCTGAATAAGGTTCCATACCCAGGGCACTTCTGCCAGGCTGGAAGAGATAGAGAAGATGGGTTGACAGAACTGGGCACCATGAGCGACAAAGCCAGGCGGTTTTGAGGAATAGAAGTGTCTGTTCCCCATCAAGGATTAGGAGAAGAACAGGAACACAAAGCCGACTTAGCAAGTAAGTTTCTGGCATCGTCAACTTGGGTGTTGTCACAGCCTACTGGAGAAGGTGGCCATCTGAGCAGGAAAGGGGCCCTGTTAGGTGCTAAACATTTGTCCAGCAGTCAGACTACAAAGATAGCCAGGTGTCCTGGGTATACTAAAGGAGTAAAAGACAAGGAAAATCAGCTTGTGTGGTCGTGGTCAGGGGAAGTTGGAAAGATTACACCAAATAACTTGAGGAAGAGGATCTGGAAAGGAGATGAGCCAGGTAGGCATGGCAGCTGAGGAGTAAACAGTAATGACAGAACAAAGGACAAGAGTGACCATTTGCATTTGTTAGGGCTTTATAGTTGATGAAGCCTTTCTGCTACGGTTGGACCACTCATGTCTCCTGGAAACTCCATGCTGAGATAGGGTTATATCTCAGTAGTAGTAGTAGTAAGGTGTCCAAAAAGTAATGAGGCCGTGAGGGTTCTGCCCCTATAAATGGAATTAATATCTTACAAATGGACCAGAGGGAACTAGAGTGGCCCTTCCCCATCACACCTTAGACACTATCTTAGACACAGATACTGAGCCCACCCAGACAACAAATTTGCTGGTGCCTTGGTCTTAGATATTCCAACCTTAGGAACTGTGGGAAGATAAATTTCTATCACTTGTAAATGATCCTGTCTGCAGGTTTTTGCTATAGCAACAGGCATAGACAAAGAGAACTACTAGCTGGTGATTTTATCTTCAAATGGTCTCCTAAGAAAGACTAGGACTTCAGGTCTCCATTTTTCTCATGAGTAAAGTGAAGCTCAGAGGTTAAAGCACTTGCCTGAAGCTACATGTCCATGCTAGCCCTAGAACTTCAGCCCGCCACTCATGTCTGAACACTGTTTCCCTTAAGAGTGTTAAAGCCAACATGGAGTCATCTCTGCTTCCACCTGGGGCACGGACATCCTCAGAAGTCTGCAGCTTCTCCTGCCAGGAGCCAGACTCTCCACAAAGCAGACATTCTTTGCGCAGTGGTGGAGACCGATGATTAATTGAGGTGGGGGTTGAAGAAATGAGTGGTTAGCCTAGGTCTTGCGCTTGGCCTGGACTCTCAGGTTCTGCCTCCGCCAACATGTGCCACAGAGATGAGCTGACAATGGCATCACCTGCACTGAGTCTTTGTGTCAGGAGGTAGTCATGGCAACTCACTTGCTTCCTCAGCCGATGAGTAGACAATTAGGTAGAATGGAGGAATCAAGTTAATTGCCTGTCATCTCTTCTCTGCTCCCTGTGTATTGATTCAAATTAAGCCTTTCCAGTCGTCTAATGTCACCAGATACCAAATGAAGAGCATAGACCTGGGAGTCAGGATCTCCAGCAAATAACTATTTGTAAGCGACACTCTTAACCTCTCTGCCTCTCCGTGTGTTTCTGACCCAAACATTCACAAAAAAACAAATCTCTTTGACTGCCCTCCCTTGATTTCCGATCCAGCCTCTGAGTTGCCTAATGAGAACCCTTTCTGATATCAAGTCCATTCAACTAGGCATCCCCTCTCCTTCAGAGTAAGAATATAAGAATTCAGATTAAAGCCTGCATTTGCTGAAACTCAGGGTAGCAACCAAATAGGCAATCAAACCAGTGGTGGACTCTCCACAGTGTGTGCGGCACACATGGAGATCTAGGGTCCAAGTTCTAGGTGTATTTTGTGATCAAGCTCGGCTGCTACTTGATCCAGAGCTACAAGAGATATTGAGAAATGATGGAAGGACACATCCCATCCCTACTGCGTCATTTATATAGTCAGACATCATTATTTCTGATTGCTTCAATGATCTTTGCTTGTTATGATTTTTAGTGTTTTGGGGGACTACTCTTTCTGAAATACCTTTTCTACATTTTAAAATCATCTCGATTCTGATAGAATTTGTCAAGGAAGTATTCTCAAAACTGAATTTGGAGTTACTAAACACCTAGAATCCTGTTTTTTTAAATAGACAATAAACAGGTAAGCACTGTGTACATAAATAACCTCCTTACTAGACTAGAGGCTCCTTGAGGAGGCGGGGCAATGACTATGCCTTCCTGTACCATGTTTCTTGGTGCCCAGTCCAGTGTTTGATACATAAGGTGAGAAACTTGTATTTATCTAATAAGTGGTTGATTTAAGAAAATGAGTAATGAAATATTAAAGGATGATGCTCTAGAAGAGGGAACTGTTTGCTTATGGCCCTGAGTCGAATGTTGACTGGAATACGCTGATTTCTGTACTGTCTGCAGTTTACTCAAACAGTCTGGGAAAGAATGCTGTTTCTTTGGGTTCTGGAAGAGGTTTCCCCAAGAACTATGCCCTGATTTGTTCGGTTCAACATTCTTCTGAGTCTTGTGGCCATGTTGGCAATGAAAATAATAAGCCCTAAGACTGAAGGTGTTGGCTCATGGTGGGGAGGAAGAGAGGAGCAGCAAGAGGGTCTTAAGATGAAGAGGACACAGTGAGGATTTTGGAGGTATGCTTGGGATTTCTCTTGGAAGTTCTTCCTGGACCAGACCAAAAAATTCTGGGACATAGACACTGTACAGACTACTAGAGTCAATTGTACAGAGACTGTGGAGCCAATAGGAGCTTCACAGCTTAATGGTAGAAGTGACAGTGTGAATTTACATTGCAGCTATATGGAGCTAAAAGTTCTTACAAGTCCTTTCAGGGATGTGGCAAAGTGGAATGAACAATGAGCTGGGATTCGGTACAAGTGGCTTTCATTAACCAACTGGGGCCACAGTTCCAACCAAGCCTTGGTTCTTTTTTATGTAAGTAAGGAGAATGCAGAACCAATCACTCTCTAGAGTGTGAATTGCCTGTGTTACTGCTTTAAGACTTAAACATGGCAGAAGAATGAAATCAATATCTTAGGCTGGATTTCGGGAAGTTGAGATACTTTGGCTGAGTGCTCTATGTCCCACCAGAAGCTTATAGTCTACTAGGGAGATAATTTATGTACACAGTGCTTATATCTGCTCCTTATCTATAAAAAAATAAGACTCATAGTGTTTAATAGCTCCCAATTCAGCTTTGAGATGGTTTCATGGACACATACTGTCAGAGTTGAGACATAGTTTTAAAATGTAGGAAAGTTATTTGGATACAGTAGATGGTTGGTGAGGTAGGGTTAAGTTCATCTTAGGATCTCTTCCACCTCTCCTCTTTGGCGAGAAACCATGTCCCAGCATGGGAATCAGGCATGCACATTCAAATCCCTGCCACTTATTGACAGTGTTTGACCTACGGGCAAATGTTTAACCTCCTTCTGTCTCAGTATCTTCATCTTACCTAAGGTTATTGTAAAGGTTAGTCATCTGATACCATGAAAAGATAAAAGGGACTGGGGGGATGGCTCAGTGATTAAGAGCACTTGCCCCTCTTCCGGAAGACCTGGGTTTAGTTCCTGGTTCCAACATGGCAGCTCCAGTTCCAGGTGATCCAAGGACCTCTTCTGACCTCTGCAGACACCAGGCTTGCATGTGGCACACATACAGACAGACAGGCAAGACTCTTATATGCATAAAATAAAATGAAATGGAATAAAAAATTAACTGCTGTCGTTCTTCCTCACAAAGGTATTGATACCAATGCTTATATTTCGGCTTCTAGATTCTTATTATTTTTACATTGAACTTTATAATATTTTACCTCACAGGCTCATCTGTTTTTACTTATTTTGAATGGGAAAATTTAGAAATCATAAACCTTTATTTTTGCAGATTTAAGTGTCCAGGAATCAGCTTTGCCTGTAACAAAAACCAATCATACTTTATGGCACTCAATATAAGAGGTCGTGGACAGAGAGGATTTGGGTTTTCATACTGTGTTACAATAGCAAATATTATAGCTAATAAGACTTTGAAGTGCTGGCACCAAAGCATGCACGACTATCAGGCAACTAATCATTAGGGTCAGACAAATAAAGCTGGGGTGGGTGAGGCCTTGAATCCTTTGTGAAGTTCTTGGGCTCTTTAAAGTTTTAACAGCATGCCAGCCAGCCACTATCTATCATGCTATATACTAATGCTCTGAAAGGTAAATTTATTGAAGTTCAGGCTGACAACATTTCATAAATTATCTATTAATTTGACCTTGATTCTGAAATCAATAAAAAAATAAGTTCTGTAGGTGCGAAGGTAAATGATGTACATATTATAGCTCCATCTAAATACAATTTTGAATGCCATTTACCTATTATTTCTGGTGCTTTTGTTCCTTGAGTCGACACACCCGGTTTCTGTTATACTCTGAACACAGTTGTAAGGGTAGTGGCTAGGATCTGACTTGGGTTTTATAGATCAGCATGTGATGACTTGGGGTGGCTGTCCCCTAGCACCCTCAGTTCCGAGGCCCTTCGCAAGTCTAGGCAAGTCACTACCACACACGGGCAAACGTCAGGGCCAGGGGAGAGTAAAGTCTTTGAGAAGAGACTGCCTCAGTCAGGGTCATCTATTCAGAATCTGGGAGGCGACTAGCACTTTCCATACACTTGGTGGCTATCAAGGCCTGAAGGTTTTGGGCCTCTGTTGAGCAGATGGAAGTTCCTGGCTAAGAAAACCTAGTGATGGATAGCATAGAGAAGGCACTTTCTAAACCACCAAGCTCAGCCATGATACTGCAGAGGAAACTGACTTACCTTCTTCAACCGTCTTGTCTTGAACGATTCCGGAAATCAAGACCCTACAATTGTCTTGAGATAGTCAGGGAATAAAGCATAGGACCCCCTCCCCAAGCCAGAGCTAACAGGTAAGGGCAGTAAGGGTGGAAACAAACCCAAGTCCCAATGTGGGACGGTGTCTGCTCTGGGGTAAGCAGACCCTCACCAAATGCAGCCAATTCCATCCTAACAGAAAGGTTTAAACATCGGCCTTGCCTTTTGTGTTTCAGGATAGAGTGAAGGAAAACAGCAAATGGGTCCCACGGATGCACAAGGTTAACTGTGCTGACAGTTAATTACGGGTCTGAAAGAAGAAAAACCGACTGTCTACGAGACGGCTGGCTTCCTGGCTGTGATTTCAAGGACCCCTGGCAGGGTGAGCCTGCCGAGACCTGTTCATTTTTCTTTCACTCCGATGCATCATGTCTCCAGTGACAACTCTCTGTGTGTGTCCCTTACACTTCTTACCAGCATCTCTCTGAGCTATTGCCCAGCACTTAGCAATCTGAAGCCTGGCAGAATGAAGTCAGATGTAAGCCGGGGAGGTAGACCATTCTATTGCGGAATAAAACAGTTGGTCATTCCTAACCAGGGCTGTCCTCCTTCCCGAATCTTCATACCACACACGCCAGAACACAGTGTAGTCATTTCAGGCAGACCCTGGTGGGCAGGGATCCAACCTGCCTGGCATCTTGACATGGGTAAAGGGAGTGCGGCCTCTTCTCCTCCCTCAGCAGGACAGGATTTTGAGGAAGGCTTTGCGGAACTCCACGTTGAAGGTGGTATAGATGACAGGGTTAAGGGCACTGTTCATGTAGCCTAGCCATGTTGTGGCTCTGTAAAGCGCCGGGGACACATGGCATGCCTGGCAGTGAGTAATGAGAACATGAGTCAGGAAGAAGGGCAGCCAGCAGACAATGAAGGCTCCTGGGTGGCAAAGAAAGAGAGGATGCGGGTGAAGGGTTTGCTCGCCACTTTCCTCACGTATGAAAACAGCCCATAAGCCATCTCTGGGTGCTGCTGGGCACCATGCTGGGAGTTCTATATGCCATTTACTTTCTGTTTGCTTAGCTTGGCTTCCATTCATTGATTTGCCTTTTCTTTCACTAATGCTATGTGGCATCTGTGATTTACCAAACTTTAATTAATTAGATGTTAGAATTCAAGTTTTTTTTAACTATAAAATTGAAAACAGGCCATATACATAGTAGAAAACTTGGTAAATACAGGAACACAGAAAGGAAAGAACCACCCACTACTCAAAGATAATCACTTTTGACATCTTGATGGATCTATTTTGTTCTTTTTTTCTTATCTAAGATGATCTAGGTATCATCATATCATTCGACAGCTGAGTTTTGCCTTCTTATTTTCTCATTTATATTTTAAAATAAGTAAATATTTATTAAATACTCAATGAGTGCCAGACACTTTTGTTAAACCATTATCACTCAATTTATACATTATCATTCTATATGATAACCTAAATTAAGTGACTTTATAAACTTCATTTTGGTCTTTTGAGTTTTCATAAGAGTTACTATTCATACAGAAACCTTTTCAGTTGTGATATAGATATTTTATACTTGAATTTCCAATGTTCTTTAAATGCACTTATGATTGCTCCACTGCAGCATCCAGCACTAGCTTCAACAAACCATCTAACCCGACCCAAATCAGCAACTCGGACTTACCAAGCACAATGGCCACCATCTGGGTGGCCTTCTTCTCTCGTAGTGGCACTCCCCTAGGCTGCAGGGGCCCCAGCTTCAGGGATGTGGATAACCTGCCATTGCTGAGTTTTCGAACCTCTAAGCTGAGCTTGGGTGCCATGGTGGGGCTCAAGGAGTTCCGAGTCCTCTCCACCCGGCTCATCCCTCCTCCTACTTCTGGAAAGCCCGGGTGCCTCAAGGCAGTGTCTTGGCAGATGCTGTAGTAGCGCTTCAGCTCTCCGTGTGTCTGGCCGGGAGAGAGGGGCTGCAGGTGTGACAAGAGAGGGTCCTGGCATTTCTGGGGATATTGTTTGTCTTCTGTGTGCTCCTGAAATGGAAAGATAATGAAAAAGGAGGGTACCCTCCTTGTGTACAACCTACAGGGGGTGGGGTGGGACCATGAGAAGTTAGGGACATGAAATCCATCTCTGACTTTACAACTGGGAAGCAGCAACCCCACAGGACATATCCCATCACCATAGCAACCCATGAGGAAGGCACCCTGGCACCTAGTCTTGCCTTTCTGAGTCTGAAAGACCTGGCTATAGCAATTAACATATTAACTGCCATCATCACTGGGAAGTAGTCAGCAAAATCTGGAATGTGGGAAACCCTACAAGACAAACGCTTGGAGTTCTTAAACAAACAAATGACAGTAAGAAGCACCTATGAGATGTAAGTGTATGGGCCTTAGATATTTGGGATTTGATTCTTTTAAAAAAAGATTTATGTATGCATGCATGTATGTATATATTTAATGTGAACTGGTGTTTTGCCTGTATGTTCTCTGTGTGAGGGGACACCCTGGAATTGGAGTTACAGACAATTGTGAGCTGTCATGTGGGTGCTGGGAGTTGAACCAGGGTCTTAACCACTGAGCCATCTCTCTAGTCTGGGGATTTGACTCTTAGGGTGTGTGGATTTGTAGGTTGGAGCACAGATGAAATAAGTAAGATTGGTCACAAATTGATAACTGCTAGAGCTAGCTGATGCTGACTCTGGATTTGTTTTTTCTTTTCATTTAAAAATTTTTAAATATTTAATACCACTTTGTTCTAAGATTGGGTATCATATAGCCCAGGTTGGCACTGAATTTGCCATGAAGTTTCCTGCCTCCAGCTCCCAAATACTTGGGTTATAGTTGCCATACTTTTATTTTTGAAATATCAATATTTAAAAGGGGGGAGAAAAAAACCTAAGATTTGTATCATAACTTTTCAACTTAGTAGATGTTTTCCTTCAGGATGTTAGCTAACTGTCTCTAAGCTTCAATGTAAGATAGAAAAAAAAAACTAGGAAAAAATAGAATGTGATTTTTTTTGATATTTTTGCCTGGTGAAGGGGGTCAAAATGTCTGTGTTTGACATTTTAACTTTCCATATTTGAAAGATTAGACACTTGTGTCAATCTTCAGTAGGAAATAGGATTCTGCAACTCCTACTACAAAGGTCATAAAGCCAGCTATTCCTTCTTTACCCTTCTTCTCTCCTGTCTCTCCACTAAACTAGCAGCATTGGTACGTGAACCAAGCCCAGACAAGGGGAGAGTCACACATAAGTCTTCAAGTTGGAGATTTCAGAACAGTTGGTTTTTTATTTTGATAGGATTTCTTAATTAATTTCCTAATTAATATAACTATATTATATGAAGTCAATCTATAATAAAGACAATATTTATGATTAAGCTGGCACCTATTATCTGAAAATCACAATATTTAACTTCTAGTGCATTTCTTTTGAAAGTTACTTGTTGGTGTTCTAGTTGGGATTGGGGATTAGTTCTTGGCAGTGTCTACAGAACTGAAGAACATCCCACTTCCACGTCACCAATGTGAATATTCTATCCTACAGGAAGAAAGTGACTCTTCCAAGATTCTATGCTGGTGACGGTGTTTTTCAGTTTGTTCTGTGAATCCTTAGTCCTACCTCCATAGCTGATGTGGGAAACACGGGTTTCTGTGTAGATGGCTGGTTGGCAGAGAGACTTCCATTCCCAGATGGTAGGACAGAACCTAATTCTCTATACTCTTGGCACTGCAGCCTCATGACTCTCCAAGCCTTCCTGTGAAGTCAACACTTCTCCTTCAGCCTTGGCATCTCCTCAGACCATGAATCTGTCATGTCGATTTGAAACTGCTTCTCTGTCTGTTCTCGTTTTCAGCAAGAGTCTCTAATTGCTACATCAGGCCTGGGCACAGAGCTGCTAATTAATTAGAGAGAGACTGGGCAAGACTCAACTCTTCATCGTTATCTGTTTTTTCAAGTTTAATTTGTAACGTGAGCTCGGGAAGAGGAACCCTGGTCTTGTATTTGACATCTTTAGGTTCTTCTCTGCATTATGCTAGTGGGCCATGCCAGGAACTGACTTGAATTGGAAAGATAGGTTTAGGGGGACCATGAAATTGTCACGGTTTTGTACACAGTCAGTAACTTGAAACTTTTCTTTCTCTGGCTCTTCCTAGGTGTCCGTTACACTGACACCTCATTCCCTCTACGGCAGGTGGCTCTAGATGGCATCCTCACACGACATCTGAAAGTTACTGACTCTAGTCACTGAGATTTATGCCACTAGTTCCATGATTTCTGAATGTCACTGGATGAAAGCCATTCCGAGACCTTAATCACACAGACTCCGGGGTCTTGGCATATATTACAAATACATGTGTGAGGTCAGTGAGACATTCCACTTTGTGGTAGGAATGAAACCCAGACAACACAGCATCTTAGTGAAAAGATCTCTCACTCTTTTCCTTTAATCCAAGACATGGCCAACTTACCATTTGTCCCGTGGCATCTGACAGAAACCTGGCCCTTACTGAAAACTGCCGAATGGGTTGGAGCCGCAGACAGGAAGACTGGGGTATTTGAAGAAGAAGCAATCAGTTGTGGGATAATTTCTACAACACTGAACCATATCATATGCAATTTTGTAGCATGGCAGTACTTGGAATGCACTATGCTTGTATTTTAAGCCTTAGGTCACGGTCTCCTATTGGTTAAAGGGGACCAATAACCTTTTTCTATTTAAGTCCTAGGACTTTGAGAGTCTGACCTCTACACACCCAAACTAGAGACTGCTCTAGACACTCAAACTAGTTCTGTCTTTAAGACTACACTCAGTTCTTTCTCTCCCCCCGAAACCCTGTCTTGAGCATATTGGTCATTTTCTTAATGTCCATGGTACTTTCTATTTGGGCACTTCATGGCTTTCACTTCACATCTGGCAAACATCTTAGTCAGTTTGGAGTGTTTCATTGCTTTTTGAGTGGAGGTGAGGTCTATTTTCATGTCCAGACCGAGTTCCATGAAGACAGTGGACATTTGATATAACGGTCCTTATATGCTAGTTGCTTGGAAGTGATTGGTATTCATGGCAGGGAGGCCACCATATGCCAGGCAGTAATGTGAGCAAAATCTAAACTGCAGGGACTAAAGATCAGTGCGGAGGTACTCTACATCCTTTGTAGAGTCTAGAGAGACCCACCAGCTGCTCAGCGCCTCGACACAGGGACAGATCAGGAAGACAAGCGTCAGTGGACAATTCTTGGAATGAGTGGTTTCAGGAGGAAAACAAAAAAGCCCTGGGCAAACAGTGCATGGTACAGTAGAGTGAAATGCTACCCTGCCCCCATCCCAGTTCAGTAAAATCAAACCTTGTAGGACATCTGAACTGCCGCTGTGGAAGGCTCTACCACGACAAAGAGAAGTGGAACAATCTAGAAAGTATGCTATCAGCTTACTAAGTAAGAGAGATCTAGGAAGACCCGATATACTCTCAATATTGGCTCTCCTACCCATCAAGCACAGACAACGCCAGCTGAGTGAGAAGGTGATGTGAATCTGTCTCCTATGTGTTGATCCTGGCACTGCCTGCACGGATGGACATGTGACCGGAAGCTGGGGGTTGGTGCGCTGTCCTCTAGTTCCTGCCAGGCGCTTACCTGCTGCGGGAATCCAGGCCTGATGCTGATGCACTGACTGTTCTGTCGAGTGAGGATCCGTTTCCGTCTCCTCTGTCTCAGCACCATGTAGATCCTGGCGTAGACCAGGATGGTCACCCCAAAGGGAACGTAGAAGGACACCACTGAAGAGTAGATGACAAAATCAGGGTTGGAGATGGAGCAGATGCTGGGGTCCCCTGCGGGTGAGAGAAGGGGAGAAGGCGACACCGTTATCCAAGTGTTCATCCTCAGTATGGGGTGCTGAGTGGGACGTGATGTGGGGGTGTGGATAGGAAGGGGTGGTTTCAGGCATGCCTGTTGTCGGTGTTTTAGTATTCTGAAGGAAGAAAGCTAATTCATCTTCGGACTTCTCGCAGTTGGCTTCAGAAGAATATTTCCCAGTGATTATATTCCAGACACTGACCTGAATGGGGGTTGTGGTGATGGATAAGACGTAGTGTCTGCCCTTGAAGGAGCAGATAGTCTAGCTAGACAGACGATCTCTTCCATGCAAATGGTCAGTTGTAACTCACAGGAATGTAGCCTGGGAGATAAAGAGGACCACAGAACAGGAGAGCAGAGGCTTCTGGGAGGATGGTACATCTAGGAAAGAGTCTGCTGGTGTGGAGGCAAGAACAGATGGCTGAGCACAATGACAGGGAAAGGCTTCTTCTGAATCCAGGGTGTGGGGTAGGCGGTGACAGAAGAGAAGATGGGAATCAGGGAATCCCAGCCTTGCACGGAAAGAGAGCTGGGAAGGAGACTGAACTCAAAAGGGTTCCTATTCCCCAGAGCTGTGGAGATGGCTCAGTTGTTAGGAGCCTTTGCCGCTTTCTGAAAGGATTCGGGTTCCTTTTTGAGCACCCACATGGCAGCTCATCACCACCTGTAACTCTAGATCCAGGGAATCCAACACTTTTTTCCTGTGTACCAGACTCACACTATGCAGATGCATACATGCTGGTGCTCAGACATACACATAAAGATAAAAATAAAGAGTTCTTGTTCCTAATTTTTGGACCAGAGTGCCACTCCGACTTCTCTTTGGGAAGCCCTGTGGTTTTGCCTTCTTCACTAGAAGATGTGGGGAGTCATCCAGTACCCAGACTCAGGCCAGAGACTTGCTCCATCCTGAAACGGAGAAGGGAAAGCAAGCTAACATCTCTCAGGCAATAGAGCAAAGGCTTCATAAACATGATCTTACCCAAGCACAATGGGAGGGGACATTACTATCTCTATCCTTGGATACACATACAGAGTTCAGGAAGGTTTACTAAGGTCCAAGGCAACAAAGCCTGAAAGATACTTTTCTGTAGCCAGCCTGACCCCAAACCAACCTCCCTTCTGTAACGTCTACTTTCCACCTCCTTCTGCTCCCAGGACACTCTGTGTCTCAGTCTACATTATTAGCAATAGCTGTTGGCATAACTGTTCCAATCTTCACACAAGAGTGGCAGCGCAGACCCAATTCTGACCTTGGGAGACAAGGCCTGAGACGTGAGATGGCAGAGAGGGCAGTGGCTACTTGGTGCTCTGCCTCTTGGTCATCTGAAATGGCCTGGTGCAAGACACGGAGCGGCTGCTTATTAGCTGTGTGCTCTTAGTGTTGTCACCTGAGGCACCCAGCTTTAGCTTCATCATCCACAAAAGGATAAAAGTATTGCGTGCATAATAGCAATGAGAAATAATGAGGATAAATGATTGCTATGATTATTACCATTTTTAAATTGTTATATCATTGTTGTTTACTTCTTCTGAGTGTTTTTTGGACTTAAGACAAGAAGTATCAATTGAAATAAAAGTCTGGAGAAGGACAATATTTGTGGGGAAAGGAAGAGAGAAAGAAGAGAACCAAAATGAAAAGAGAGAGGACCCAGGGAGGCATGGAGGCCCAAAAATGTGAGCCTATTTCCACCTTGTCTGATGGTCAGAGAGTTTGGAGTTGCTCAGAATTGTTGACAACAACCAGGGCTACACATCCTGACTCACTTGGTTCTTTTGACATTAAGATGGCCCATACAGGTAGCTCCACTCCATCCTGACAGATGGTCAGGATATGCAAGAATATTTCTGCTCCTTCTTTTGTATCAGGAGGTTGAACCTGGGGAGTGGCTGCTTTTAGGATACTTGGTCTAGGGTGGCTTTGCTGCCTACACCCCAGAATGCTAAAGACTTGATGTCTCAAAGTGTTGAAGCAATTAGCTGTTTGAGTTGTCCTTTGTATCATGTTAAAGAAGATCACATTAAAGAAGTCTCTTGTTGCCTTTTTCCCCCTTTTGTATTGGGTTTAAAAGTGTATGGAAAATTAAATGCAGGGATTTCAGTATTCACTGGAACTCTCTCCTGGTGCTATTCTATGTTTCTGTCTTATTATTTTTACTCACATCTTCGTATACTTTACTTATTTTTCTAATCCCTATGCCCCTACCCTGGTAAGTGGCATTTCTGTTGAAGCTGGTCTCTGACAGGAAGGCATTTCAGTAACAGCCTGGCCCAGAATGCTCACAGACCGCTCCCCAATCCTCTCCTTCTGTTGGAGATGGGATGAAATTGATGCTATCTCACCAGACTTTGCATCAGCATCCCTTCACAATCAGCACATATGGCCCAGAGTAGTGTTCATCACCAAACCGACATCTTCTGTTCTGGGGACAATGAAGTTGGGGGCAGGCATAGGGTGGCAGCTGGTGGGCCTTCTCAGTCTCTAGGGAGCCACATAGTCATGATCAGCCCTGCCATTGAAGTCAGCTGCCTGGGCTGGCCCAGATCTCAGTGCCACCTGTGGTGAGGAGGAGTCTCAACATTTGTTAGTCAGCAGGGCCAGAGGACTTACTTTCCCAAGATTTAGCTCACTGCTGGCCTTGCTGAGCTGAGTTCCTCATTTGTCCCCACGCACACAGTCTCTCCCTTTGTCCGTGCTCCTTGTTATTTTCAGAACTATTCTTGAAAACAACAGAGTCAAAAGGAGGTATAGTATGTTTCTCTGTCTCAAACACACACACACACACACACACACACACACACACACATGCATACATATAAAGGTGTACTTGTTACAAACAATGTCCTTCAGAATATTAGTGTTTGCTGCAGGGGAGGCGGTGGGGGCCCTGACAATCTGGGGTAGGAAGTACTCTGACACAGATGGAAGTCTGTGTGTATCTCATTACACCTTATGAATGTTTTATCATGTGGAAGCATTTATTTTTCCATTAAAAACATTGCAACTGTGTACGTGGAGGAAAGAGAGAATGAAGCTAGAGCCAGGAGCTATTTCAGGGTCATTGGCCGTGAGGGCCTCACTTTCAGTCGCTGAACTTGCCTCGGCATCCCTTCCGCTGTCATGACTTCCGCTGAAGTCAACCACTGCCAGAAGCCCTACCACTGCGTTATGTGGTCTCCCGGCTGCACAGCGGGCAGGGAGACACTGGAGTCAGCTGATGATGCGTGCGTGCTGGGAGTGGGCATCCAGTCATCAGGGCAGTGGGAGGCCTCCTGCCACAGCAGGCCTGAAGGCTTCTCTGTTGAGTCCTCAGGAGGTGCTGTGGGCAGCTGAGGCCCCCTCAGGAGACACGGCAGGCGCCTTTGTCGGATGATTGATCTAAATCAGTGCTGTGTGGGAGCATGTTAGTTACTGGATGGCGATGCAAATGAGGAAAACAAATAAGGAAAATGTACAAAGGAGCATTTTATCCAGGCACCTAAGCATCCATGACTATAGGATGCTGGGACAAGGCCAGATAGGCATGGGCAGGCTCTTATACCACCTTCTAAAATTAGAGAAAGAAAAGGGGCGGGGTGAGGGCAAAGACTCACTACTTGCTCGGCTTTATGGAGGACCTGTTAGGTTCAGAGTTCCTGTGCTGGGCAGTAAGGCACTAAAGAGGGAGCTGGGAAGATGGTTGAGTGGGTGGAGTATCGCTGTGCAAGCACAAGGATGTGAATCTGGATCCTCAGCATGCGTGCATGAAGACAAGCATGCCTGTATCCCCAGTACTTGGGGAGGAAGTGGGGGTGGGCATGGGGAAGCTCTAAGACTCAATGTCCAGCTGGTCTAGCCAAATCAGGGAGCTCCAGATTCAGTGAGAGATCCTGACTCAAAAAATAAGGTGGACAGCAACACAGGAAGACCCTGAATCAAACGTCTGCTCTTTATACACACGTGTGACACACACATACATACACCATACCACAAACCACAAACCATACCACATACACACACACTACAAAAACTATACACCACACCACACACACACACACACCATACACACACATACCACACATACCACATACACACACACACACACACACACACACACACTGCAAACCATATACCACACCACACATACACACCACATACACATACACACATACCACATATACACACATACCATTTCTATACACATCACACCATATACCATGCATAACACACACAACACATACCAAACACACACACACACACACCATATACACATACACACAACACGCCACATACACATACATCACACATATACACACATACTACATACACACACAAAGCAACAAACAGCTGTACCAAGGGGAGTTTGGAGGCTTCTGTGAGCTAGGCTGAGCAGTTGCTGTAATGTGAACAGCAAGGTCAAGAGAAGGTTGACTTGAAAGACTGATGAACTTTAGACTTGTTGAAGAATTTGACCTCACTTCAATTGCAAAGACAGGAGATGCTGATGAGTGAGTCTGATTTAGGATGAGTCACTATCCTTCAAACACTGTGCTTTTATTCTTCTTTCTAACTTTTGAGCAGTCACGTTCCCCTGTCTCCAGTGTTCTGAAAGCTAAGTGACATTTCTATTGCTAAAATCAAATAAATAACAATTTTCTTCCTTTCTAAAGGAAAATCAAGCCAGTTGATAAGATTTTCTTAACTCCGAGTCCCTTACCCAGAAGAATTTTTAAATCTGATCACTGGTTATTGCTTATTCATTCTAGAACTCTCTTTTGAAAACCACACAATGGGTATCTGATTTAACAGAAATTCAAATATTGTTTTTCTTATCTGTGAAATGAAAGGACCTGAGCTCATTTGGAGATCTTTAGGGTTGTCCTCTCGCTCCAACACACATCTTCCTTTGCATCGTTAGGGACTGTTGATTTGATTGACTGAACTTCTAGGCCTCTGGTGGAGCTGGGGCACTACCAGTCAGCCAGGCCCTGCAGTTCTGGAACTCTCTCCCAAGCAAGATCCTGCCTCCTGCTGCTCCCGTTCAACGAACAGGAGCAGCTCTCAGAGAACTCTGAAGTCCAGCTTGCCTCTGTGGTCTCTAGTTCAACAAGACAAGGGGCAGGCATAGCCTTAAGTGAAAAGTCCTTGCTACATTTCCTGAAGTCAAGCTGTGCTCCAAATCAGGTGGAACTGAAACACCTGAGGCCCTTTCCACCTCTACTTGTCAGAGGAGTGTCAACAAACCAGTAGAAGAGAGTCATTTGTAGTGGGCTTTTGGATGAACCTGTCAACTGGGAAGTTGCTGGAAGGGCCCTGTGATGCTCTAAATGAGCATCACATAGGCTCATATTTGAATTCTTGGTCACTCAGAGTGGTGTTGTTTGAAAAGATTAGGAGGTGTGGCCTTGTTGGAGGACGTACGTCCCTGGGGGAAGCCTCTGAGATTTCAAATGCCCATGCTAGGCCCAGTGTGCCGCTCTCTGCCTACAGATCAGGATGTGGCTCTCAGCTTCTTCTCCAGCACTGCACCTGTCTGGTGCTTCCTGCTGTGATGAGAATGGACTAAATCTCTGAATTTGTAAGCCAGCCCCAATTAAATGCTTTCTTTTATAATAGGTGCCATGGTCATGGGTATCATCACAGTAATAAGACACTGACCAAGACAGGCCACATCTATCAGGATAATGAAGGTACATCATGAGGGTCAGATTGTGTCAGAGACCAAGGCTAGATTCTTTATGCCTGAGCTCTGCTCATGAATTCCCTGAACTGTTCTAGGGACAGCTGGACTTCCCAGTGACCACCCAGAGAACCTTCACTGTTTATATCTTCCTTGGAGCAGATGGTTAGTTGCAATTTAAGGCACAGAAACCTTTCTCTTACATAATCACAGCAATGACACCAGCTAATACCTACTGGGCCCTTATAATGGACCTTGCATTTGACAAATATGAGAATAATTGGAGGGTTTAGTACAATGTTGCTAAGAAACTTGGGCATAAGAGAAAGCCTGGCTTGGTGGCAGAAGTGTATAATCTCAGATTCCCAGGAGGCCACGGCAGATGGATTATAAATTCAAGGCTTTCCTGGGCAACTTAGTGAGCTTCTGTCTCAAAAAGACAGATAAGATGACCTCCAAATGTAAAAGTCACCAACCATCATGCACATAACAACATAAAACACAAAGTAAGAGAGAGACCCCGAGAGAAGCAGTGGGGTCTTATGCTACACACAAGCTAGGTCAAAAGTCTTTTTTTTGATTCTCAATTTGACAATCCTGGGACGATTTTCCTGGGTTTTGTTTCTAGAACAATAATGATGTCACTGGCGCCAACATGCTGCAATTAGCTCATTATTCTTCACCTGCAATGTTAACATCAGCTGGGAACTCTGTCTACTGTCAAATTGGAGATGGTTTCAGCTACTCTCAGGATCTGTGTGTGCCTGGGAGAGGGAGTAGGACCTCCTCCACCAACATCCCAGAACATGTAGGGGGAACCAAGCTTAGCCCGGGGAACTACACTCATCCAGCAAATGGTGACATGGGCTGAAGGCCAGCAGATGAGCAGCGCCTCTGTCAAGAAGTGGAACGCAGTTCCCACAGGAGAGTCCCACCGTAGCACATGGCTCCCACAGGAGAGTCCTACTGTGGCACACGGTTCCCACAGGAGAGTCCCACCTTGGCACATGGCTCCCACAGGAGAGTCCCACTGTGGCACACAGCTCCCACAGGAGAGTCCCACTGTGGCACACAGGAATAAGATGGGAACAGACTGTCTTAGTTAGGGTTTCTGTGGCTGTGAAGAGACACCATGACCATGGCAACTCGGAAAACATGTAATTGAGGGTGGCTCGCTTACAGGTTAGAGGTTCAGTCCATTATCATCATGATGGCGAGCATGGTGGCATGGAGGCAGACATGGTGCTGGGGAAGTAGTTGAGAGTCCTACATCTTGCAGGCAACAGGAAGTGGTCTGGAGGTCACACTGAGCCAAGCTTGAGCAGAAGAGACCTCAAGGTCCGCCCCCCGTAGTGACATACTTCCTCCAATAAGGTCACAGCTACTTCAGCGAAGCCATACCTACTAATAATGCTACTTCTTTATGAGATTATGGGGGCCAATTACTTTCAAACAACCACACAGACCAAATATTATGACAGCACTTCTTGATAACTTGGCTTCTTAACTTTTAATGTATCAGTGAAAGAAAAGTGGTCTTGAGAAGGTAGTGTGTACACAACATCTACACATGTTATCCCAATTCCTGTTAAAGGAGTTACAGGAGATGTAGGATCAGAGCTTAGAGTTAACGTACACAATAAGAAATATCTGCGGACTGAAGAGAGCTTTCCAGAGGACCTGAACACCTTTCCCACCACCCAGATGGTGGCTCACGACAGTCTTAACTGCAGTTCCAGGGGATCCTGTGCCCTCTCCTAGCCTCTGTGTGCATCAGGCACATACATGGTTCAAGGACCAGACATTCATGCAGGCAAAACACTCATGTACCTAAAATTAAAAAAATTATGTACTAAAAACAATCAAGTCTAGATTTCTCATTTTGTCCATTTGAATTGCTTCATTCAATTTCTACATTGCTAATATTTGCTTTGAAAAATCCCCTGCATCACATATAAAGATACATGCCGTTTTGTTGTAACTCTGAGCAGTAATTATAAGAAGGATACATATGTTACTATGTCATATATTATAAAGCTCACATGGAACGTGCAGCTCCAGAGATGATACTTTGGGCTTTTTTTTTTTTAAATGTAGGGAGCCATTTATAAAAGTAAGTGTTAAAAACTTTGTAACTAAATATGCTGACTGAATACACATTTGCAGTTGTTCCTTTGTGCCCACTATATTACTGTATTGAATCAGTGAGGAAGCTGAACTCAGAAGAACTCAGTAGCTGCTTCACAGAGGCACAGCTGGT
The DNA here is from genome assembly GCF_903992535.2 of Arvicola amphibius. Lineage (NCBI taxonomy): Eukaryota > Metazoa > Chordata > Mammalia > Rodentia > Cricetidae > Arvicola > Arvicola amphibius. The sequence continues at coordinate 45,053,269 of NC_052056.1, read as the reverse complement.
AAATAGGGCAGCTGGAGTTCACCTAGGGCTTCCTGATTCTGGAGCCTCTGCCTGTCTTCCTCAGTGTGCTCTGACTTCCAAAGTCGTTGTCCACGGCACGACGCCTGGATGATTGTTTACATGCTGGAATGTTCCTATATTTACACATAACAATGTCTCAATAATATTTGCATGTACATAAACATATTGTTTTGTGACGAATAAGTACATATAGATCAGGACTTCACCAGCCTGCAGTCTAGTAGGAATTGAATGAGCCAATCCAGGTGGAGAAAATAAGAATTCTACATGATTCTGGAGCACTATTCATTCAGGTTTTTTTCTTAGCAAACATGCTCATCATTATATATTTTCTTTTAAATTTTTTAAAAAATATTTCTTTAATTTTGAGATTATAATTACAAAATTTTCCCTTTTCTTTCCTCTCACTATACAATTTTTCTAATTTTTTTTATTTTTGAGATTATAATATAGTTATATCACTTCTCCCTTCCCTTTCCTCTCATCATACATTTTCAATAGTTTTCATCCAACATATGGATTTCCTGAGCCCAGAAGATAGATCGTGTGAGGTGTAAATGTGGATTAATGTCTTATGGTTAAAATACAAGTCATCTCCGATACAAACATTATCATTGCCTATCCATCCATCCATCCATCCATCCATCCATCCATCCATCCATCCGTCCATCCATCCAGGAGATGAGCCATTGCTATCATAGCCACAATTTTTCATATTAAAAATAAAAATATGCATTTCAGAACTTGTTCTCAAATGTCAGAAATGATTCTTACTGGAGTAAAAGTTAGAAATATATAACTTATTCCAGGCTTTATGATATGTTACCTTGCATTGTAGGTTGGTTATGAGTAGTTATCTTTTCATTAGCAGATCTCACTTGAATTATTAACATAGCTTTGAGTCTTATTTACATTTATGTTAGATTTCTTCCAGTGACTACAATGACATTTCTTTCAAAATAGGGGTGAGACAGACTTTTCATGAGCTGGGTCAAACCCACACCTTCGTGACAATAACTAGTGAGGTTTTGCTCTCTTCTTACTTTATACCCAACAAAGGCCAGTGCTGTGCAGACTACAGCACACCCACTTCATCACACGGAACAGGATGGAAATACCAGGGAGGACACCACGCACAACCACTCAGGTCTGATGCGAACCCCATGAGTTCAGAAGTGGAACCAACAGTCTTACCTGTTGTGTTGAAGCCAAAGAGAAGAGGGCAGGACACAGCGAAGGCCAGCACCCACACAGCTGTAATCATGAGTGCCACACGCCGACAGGAGCTCTGCCCGGTTCCATGCTGATAGTGAACAGGCATGACCACTGCTGTGTACCTGTAAAGAGTACCAGCAGGGGTGAGGCAGGGTGGGAACCCCAGGTGAAAGAGGTCCGTAGAGGGTGACCCATACCGAAGCAGATGATGAGAGAAAAGTCAATTCGTTGAAGAGAGTTAAGAAAAGTGTTTGATCCCAGAAGACGAAGCAGGAAAAATGGAAGAGCTGGATGATGGGGAGGAGTGCTATGGAATCCTGGTATCTGGGGAAGTAGTTGAGAGTCCTACATCTTGCAGGCAACAGGAAGTGGTCTGGAGGTCACACTGAGCAAAGCTTGAGCAGAAGAGACCTCAAGGCCCACCCCCGTAGTGACACACTTCCTCCAATAAGGAATTCCTCCAATAATAGGGCCATGGCATGTATTAGTTTACTGCAGCTATGGTTACCTGCACAGACCTGCAAAAGATCAAGCCAACAAATATGTCAACATTCCAACAGAAAGCACTGAGTATATTTATAGATAGACAGATATTTATAGATAATATGTAATCTATCTATAAATATCTGTCTATCTATAAATATATTTCTATATTTGGTCTGTGTGGTCATTTGAATGTAATTGGCCCCCATAATCTCATAAAGAAGTGGCATTATTAGGAAGTATGGCTTTGCTGAAGTAGGTGTGACCTTGTTGGAGGAAGTGTGTCACTATGAGGGCGGGCTTTAAGGTCTCTTTTGCTCAAGCTTTGTTCAGTGTGACCCTCAGACCATTTCCTGTTGCCTGCAAGATGTAGGACTCTCAATTATGTCCTCAGCACCATGTCTGCCTACATGCCACCATGCTCACCACCATGATGATAAAGTGAACCTTAAGAGACTTAGATGTTCCTGAATTCAAAGAGCTTCAAAGCATGAGAAATTATCCTGCCTCGAAGAGCAAACTGCTCTCCTTCGTTCTTTGGCATGGAATGGCAAAATGCCTAGAGAAGCCCTGGCTGACATCCACAAGACAGTTAAGAACCACACTGCTAGAGTTGTAAGGAACCGAATCCTACTGACATGTCAGAACGACTGTTCATGGTCCCTCGCACAACGTGGGTTCTGCCTTGTAAACCGAGACCCCCGACTACAAGCGCAGTGTTCTGACTTACAGAAACCATGCAGTTGAAGTGCTGTGGTTTCTGTTTCTAAACGTGTGATAATTTGCTCCACCATGACAGGAAATGAGTATGCTGTCACTGGCTCCTCTTGTAAGCACAGGTCAAAACTGATTTTCTTCAGCGTGAGCTTGACTCCCTTTGTGAACATGATCTTATGCTGGTTCCTGGCATGAACTCATGGCTCCAGCTAAACTGGCCTGGTAGATGCTTTCCCACAGTCTTTGTCTAGTCTGTTATCCTTCCTCCTCCCTGAGAGTTCCGTCTTGCCTTCCTAGCACCCCAGCTGAGCTTGGGATGAACCTCCCTGGGCTTCTCCAGCTAGATACTTCTAACTTTGAACTTTGCACTTATGCCAACCAGTGGCATTGGCATCCTGAGTGTAGGTGTCTTGATTCATCATGGAGCTTGTCTTCCCCCTGGGGAGAGATGACCACTAGGTCAAAGCATGTTATAGCTTAATATTCCCCATAGATCCATGTACAAAGCAAGTAAGAAGCTATTGTCTGTCTCAGGAACCATGAGAGGTTTCCTTCCTCTTAAAAGAATGTTTTAATCCTAGGTAGGCCCATGGGAATTTAGGTATGGGCCTCAGTGTAGATCAACAATTTTTGTATTTTCAATTTCCAGGGAACAATTTCCAGATTTAGGGCAGGAATCTCCTTAATCTGTCTTGTGCATCTCAAATCTTGAGCTGAGGAAGAGCAAGATGCATGCTGGGTGAGAAGGGGTTGGGCGATGGTCTCTGTTCTTCTCATGTGTGCCCATCTCCTTGTGCTCCAGTTGTGCCTCTTATGCAGCTAGTTTTTGAGAGTTGACATCTGTGTTCCTAACAGAACAGGGTAGAGATTGCTGTGAATTTTGAGATGAAAGCTAACTCTGACTTTGGTCCATAACATAACAGTGACAAAGGCGGCTTCCTTCTGAAGATGGAGAAATAGAGTTCTTGATTTAGCAAAATCCTGTTAAGAGTCCCTATCGATTCTAAGGGAGGCCATTGCATCCCATTCCTTTCTTCTGGAGCACGCATTACAAGCCCTTCCATGAGCCCCTGCCTGGGCTGTGCAGGAACACAGCGCGCTTTACCTGGTGCTCCTCCAGGCCTCTCAGTCTGGGGATGTCTTTTCTGCTGGGACTCCAAGTCAAAAGTGGTCACTAGGGCCTTGTTTGTGGTGACCCTCGGAGGAGAGGCTGAGACTTAAATTCTGCTGCTGTCATGGACAAACAGCTACTGAAGACTAGGGATGGAAAGATCAGACCACTTTCTCCAGCTCAAACTTTCAGTCCTCCTTTTTAGCTACACTTAGTTTTTATTGTATAAATTTTACTATTAAAAATGCAAATAAATAAAAACATCACACACAAAAATTAGTCAGGCCAAATCCTTAGATGTTAAAAGAACCCAAAGAGATTACATATGAGCTAACAAGCGGCTACCAACTGGCTCTCTACAAACACACACACACACACACACACACACACACACACACACACACAGCCCTAATTTGTAACATTCATCCATTTCTGTGGCATTAATACTCCCACCACTGTTCACATTAAGCCATCACCAAAAGTTCAATAACCAACTCAAAAAATTCCTAGGATACTACCAATGGATCAGCTCTCACCAGGACGGTTCCAGCACACCAATGGGAGCTTTGCGCAGTCTTAATCATGCTGTATGCTCATCAGCTGTGCAGGGTCCATTAGTTTAGCAAGCAAGGGCGTATACAGAACATGGCTCCGTTCTTATAGAGAGGCGCTGTAACTTCAGGAAAGTCAGAATGGACCCAGTGTTTTCCCAACAGAGTGATCCTTCCGTCAGCCAGCTCTCCTATCTCCAGGGCCAGTGTCTTTAACAAGGGTCCTGTTCCCTCTTCAGGGGCCATTGTAGCTCTTAATCCTGCAGGGACAAGGGTTTGGGGTATGAAAGGGGCCCACTGGTTCGTCCGTGGAGACCAGTGTGGATACCCAGAAACTGAATTTCCCCCAAGGAACTTGATTCTACTAACTGTCAGTGTACAGGGGTGTGGATGGTTCAGGGGAGTGTGTGTGCGCGTGCGGGGTGTGCTGCGAAAATGCACATTCCCAGGCCATGCTTCTAGTGGTGTCGCTGAGGTACTTAAAGTGCAAGCCAGAAATGAGTATTTTTAACATCTAATATATCTTCTTAGACAAGTCTGAGAAAGACTGCATTAGGGAGAATTCTGTCAAAGCTTCTTGTTCACTTGGGGAAGAAATGAGAGACAAGACTACAATCTTCCTCTGTCACATTACACTTTCTTCCTTCTTTTTAAACGATCAAGCCCGTGGAATAAATGAGGCCCCCCAGCATGTCATAGGTGGGCGGCTAAGAGCTCGAGGTTGTTCCAGAATCCACCATTAGAGGGCACCAAAATGCAGCAAGAACTTCGCCAGCTCCGCCGGGGTGAGAAGTTCACGGCTCACCTGGGGGCTCTCCAGGCTCAGTGGGGAGCAGAGTGGGAGAACCGCCCCCTTTCATTCCCGGAGCCCTGCGAGGACCCCGCATTCCCACCCAGGGAGATTGCTTAGCCTCTGTTTTTTTCTCAGAGAGATTCTTGAAGGCCAACCGCAGGCAAGCGGAGGCCAAAGCGCCGGTAAAGGCATGACCTGGCTCGGCCGAGGAAGCCTGAACAGGGCCACCTCCCTCTGGGGTATTACCCGTCGCACTCCCCCTCTGTGTTTCCGTATCTACCTTTCTGGGCCCTCTCTTCCGTGGAAAACTCAGCTGACTCTAATGCAGGCAGTGTGCACTGTGGTAAAGCCCAGGACTGGGGTCTGAAATCCAGTTTTGCAGTTTGACAGCGGGCAGGTGGCTTCAATTTTCTGTCTCAGTTTTCTCATCCGTACAGGAGGGTTAACCCGCCGAACCGGATTGTGTTCACAGCTATTGAATGAGATCACATTGGTGAAGTATTTTTTTTCCTCTTAGTACAATTTAAAATTCAAAAGGCGGTTCTTACTGTTATTACCATCATTATTATGCTAGCCTAAGAGATCCACGATTGTTCATGTCTGTGTGGTTTTAGGTTTTATGATTGTCATTCTCTTCCTCCTGATTGTCAGGCAGGACATTAAATTTATTTATCTATCAGACAAGTGTTGAGCACTTTCTTGTGTGGACCACTGTCGGTTTGGCAAGGGGGACTGATTGGCCTAAAGTCGCTTAGATACTGAAATTGGCAGTGTGACTTCACAGCTAGGCACCCAGAGTAAGGCTCCAAGGCAGTTTGCTGTAGGAGAAACTGGACAGGCTTGGGGTGGCACAAGCCTGTAATGTCAGCATTGGGGTGGGGGGGGGTGAAGGTGGAGGCAGGAGAATCCCCAACTTGACGGTGTATCCTAACCCGATTTCATTGAGAACATAGGAAATTCTACTTCTAGAGGAAAGGCTGCTGGTGTGACCTAAGTTTCCTTCCTAGGTCCCCTTTCCTAACTTCTGTCAACAACGGGGCCTATTTTTTCCCGTTTAGAGAGGACTCTGGGGTAGATGGGAGAGCAGGATCCAGTTTGGGACCTGTGACTGGGGGGCTGGACCTCGTCACACACGGAGCACGTTCCAGTCCTCAGTCTACGGATGCGTGTTCGCTAATGTCTTAATATCATGGCTGTCCTCCCCCGTAGGCCATTGCTATCTTCAAGTGGGGGTGCAGGTAGAACCGATGGAAACGCTCACAGTGACTGCGGGAGGAAAGGGGTACCCGGCCTGGGTGGGAGGGCCTGACTCTAACTCCCTGCCTGGTTTAATGAGCCCAGAGCTCCGAGGGCCGCTTTTCACTACCTTTTATTTGGTCAGACAGGGGGCTCAATAAATCTTTAGTTCCGTGGACTCCCCTGGTGGAGTTGTTGAAGGAGAAAGCTTTTTGCAAATGACTAGAAAGCCCTTTGCAAATATAAAGTGCTTATTTAGATGCAAACTAAAAATCCAAGGTGCCTGTGACTCATCTGGTACCTATTGTGCTCGCTGCAAAGGCGCGGAGGCTAGCTTGTGTGATGGGTGCCATTTGAGAGCCACTTAAAGAACTCTCTGGTGAATGAATTTGGTTGCATTATTCCGGGGCTCCTCTCCGAGGACTCTAATTTTCACCGCTTTGGTTGTGTCCTCCTTTTCTGACACGTTCTCAGCGGCCTCCTTGAGTTAGCACTGACCCAGGATACGGTGGGAGGGGACTGACCTGCTGGGAAGACGCAGGAGCCGTGGGGAGGGGGCTTGTGATCTGAAGACTCCCCACACTGATTTTTATAAAAGGAAAAAGGCGGCTTTAATCCAAGCACCCAGAGCCAAGCCTAAGAATCTAATGACAATAGTATTTATTACTTGCTTTCAAAATCCCTTTTATCATTTCCTCTTTTTTTCCTATCTCTTACCACCCTGCTATTATGGTCCAGGGCTTCATGACCAAAAAAAGTACTGAATCCATTTGGTCAAGTTTGTCAGGCTGATGGCTGCCATTGTACGAAGCCCAAAGGTCTGTGTGAATAACTGCATTTCTAATGAATTGACCAGCTATCTGGCATCACATGAACAGATTTTAATGCTGTGTATTGCACACTGCTGGGAAGGAGAATGGAGACAGCTTTTCTGAAGCCCGTTTTCATTCCTAGGATGGGGGTGGGGAGCTCTGTTTTAAGGTTTGCTGAGGACAGTCCATTATGAAATGTAAGCCCCTGCCCCATTGAGATTGGAGGCACAGCTCTTCCTTCAGCTTTTTAGGGGAGCGCTATGCATTCTGGGAACTTGCTTATATGAGACAGAGGACGATTCAAAGTTTATGCTAGCTTATTCTTATTGGTTGAGTTTTTAAGGAAAGAAAGGTGAAGTGTGTGTTAATATGGCTGTAGCCAGCAAAATGATGCCCTTCTGGAAACTGGAGAATACTGGGCCTGCCTGGAAGACAAATTGCAAAAAAAGATACCTTCTTCTGGCCAACTCGGTTCAGTGAAGCACTAGCTGCGTTCTGTTCCCACATCCCTTTTTGAGGGCCAAGCTTCTTGGCCTCACTCAGTATCCAGCGTGTGTGCGTGCGTGCGTGCGTGCGTGCGTGTGTGTGTGTTGAATATATCGGTCACTCACCGGCCTCTGTGTGTGAATGTGTTTGTATGGAAGAGTAAGGTGTACTCTCATGGGGATAGAGACTCTCTCAGAGGGTCAGAAGCTGGGGAAGGAGGGAGGGGCTAGTCCAGACTCTAGAACTCGGATACTCTTCATTTTGTCAGTGGTCCTAGGCGATTCAGCTCTACCCTGTAGCCTGCAGGGACCTGAGGAGTTTTCTCAGAGACTTCCTCCCAGGCGCAGCCTGGGTTCTGCAGAAAAGGACTTCAGGTTGGGTCAGTACGAAGTTCAGTAGGAGTTCATCAGGAAAAAAGTAGTAATGGGTTTAAATTCAGGCTCTGGGGGAGAGAGAGAGATTTAGGAAAAGGGCAGTGTATACCCAAGACATGGGAATGGTCTTCTCAGGAACCACATTTAAATGCCTTTATGTGATTTGGATGGCTTCTGAAGTTACTTTGTTTAAAGGTTTTAAAAGCAACCTCCCTTCCCCTTTCCCTCTTTTGGTAAATGAGGTCATAGAGCGGTTTCTGGGCTACACTAGAGAGCAGTACAGCTGATAAGATAAAACCATAGATGGGGTCAACATTCATCATCCAGGCTAGCTCCAAACTCTTGATTCATCTGCCTTTGTCTCTTCAGCATATCCTACCAGCATGGGCCGCCATGCTAGCAACACAGGTGGTATGAAGGAGAAAAAGGAATAATGGGGAGGGAGGTTTAAGTAGGGAGAGAAAGAGAGGGCTGGGCAGAGGAGGGGTGTGAAGAGGGATAACTAACACAAAGGATGTTTGAAAATTGTGGTGTCTATTCTTGCTTGTCAGTTTGACTATGTTTGGGAATAACTAAAATCCCCAAATGGAGGGCAGACCTGTTGATGGGGAAGCTAAGTTAACCAATTATCTTTACGAGGTGGGGCCAAGTTAGGGTGTGGTTTGCTGGGACCCGGAGAAAAAAAACAGGTGCATGGCCCAGGTGCGCTCTCTCTCCTCTCTCTCTCTCTCTCTCTCTCTCTCTCTCTCTCTCTCTCTCTCTGTGATTTCCTCATGGCACAGCTGAGCTTGGACTTCTCATTTCTGTTTTCATGAGTTTTCCCCTTATAATAAATAAAAATATAATTGTTTTATCTCCTAGCTCACCTGGTTATTTCCTTAATCGAGCTAATTTCTACAACCTGTGAAGGATTTTTGCTTAATTTGACATAAAAGATCCACTTCTAATCTGAATCTTGAGGCAGGAAGACACACCTTTAATCCAGGCTTCACCTTCTGATGGAAGTCTATGAAAGGGTATTGAAGAAAGAAGCTTTTGCTCTTTGCCTGACTGCTCTCACCTTGCTAGCAAGTCCAATCCTTCACTGGCATTAGCGCCTACTTCTTTAGGATTACAACATCTACTGAAGACCAACTGAGATGTCTAGCCTCATGGACTGAACAACTTCTGGATTCTTGGACTTTGTGTTTATGGCCAGCTATTGTTGGATTAGCTGGACCACAACCTGTAAGTCATTCTAATAAATCCCCATTCTGGATATATCTTGAGATCTATTCTATAAGTTCTATTACTCTAGAGAACTCTGACTAATATAAAAATCTATATTAGAATTTATATAATAGAAACCTATTTTATAAGCTTCATATACACACATATTTATGTATCTACATATTTAGTCACATATAAAAAGGTTGGAGTTACTGTATATAGAAGATAATGTTTATCACAGAAAGTCATAGGTGTGGGATACCTCCCTTGAATTGTTGATCAAGGGTACCCTGGTACCCTAGATGGTAAGACCCCATTGCTGAAGATGCTATATACTTTAGGTCACAGAACATAGGGAAGTCAAGTTGGTACTGACTCAGAAACTTTCTTCCTCATGGCTACTCTTCAGAATACAGAAAGAGGCTATTGCAGGCTTCTGGAGGTAGAAGTAGGGAGCTTTCAACATTCTTACCTAACTGTTAACCTTATGTGTGCAGTAATGACAGGTGTGGCAAGATATGTCCATACAATACAATAATGGTATTTATGTTATGGAGCTAACCAATGCTTTCTAATTAGATTTAAGGCCTGCTCCACAGGAGAAAATGAAGGCCTGGTACTGTAAATCTGACCCATAGCTGCGGGCTCACAGGCCCTAGGGGTAAATCTACTACTAGTATTTTGTTAAATAGACACAGTATCAAACTGTCCTCTAGAGTCATACCTCTGTACTCACAGATTAGTGCAACCCTTATACCTCATTGGAGAAGGTTCTTTGCACAGTGGATATAGTTAATTCAGAAACCTACATTTGGTCAAAGGGCAGCGAGTAAGTCAGGACAAATGGGACAGCTGTATTCTTTCAACACTGAAGCTTGAGTATCACTGCAGAAGAAAGTAAGATTATGAGAGCCAGAGGTCAGGGAGAACAGGACTGAAACAGCATTTTCAGGACATGATGAGACTAGCACATGAACATGCTGGCCAGATCTGTCAACATTACAGCACCAAGAGGGGAAGAGCTCATGAGCCCCCACCCCTAACTGAGGAGCTATTGACAGCTGATTTCTGGGCAGGAGAGTTAGTTTTCATAGGTTGGCCACACTCTAGGGGATGACTCCCCACAAATTAGTATGTGAGCACCATAAACTGGAAGCAGAGGGTTATTAAAAAGAAAAGGGAAAAATAGGGCATGAAGTTGGGAAGGGGTGAGGAGGTGGGAACTGGGTCTGGGTCTGGGAGAAGGTAGATGGAGGAGTAGGAATGAATATGATCAAAATATACTGTAAGAAATTCTGAAAGAGTAAGAACATTGTTTTAAAATATCCATGATTATGGTGGTTTGAATGAAAAACAATCACCATAGCTTCCTAGGAGTGGACTTGTTGGAGTAGGTACGGCCTTGTTGGAGGAAGTGTGTCAGTGGGGTCAGGCTTTGAGGTTTTAGATGCTCAAGCCAGGCCCAGTGTCACTCTCTCTTCCTGCTGTCTGCTTAACTGGATATAGAATTTTCAGCTACCTCTCCAGAGCCATGTCTGTTTGCATACCTCCATGATTCCTGTCATGATTATAACTGATTAAGCCTCTGAACTGTAAGCCCACCCCAGTTAAATGCTTTCCTTTATAAGAGTTGCCATGGTCATGGTGTCTTTTAATACCAATAGAAATCCTAAATAAGCCAATGGTCAGCTTAGGAGGCATACCCTCAGGCATGTCGGGAAAGTGTTTCCAGAGAGGGAAGACTTACATTGAATATAGGCTGCAGTATCCCCGGGACCTGGGGTACTGGACTGAATAAAATGGGGAAGCAATAGGAAATCAGCTGAGGACCAGCATTCTTCTGTTTTTGCTTCTTAATTGTGTGTGCGATGTGACTAGCCACCTCAATCTCCTGCTGTAGTGCCTTCTCTGACATGATAGACTGTAGCCTCAGATTGTGAACCAAAACAAACCTTCCTTAGGTTGTTCTTGTCTGGTATTTTGCCATAGCAACAAGAGAAAGAACTAATACAATAGGTTAGAAGGGTCAAAGGGATTCTTATAATAATCAGTTACAAGGGAGTTATGAAATACATCTTAACTGCAAACAGATTTATGAGCTTGTTTAAAGATTCTCAGTAATACCTGGGGAGGGAATAAGGTTAATCTCAAATGTCTTATATGCTTTGTTTGGTTTAAAGCATAGGCTATTATTACTTTAGCATTCTTATTTGAAATAGCACTATAAAACAGGAATATTATTATCTCTACGTAGGTGTGCTGGCTGGTTTTTGTCAACTTGACACAAACTTAGACTTCTCTGGGAAGAGAGAATCTTAATAGAGAAAATGCTTCCATGAGATTGTCCTGTAGGCAAGTCTGTGGGGTTACCGTCTCGCATTGTGGTTGATGTGAGAGAACCTAGACATTGTGGGTGGTGCCACCCTGGGGTGATGGTCCTGGGTGCTGTAAGAAAGCATGTGTGGAGGGCTTAGTGGTTAAGAATGCCGATTGCTCTTTTAGAGGACTTGGGCTCAATTCCTAGCACCCACATAGCAGTTTACAACAGTCTATAACTTCAGTTCTGATATGATTCCCTTTTTTGGCAATCAAGGGCACTGTAACACCACACACACACACACACACACACACACACACACACACACAGTGGTGCTCAGACAAACATGCAGGCATTAAAACATAAACATATGCATTAAAAAAATTTCAAGATCCGTTTTTAAAAGAGAGGGCTGGCAAGATTGCTCAGTGGGTAAATGCTCTTGCTGCCAAGACTGACTGACAACCTGAATCTGTTTTTTAGAACCCACATGGAGGAAGGAGACAACCAACCCCCAAAGTTGTTCACTGCTCTCCACCTGAGTCACACACACAAATGAACTAATTAGTGAAATTGTAAAAACTTAATAAAAAAAATTAAGGAAAAAAAGAGAAAGCAGGCCGAGCAATCCGGGAGTAGGCCAGTAGCAGCATCCTCCCTGTCTCTGCTTCAGTTCCTGCCCCAGATTCCTGCCCCGTTTGAGTTCTTGCTCTGACTTCTTTCAGTGATAAACTGCAACCTGGAAGTATAAGGTGAAATAAACCCCTCTCTCTCCATGTAGCTTTTGGTTGTGATGTTTTATTGTAAGGATAGAAACACCAACTAAGCCGGTAGGCACTCTTCATGGCAAAGGTGTGCCAAAATTCTTGACTCTGAGCTGCTGAGACTTTAACCAATGAATTCAAGAATGAGGGGACTTTTTCAATTTTGTGTCTTCTTAATTTCTCCTGTCTTTCTATCTTACTAAGGCAAACCCGTTATTTGTATACAATTTGATATGTTTTGGTATACTTTAAGTGGGTTAATTATATACCATGTGAATTCTTTTTCCACAGAACTGTTAAAAATAAAGTGGTAAGAGTTTTATAGTATTTTTTAGCTCTAACATACAAGTCTGTTGCATAATTTCTGGACATTTAGTTTATGTTGTAGAGACTATACGAAGTGTGGGTTTGCCTAAGTATTATAGCCTTAGCAGCTTAGCCCGAACACTTATATTGGAGACTAGGTCCCAGTTACCTCTGGTTTTCTCTACCATGCCTATTACAGAGCCTGAATCAAGAATACTAAGCTGAACTCAATGGTCCCTGGCTTCAGGCTCCTCCCACAAATAAGACACCTTCACTATGTAAGCCAGGGTGACCTCAGACTCACAGAGATCTGCTTCCCTCTGCTTCCCAAGAGCAGGGATTAAAGGCGTGTACTACTAAGCCTGCCTCAATGTTGTTTTTCTTAGTGGTCATGTTGTCAAACTACCCTCTAAAGACGTATGTCTGCATCCTTAGATCAGTGCTGCTTTCAACCTCAGTCAGAGAAGTAGTGGTTAGTGCAGGGACCCATTCCTGAGTAAAGTGTTGAAAACTAATGGCTATGAGTCCTCGGCTGTGGATGGGATGTCTGGGACATCTTTATCAAACCCCCTTCCCTACCTCAAGGCCCAGAGAACACTGGATAAGAGGAGGCAGAAAGAATGTAGGAGCTGGAGGACTGGAGGAAGGCCGGGAAATGCTCTCCTTTGGGCCTGGTGTGGCTGCTGGTACAGGAACTCACTTATCGGTTACCCCCACAAGATTTGCCTATGATCAAGTCAGTTAATGGAGGAAGAAGGGCCTTGGAGGCAGTTGAGGGAGGGAAAGTAATTTTGCTTTAGGAATATGACCACTGGTTAGGTTCTCCAGGCCCCAGTGGATTACCCCAAACCCAGGCGTATGGGTAGCACTGATTGAACTCAGTGAATTAAAATAATTAATTCTAAAAGGATGACATAAAGTTGGGAAGATGTGACAGGCATACTTTGGGGGATGTGGAGGTGCAAGAAAAGATCAAGTATGTTTTATACATGTGTGAAAATTCTGAGAATAAACAGAAATTAGTGAAAAAAAAAGAAAACAAGGCTGAAGAGATGATTCAGTGGTTCCGAGTACTGTTTGCTCTTCCGGGGACCTAGTGTCCAATTCACAGCACCCAAGCCATGTGTGACCATTCCCAGGGTATTTGATGCCCTTTTCTGGCCCCCCGGGGGTACTTCATGAACATGCCACACAGCCACACGTGCAGGCAAAGCCACAATCACATAAAAGTAACCTTGAAAAAATAAAAATAAGAAAGGAAAAGTGGATGTGGATTACTTGAGAGTGGGGGTGGCCATGTTGAATCCTTGTATAGATCAAAATGACGCTGAAGGTTTTGAGTCAGGCAGTGAAATCAGAGCTCTACTTCTGGGGAGTTCTCCAGAGGGTTTGAAGGGCCAGGCAGAGAGCTGGGGAAGATCGGTGAGAGGTCACAGGAACTTCAAGTAAGCAAGGGCAACAAGGAAGGACAAATAGAGGCAAATTAGAAAAGTCATGAAAATAGAGTTGGTAAGGGTACATTGGTTGAGAGCGGTAGGTAGAAGAGATACAGGGCAGAGAAAATCCAAGATTTAAGGATAGAGATGGCACCAGTGAGAGATTATTAGTGAAGATGGTTTGCTGTTTAGAATTAAGGGAGGAAAGAGGGGTATAGCTGGAAACCTGGTGAGGTTCACAACTAAACTTAGGGTGGCTCATTTGGAGTTGTGTAGACGGGAGTTCAAACTCTGACATGGCCGCATTCAAGCTGTAGGACTCTAACAGATTATCTGGTATGCGGAAGTGAAGGTAGTAATAGCACCTTGGAGTTGGGAAGATGGAATTAGTTAATGTATAGGCAATTAGCTCAAAATGGTAATTTTTGTAAAGGGCAGTCTAAATGACCCTTATACTATCTGTATAGCCAGGCTCTTCCCAAAGCTCCTACAACCAGGACCAAAGGTGGCTGATAGCCCAGATGTCCTCTATGCCATCTGTATGATTGAGACCAGGCCAGATCCTTAATCTAGTACAGGTGGCCTATCTCCAGAATCCATCTTCTTGGAAGAAATGACATGTGCCCTGGGTTGAGTTTTGATATAATTATGCTTCCTTGTGCACTGGGGATTGAGTGTGTGTGTGTGTGTGTGTGTGTGTGTGTGTGTGTGTGTGTGTGTGTGCACGTGAGCATGCATGCATCTGTGCGCACACATGTGTGCGTTTGTGTGTGTGTGTGCGTTTGTCTGTGCCTGAGGAAGCCAGAAGAGGGCATCAGACTTCCCTGAACCTGGAGTGTGATCTGCTCAATGTGGGTGCTGGGAACTGAACTCCTGTCCTTTGAAAGGGCAGGAGTGCTCTAAGCAACTGAGCCATCTGTCTAGTCTCAACTTGCTCTTTTTAAAAACTCTATAAGGGACATGTGTAGATCACATGGTTTCTAAAATTGCCTTTCTTCTTCATCCCTTCTTCTCTCTTTTCTGGGAAATACAGCCATGCTTGACTCTCTTACCCTTTTTCTTTCCTCCTTCACTCTCCTCACTAAAACCAACCAACCAGCAAACCAATCAACTGACTGAAGTAGGCAGGGATAGCATAATGAAAACCAAAAAGAAAGAAGCCAGATGCTTAGTAGCTATAGGTTAATGCGGCACAGCATGGGAATCTGCAAACAGTGTAGACCGAGATATGTCATGACTGCCCGAGACCAGCATAACCAACTGGCTTCACTTTGCTTTGCCATGATGCTATCTCCACATCATTACCTTCACAATTCTCCACTTCCCATTATGCATCTGATACCACAGCATATCCCAAAGCCCCAAATAAGAACAGAAAAGTGAAAGAAACAAATTTGGAATAGATCTTGTTTTTCAACTTTGACTCAATGATACCCGCCCCCCCCCCCCACACACTTTAGAGTTTTCCCATAAGATGCTATCCTAGACCTCAGGCGGCATTATTCTCTTGAGGAGTCCACACTCTTTCCCTCCTATCATTGGGTATTAATTATACAATTTGTAGGTACAACACTTCATCTTGTGTACTTTTGCCCTGAAATGAAACTTCCTCTCTATTCCTTCCTTTGTTTTTTATGAATTCTTTCTCTGAAGGTAACAAGCACTTGGATACATTGACTAGAGATCCCAATCTGTTCTGTCTCTCTCTGAGACCTCCCCAGCCTTCATTGTTGGAGAAGGCCTGCTTGTTGGTTCCCAGCCATGCCCTGCTAGCTTAGACCCAAAATAATCACACAGAAACTGTATTCATTAAATCACTGTTTGGCCCATTAGCTCTAGCTTCTTATTGGCTGACTCTTACATATTAATTTAACCTATCTCCATTAATCTGTGCATCACCACGAAGTCATGGCCTACCAGCAAAGTTTCAGTACATCTATCTCTGGCAGCAGATCCATGGCGTCTCCTTGACTCCACCCTTCTTTCTCCCAGCATTCAGTCCATCTTTCCCGCCTACCTAAGTTCTGCACTATCAACAGGCCAAGGCAGTTTCTTTATTCATTAACTAATAAAAGCAAACACATAGACAAAAGGACCTCTAACATCACTTCATCAGCAATAAAACCAACTACAGGATTTCCTAATCAACCCACTTTATGTCTTTTTTTCCATTTTCTCCCCTTTCCTTCCAATTAGGAATCACAAAAGTCCATAAGGATAATGGGAAAATGAACCTCAGATCCTGGGTGTGGGGAGGGGTGGGACTAGGTTGACTGGAGGAGTAAAAAGCCCAATAAACCTTATAGAGCAATTATTTCCTGTCACAAGTTTTTTTTCTCCCACGCACAAACTATATTTTAAAAGAAAAAAACAAGGGGAGAAAATGTGTCAGTGGCAAGTCCCCTTGAAAGTGACCCCAATATCTCAAGTGAATATCTCTGTACCCCTTTACAGCCATCTGTCTCCTAAGCCTGGAAGGGGACTCCCAGCCTTACCTGTCTATGCTGATGGCACAGAGGTTCAGGATGCTGGCTGTACACATCATGACATCCAGGGTGACAAAAACATCACAGCAAATGCGGCTGAAGTTCCAGACTCCACCTGTCACCTGGACATTGGAGACAAGAGGGATGTTAGTGTTTTCCCCATGAAGGAACAATAACCCAATCAACTCTCTTGTCTTCCCTAAGATGTTCATCATAGATGCCAATGCACCTTCCTGGCTCCCCACGGTGGGTGCCATCAGTACCAGAGGGCTAACAGGCACAGAGGGTATGCCAGGATGTCTGGGGTTGATTGTTAAGGAAGGGATGGGACAGAGCGCTAGAGCTAGGAGAGATCATCAAGATTAATTAGTGCAGGGATTCTCAGAGTGGCTCACAGTGGGATATTCGTTAAAAACATAAATATCTGAATACCCCATAGACCTAGTGATTCAGAGTCCCCGGATGGGAGCTCATGGACATTCATCTTAAAATAAGCACACCCCAGTTGTACCAAGGTTTTGGCAGTCAAACATGAGGTTCAACCTCAGGGGTGCTCCTTATAGTTAAGTGGTGTGCGCATAGATACATCTCAGCCCATAGATGCACAGCTGTTAGTAACAGAGTTTGGGTGGCTGCCCAATGTGAGCCTTGTGCCAAAACTGCCTCTCTGAAGCCCTCTGCCCAGTAGAGAGCTCACCATGTGCTAAGAAAATAAGCTAAGAACACATTTGACATAAAACATGACTCCAAAGCAAAAATTTCTGTGACATCAGACTGTAAAGCTTGGAAACATTGTAAGACATCTATGAGAACAAGACTAATCCGTGCGACTGTCTTTGACCCTCCCCCACCAACTCTTTGTCCCAACCTCTAAGAGGTGGGAGAAGGCTGGACCCAGAGGATTAGAGCAAAACAGGGATGTCCCTCAGCTAGGTGGTGCTAGCTGTGACCTGCTGCCTGTGCGCATGGAATCGACCTCCAGAGCTTCCTGCGAGTAACAGAAAGCATCTGGGATTAAGGCGAATTATATGGTAACATATTTCTATTTTATTTTTGCATGTTTATATAACCTAACTTAATAAGCAAGATGCATCAGGGACAATGCCACTTTTTGAATGTCCATACACTGCTACTTATAGGCTCTGAGGCATGTGGGCTGCAATTCTGGGGGATCATGGCTCCCAGTGAAGGTTTGTGTTACTGGTTGTTGCTGCATTTTTGGTGTCTCTTCTGAGCTCATTTAAGAGATGGGACATAGACAAACAAACCCAGCAGACTCTGGCCAATGTGAATGAAAGAGGAGCTGCCCTCTGTCTGGTTCCATCTGAGACCTGGGTGGGGTGAGACTTCCTGTGTCGAGTCCCTAAAGCCCTGAAGGGTCCATCCTCCTCCTCTAGTACCTTCTGGAGTTTATTTCCCTCTCAGCCTCCCGTTTAATCTCTATGTTTGGTCATCTTCAGGGTATTTTGAGAAGCGCTGACCAAAGAAGCTTTGTTTAAAAGCAAGAAGGAAAAGTTAAAACAAATGAAGTAATCATATTTGTTCACTTGGTTCTTGATTTACTTCCTCTCAGCTAGATCGCCTGGCTCTGTATAAAGAGGCCCAGCATAAATTTATAGGGATGCTGAGAATGAACATCTTTCCAGAAGGAGAGTTTATGGATTCTAATCTACAGAGTCACCACACACTGACTCCAGAGAGACAGCAGTGAAAGATGATTTTGATCACACAGGACAATTGCATGGTATGCAAGGTTCTCCCGCCCCAAACTGACTGAATTTTGTGTTCCTGATTTCTTTTCCTTCCTTCCTTCCTTCCTTCCTTCCTTCCTTCCTTCCTTCCTTCCTTCCTTCCTTTCCTCCTTCCTTCCTTCTTTCCTTCCTTCCTTTTTTTCTTTTCTTTTTTTGTGGGTTTTTTTGAGAGAGGGTTTCTCTGTAGCTTTGGAGCCTGTCCTGGAACTCGTTCTTGTAGACCAGCCTGGCCTTGAACTAACACAGATCTACCTGTCTCCACCCATCCCCCGGCTTGTGTTACTAATTTCATTGTACATATGTCTACCATGCAACTGGAGTTGTGACTTGGGGAAAACCTACTTTTTTTCCCCTTATAACTGAGTAAGTGTGTCTGCATGTTGTGGGAAGTTTAAAGGAGACAGAAAAGTTGGGACTGCAGTCAGCCTGAGTGTTTTCTGGTGGTTTGTTCGTTCATTCATTCATTCATTCTTCCATCCATATATTTACCAAACAAGGACTTGTGAGGCTGTAATAGTCCACAGAAGGAAGGCACAGAATGCTTGTTAAAAGGTTTTGTAAAATGTACTACAGGGTCTATCCTTGAAGACTTATGTGATAACTGGAGAAAAAAGGCATTCCTCATTATTATTATTATTATTATTATTAATCATTATACATGTATGTATGTGTGCCTGATTATATGGGCATGCATGCCATGGCATGAGTGTGGAAGTCAGAAGAAAGCTTAGGGGAGTCAGCTTCTCTCTTTTCCTTTTCGTGTGGGTTCCATGGATTGAACTCAGGTTGCCAGGCTTATGGGGCAAACACCTTTACCTGGAAAACCATCTCACCATGCCTGTACAAGGCGTTCTTGAACACACTAACTAGAGATTGGTATGAATGCCTGGTACAATTAATACAAACTAACATTTACTGAGGATTTCTCCTACTATTATCACCTACCCACATGACCCATTCTAGGAGTTTCTACAACTTTGAAATTTCAGATTTTGAAAACGGATTTTTTTTCCATATGTCCTAGTACAGCTTTTTGAGGCGTGTATAATTTGATAGGAGATTAAACGACTGTTACTTAACCAACTCGATAATGGCAAAGACATTTATTTACTTGCTCACTGCTGCTCTGGGGCTCCTGGAGCAGGTTAGGCATGCAGATACCTCCATCAAGATTGAGTGCTCTCCGACATACTAAAAGGCATTTATTGAATGCTTGCTAAGTGCCCGGTGTCCTGCAAAGCCTTTTGCAGACGTGGCCTCTTAGTGCTGATTATAATCCCCTGGGGGAAAGACTGTGAAGCTGGAGGTTATCTGCAGAGGACCTATCTGTCTTAAAGACCCCACGAGCTCCTTGGCCTCTCCTCTGCTGTTTGACCTTGGTGGAGTAGAAGATTGGGATTATTGAGGGATGGAGAGTTAGCCAGGCTTAGTGCCTGTGGAAAAAAACCCATTTACTTTATTTTTTAAAAAAATATTTATTTCGGGGGCTCGAGAGATGGCTCAGTGGTTAAGTGCCTGCTCTTCTAAAGGTTGGGAGTTCAATTCCTAGCAACCACATGGTGGCTTACAACCATCTGTAATGAGATTTGGTGCCCTCTTCTGGCCTGCAGGCGTACATGCAGGCAGAACACAGAATAAATCTAGTCAGGCAGTGGTACAGGCCTTTAATTCCAGCACTTGAGAGGCAGAGGCAGATGGATTTTTGTGAGTTCAAGGCCAGCCTGGTGTACAAGAGCTAGTTCCAGGATAGGCTCCAAATCTACAGAGAAACCTTGTCTCAAAAAAAATTATTTCAAGTGCTTGCCTGCTTGTATATATGTGCACTACATTTGTGTGATGCCCATGAAAGCCAGAAGAGGGCATCGGATCCTCTGGAACTGTAGTTACAGATGGTTGGAGCCACTGATGGTGCTGAGAACTGAACCTGGATCCTCTGGGAGAGCAGCCAGCATTTTTAACTGCTGAGTCATCTCTCTATAAACACATTCTCTTGTTTTTACTTTTAACAATTATCTCTGGCCGAAAGTTCTCAAGACTGTTGGATAAACCTCTTGGAATGTATTGCTGAAGTCAGCAACCACCAACTCTAGAGCTAAAAATGTTTTCTTAAACTACAGAAAAGGGCTTCTACCTCCCTAGCTCACCTAACTTGCTGTCCCAACCAAAGTTATTTCTCCCATGTATTGTTTTGACTCTCTCTTCTCTAGCTATTGAAGTTCATGCCACTCTTTCCATGACACAAATCAAATCCAAGTTCTGAGAACAGGGTCACTCACACTTGCCTCAGGATAAAGGACTTTTACTATTTTCTTTAAAGCAGAGTTGTTATTTTTGCATTGACGGGACTATTACTAACTTTGTTATGCAGGAAGCCATCTTAGAGAGGTCAAGCCGATTGTCGCAGGTCACATGGTTGGTAGAGGCAGATTGGACACTGGATACGGACAAGGCAGTGCTGCTGTAGAGAATCACACAGGAGGAGCAGCTTGTGGGATGGAGCGAGTGGACACAAAGGAAAAGGAGAACCAGGTGGGGCTTTGGTCTGGGGAACAGGCACCTTTCTGACTACCCCATCCCAGGACTGCAAAGCAGCAATGGAAAAGACCCGCGAGGTGGGGCATGGGGCTGCTGTATAGGGTCCTGAGTGGAAGGACACAACACAGTGCCTTCTTGTTGAACCCACAAGTTGGTCCCCCTGGAATGAGACTTCCATTCTGTCTATGTTTCCCTTTTCCAGAACCTGCTATCAGAAATCCCATTCTCTCCTTGATCTCAGCCGAGTGCCAAGAAGAAAACAACCTGATTAGCTGATTGAAGTGATTCCCACTAAGGTGCCATCACTTAACTTTTCTGGGAGCTCAGTCATTAAAATAAATCGGTAGCTGGTACACACACACACACACACACACACACACACATATCACATGTGAATGTTTATACTACGGTCTCCCACACCATGTAAATAACAGTAAAGGATGAAAATCTAAAGTGCTAAACCATTCTAAGTAACCAGCTCACATCATTTCAGGACAACTGAGTCAGGCAACTATGATGCCCAATTTGTAGGTAAATAGAGACTTGGGGCACGGGAGGGGTTATTTACTTAAGAACACGCAGCTAGCAAAAAGAGCCAGACTTTTAACCTCTTCCTCTCAACCATTATGACTCCTGTCCTCAAAGACTCTCATCTTAGCACCACACTTCCCAGAAGCACACAGTTCAATTCCACCCAGCTAGCATTGGAGGGAGGAGTTTTGACCTTTGTCCATCCATTTACCCAGAAGGTCACTGTTGGATGGACTGCTCACTTGTTTGCTACGTGGCCCGGAGGGTGTGTTGAGATGAATTCTGGTTTTGTTCCCAGCGGCTCCGACGGTAGGGCCCGCCTGAGTTGGGAGAGGAATGTGTAAATGGGTGTGTGTGTGTAGGGGGGGGGGGGGATGGAGGACCTACACCGGAAGTCCTAGGGAAGAACTGATACCTAGTGATTAGTGCTGACAGAGGGATAAATACAAAGTGCTGAGAGATCATAAAAGGCAAGGTAATTTTGAAATTAAGGCAGACTTTTAAAAAATCTGATTGATTTAAGGCTCTTTAGAGATATGTTTTTCACCCAAATTCTGATGAACAACTCACTTCAGAATCGCAAGCAGCCAGGTGGTGTTACTCTCACTTGCTAATGAACATGGCTAATTCCCTGTAGGAACTGGGTGGGGGGCGGGAGAAAGCAAGACAGTGTCTTCAGGTATGAAGTTGGCTATTGATTTCCAGGCCCAAGACGGCATTTCCCAAACTTACTGATTATAAGTGGCAGTCCCCAAATCAGCTACAACTCTTGCTAAGCAAATGACCCACAGGCCCCACTCCAAATAATAAGGCCCTCAAGTGAGTCTTACCGTCTGGGGGCATAATATTATCTTCAGAAACCACTGTCTTACAGACATGAGTTTTTGAGACAGGATTTCCCTGGCCTTCTTGCTCCACCTTTCCGAGTCTGGGATTACAGGTGTGTGCCACGGTTTATTCCTGTATTTTTGGTGGTGCTGGGGAACGAGCTCAGGTCCTCGTGAATCCAGACAAGCACTGAATTACCGAGTCACAGCCTTAGTTTTCTTTAAGCATTCCTTGTTTGTTTGTTTTCTGAAACATGGTCTCACTCTTCTTTGTTTCTAGCCCAGATTCTTCCTTTTTTATTTCCCCCCAAAGCGAGTAAAATCTGTGTCTCCTAGGAGATGACAGCTTTAAACGTAACTCATTATGATACAGGGATTCAGGTCAACTCCTAAAACAAAAACTCCAAAGCTTCCTCTTCAACCAGTTGATAGAACTGGAAGAGAATTTTGAGGTCCCCCATTGACAAAGATTACACCCCTCATTAGCTTGGAAGTTACAGAAAATAGATATCATTCTTTAGCGCTTCAAAGAGTTTGGGGACTGAAGCTCTGAGGATGGGGGAGAAGCGAGGTTGGAGGATGGGAAGTTCCAGCGGCAAATGGAAGACTGGAAACACCTCCAATTGCATTCTATACATCACAAAACTGTACATATTAAAAGCCCTGCCATCCCTAACTGCCAGAGAAGCTGGGGGCTGTGTAAATGTGCTCCTTGGCCCGGGCCTTCGAGTCTCAGACCTTTCCTGGTCTCTTGGTCCACCCCCATTCTGAGGAGCATTTTTCTTTTTCTCAATAAAAAGGTCTCATTTCTATCAGTACCCATATGTCCCTTGTCTAATTGTTTTAGGACACAAGATCCTGGGAGTCTCAGTGGGTACACTCTGAATTTGATCCATGCCTATCACCTGAGAACAACCAAGTTCTCTGAGATTTATGTTTTGTTATGTGTACTGGTTTTTGGTTTTGGTTTTGATTTTTTAAATAAAAGTAGGTGTATTTGTCTAATGGCCATCTGGCATGCTAAAGCAAGGAAGAGGATACTTAGGTTTTTAAGAACTAAGGCCAGTAGGTGAAGAAAACAGTTTGGGTTTTAAAACGTACCAAGGTTATGCAATTTACTGAACACTTGACACTGCCTTACTGTGTATCCCTGGCCGGCCTGGACCTACATAGACCAAGCTGGCCTCCAACTCACAGAGATCTGTCTGCCTACATTTCTTTTTTTTTTTTGGTTTTTCGAGACAGGGTTTCTCTGTAGCTTTGAAGCCTATCCTGGAACTAGCTCTTGTAGACCAGGCTGGTCTCGAACTCACAGAGATCCGCCTGCCTCTGCCTCCCGAGTGCTGGGATTAAAGGCGTGCGCCACCACCGCCCGGCTCTGCCTACATTTCTTGAGCGCTGGCATGCACCACCACCAGCTTAGCCTCGGCTAAGGCTATTTAATGATTGTTGGGAAAGGGAAAAAATAGTTTTACCAATTTTACATGAGAAAAAAAAAACCCTCCTCGTCTTTTGAAGCCATAGTTCAGGATGTAATAAATAGACATATTATAGGATCCCTCATTTACTGATAGTGAAAATCAATTCAATTTCTTATATACTCAAATCCAAATTAGAACTATCTGCCTCACAATGAGAGTTTACCACTATTACTTAGTCCAAGTTTTGGATGCTGTACAAGGTTACAAGTCAGGTCCGTTGTAATTCTTGTGTTTCTTTTCCTCAAAAAACGAAGTCAAATACTTTAATAAACTTTATTCAAAATAGCCCTGACCATTCTACCTCTGGTTAGGTTGGTTGGTCTTCTGAGACAGGATCTTACTATGTAATCTTGGCTGTCCTGAAACTCACTATGTTGACCAACCAGGTTGGTCTCGAACTCAGATCTGTCAGCCTCTGTTTCCTGAGTGCTGGGACTAATGGCGTAAGTCACCTTGCTTGGCTCTTTAGGCAATCCGTTTGGGTTCATGTCTTCCTTCTCAGAATGTTTTTAAATGCACAAAGGGTAAAGGTACAAGGGATTACAAATAACAACTTACTACTTCAAGACGTCTGCAGCAACCAGGATGCAGTTTGGAAATGTAAGCGTCTGTGGTTTCTACCATGACAGTAGCTCTCTGCTAAGGGCCGAGGCCGATATTCACAAATGAAGGAAAATGCTCAACGCCGGCTTAGTGAAAATGAGTGATTTTATTTTCATTCGTGTTGATGGAATCTCCAGGTAGCAGCACACACAACTTATTAAAATGTAACTGACTGTCCCCGCTGTGAGACAAGGGAGTCAATGTGGGGCTGTGACCCTTTTGCCGGAAAAGACCCACGGCTAAACCTACAATATCGTCTCAATTTTAGCACATTCTTTGCTGTGAAGTGTTAAGACTGCCACAGACCACGGGGGAGAGAAATTTGGTTCGTTCTGTCCCTGGTTTGGTCAAACTGTAAATCAATCCCTCTTCCTTCAACAATTTCTGTTTTCCAATTTCCTTTGGAACAGAGGGAACCGACAGTGGTGAGTTGCGGACGAAATATCCGGTAACAGTTTCGGGTTCGGCCATTAAGGAAGAAAACCTGCTGCTTACCCCCACACAGCTCTGTTGCACGAGTTCTAATTGGCCTTATTAATGAAGACCTGGAGCCAGATATCGGGGCAAACGCTGAATGATCAGAGGGAGAAAGGAGCAAGCTGCAGCTCTTACCTTGCTCACTCCTCAGCCTGCCCGAACTACTGTCTCCTCCCACCTCTTTTTTTTTTTTTTTTTTAAATATTTATTTATTTATTATGTAAACAACATTCTGTCTGCATGTATGCCTGCAGGCCAGAAGAGGGCACCAGATCTCATTACAGATGGTTTGAGCCACCATGTGGTTGCTGGGAATTGAACTCAGGACCTTTGGAAGAGCAGTCAATGCTCTTAACCTCTGAGCCATCTCTCCAGCCCCCCTCCTCCCACCTCTTATTTCTCTCTCCGCTCAGCCACATCACTTCCTGTCTGTACAGCCCCCGCCCCATCTCTATGGTGAACTAGTGGTTAGCTCCGCCTTCTGATCTTCTGATCTTCAAACTAGCTTTATTTATTAGAGCACAAACAAGGCATCGCCACAGAGCTGGCGTGTGGAGGACTTCCAGCAGCTGGGCCCTTTCTCCTCTTTCCCATAAGTGCAGGCATTGGCTACCTGTAAATGTATATTGACGGATTGGTAAAGGCTTTGAAATTGACTAGTACTCTGATTGTTTGGTTTTGTGATTTGGGGAGTTTGTGTGTGTGTGTGTGTGTGTGTGTGTGTGTGTGTGTGTAGTGGGGATTGAATGCAAGGCCTTGCATGTACCAAGCAAGCACTTCCTCAGTGAACTGCATCTTTGCTCTCTTTGGGAGGTCAGAGGCACTGCATGTGGGTTGCAGCTCCATGCTGCTTCGGGCAGGGGTCTCAGCTCTTTGCAGAGTCCTTTGCTGAGTCAGATCAAGCTGGGATGCTTGATGGAGCCGCGGAAACACATTTCTAAAGTTACAGCTCAAAGGCTTGCCAAAGAGCTTAAATGAGACCAGAGCATTTTTCTTGAGTATATTAGGTAGAATTATAGCTGATTAGATAAAACCCTAGGTCACAATGTCATATCAGGCTTAAAAACAAAAGTTCTACCTTAACTTTAATTTTTATTGTAATATAGACACTCTTTTTAGCCTACAGGCCCTTTGAGCATATATTTCCAGTTTAGTGTTTTTAGGGCTCCCTGAGTATGAAAACAGTTTCTCTGCAGCATCTGTTTCTTGTCCTTTTCTTGGGTTCCTTTCCTTCTGTTTGCTTGTTTTGTCCTATTCTGATGTATTGGATTTTTTCCTATATTATTATTCCCACAATTTCCAATGACAGACAGGAAGGGAGTAGATCTGGATGCAAGGGAGATAGGTGGGAAAGAACCGGGAGGAGTAGAGGGAGGGGAAACTGTAATCAGGATATATTATGCGAGGAAAAAAAAACTATTTTCAATTAAAGGGAAAAAAAGAGACATTTAGTCTTAGTTTTTCAGAGGGGTGGTAAAGATATTTGAAGTACAGTTTATGTTTATAAAAAATTGCATTCATTAAATCTTAAGATGAAAATTTTGCTACGTTACACAGTTTTGTATTGACTACAGAGATTTTGATAAAAATTTTCTTCCAAAAGAGATACTTAAAAAATTAAATTTTACATTTGCTTTTTTTCCCCTGAGTAGTCAAGAGAAATAGTAGGCAAGAAAACATAAAATGATTTTGTATGTTAATAAAAATACATGGCTTTAAATGCATTTGGGAAGCAACATGCAAAATATCTAAATATAATTGCTTCATGAAGTTGTCTTGATAAGCAGAGGTGACCAAGTCTGAGTACATTAAATGAGGGACATTAAAAACAAAAAAACCCAAACTTTTATCTTATTATTGCTATGGGTTCCTTTTTCTAAGAATACATTTAAACATAAAATTGTTAAATATAAGACTTTGGCAATAAACATAGCTCTGGCCAGTACCTGTGCCATAAAGCTAAGGAATGGGGTGGATCCAGCTATCAAAGTCACGGCTTCAATCCTAACCATATCACTTACCAAATTAAAGACGCATGTGGTCAGAAAAGGAGAGATATAGTAAAGATAGATTCATATAAAGAAAACCTCTAAATGGTTTACAGTGTGTTTAAAAATATATGTAGGCTTGGGAGAGAAAAGAAAAAGGATAAAGTCCTTAAAATAAAAAGAAAGAAAAAGAGTAGTTGGTGGTACACACCTTTAATCCCAACACTCGGGAGGCAGAGGCAGGTAGATCTCTGTGAGTTCAAGGACAACCTGGTCTATAGAGTGAGTGCCAGGACAGCTAAAGATACACAGAGAAGCCTAGTCCCCAAAATGAAAAATTAAAAATAAAAATAAAAGAAAGAGTTTAAAATAAAGTCATGTAAAGACGGAAAATACATAGAGAGTCTGGATACTGTATGTTATTGTGAATGGTTTGATTGCTGAGGAAGGAACAACAGCTGCTAAAAGACATCTGATTACAAATGCTGCTGGATTAGTACAACATATATATTTTGAAAATGCTTTGACTTCAAAATTTAAGTCAAAAGATATGTTACTTTGGAGAAGAGTTTTTATTTTTGGATCCACAGGAGATGAGAGGCTGTGGATTCATTCTGGGTTAAGAAAAACCAGGTTTGATTAACCCCCTGAAGAATCTCCAATTGGAGTGGATGGTCCAGATGATCCAACATTTCAAAGGACCTCTGTTGGAGTTTCCTCTGAGTTCTACATCCAGAACAGTTTTAAGACTGATGACTGAGATAATCAAGCCTCACAGAATATTCCAGTCAGGACTTGACCATAATTCAAAAATTTCTTTAAGTCCCTGTAAGATTATCAGCATCCCTAACCAGCAGGAGGTAGCCTGGAAAATTATGACTGCATTTCCAAAAATTGGATTATGGATGTTTTTCTTTGTTTAGAATGTTGGTTACAAGTTGTATGGATAGGTCAGGAAGAAAGCTAAACAAAGGAGATTAGATTCAGAGTTCCTGTTTTAAAAATAAAGAGGGGAGGAAGTGCTGTGGGATAATGGTCTTGTATCCTGTCACTTGTGTTATTTTAATAAAATGCTGATTGGCCAGCAGCCGGGCAGGAAGTGTAAGAGGCCGGGTCATGAGAACAGGAGAATCTGGGAAAAGCAAAGTTTCAGTCTACAGTTGTTACCCAGAGGAGGCCAGATGAGAAGGCCTCTCTGATAAAAGGTATCAAGCCATGTGGCTAAAACAGGCAGAATTATGGGTTAGTACAAGTTATAAGAGTTAATAAGAAACCTGAGCTACTAGGCCAACCAGCTTATAATTAATGTAGTCCCAATGTTTCTTTGGGACTGAATGGCCGCAGGACCGGGCAGGACAGAAACCTCTGTCAACAACACATGAACTCTAGACATGAACTAACATTAAAAGTACTTCACAATTAAGTGTATTTGAGACAATTTCAGACTTCTTAAACTCTTCCCTAGGATTGAGGGGTTCAGGGTTTCAATTTACAACACCAGAAAAAAGGGCCCAATTTTATGTTTTTTTCCTCATTCAAAGGTAAATATCTTAAGAAATCATGTGATTTAAAGGATGTTGATGGCACACATAAACTTTCTGATTTCTGAACTACCACTGTCTAATGAAAAGCTAAGAACTGTATAACCACACAACAACCTAGATGAGTTACACACAGCTTTTCACAGCTGTGAGAAGCTTTCCAAGGATACTATAAGAAACTGTGTGTAACTTGGTTAGCAATATCAGAATGGTTCTTTACAGAATTTTCTAGTCCTTTATATCCAAAACAAAGAAATTTCTCTAGAATATCTTATGTTTACTATGTTTTCCAAAGGGGATGTTGAAAAGCACAGATTTGATGTTCTGTGTTCCCTGTTCATTGTGCCAGATTTTAAACAGAATCAGCACTCACTTAAGTTTGGCTTTTGGCTGGGACCTTTTAAAATGACTGCTTTACGGTTCTGGATAAACACGGCTGCCATGTATGTGAGGTGCACGTGTGTACCAGATAATACGTCTATTTGTAGTCATTGACAACCTTTTCCAAAACTTGTAAGATGCCTGTAAAATTTGTAGAGTCTGATTTGCTTCAAAAGCAAGAAATTCTGTGTAAATATGGTATTTATTTCTTTTTATGCCTATGATTCTCCAGAATCCATTTTTTCTAGAATGTTAAGCCTAAAAATGCTTTATTAAGCTGATGTCATCAGAGCCGAAATTGTTTTTTTAATTTTATTTATTTGTATATTTTACGTATATGGGTACTTTGTTAGCTTGTCCATCTAAACACCAGAAGAAGGCATCCGACAGTTGTGAGCTGCCATGTGGGTGCTGGGAATTGAACTTAGGGCCTTCGAAAGAGCAGTGAGTGCTCTTAACCACTGAGTCATCTCTCCAACCCCAGAGCTGAAATTGTTAATTGTAAATAACGACACCCTTTATGGGGCCTATGCATGTTTGTGTTCCTGGCTAGTTACACGGTTGACGCAGAGCAGGTAGAGAATGGGGTCAGAAGGGCTTTGCCCATGAATTATGAATTAACATATGAAGACATAAGGTAGCAGAAAGGAGGACTAGAAACCAACCTCAAAGCCAGCGTGTTACAGATAGAACGTGTGAGAGAAAGCTTCTGCTGTACGAATGTTCGAGAAAGCCCTCAATATGCAAATATCACCTGTCAAAGTCCCAGCCTTTGGTACAGCCTCTCATACAGTGTTGTCAATGAGTTCCTAACCTTCTGAGCTCTGGTCTGCTTCCTCCCTCCCAAGTGGACTCTATCTTAATAAACCGTCCCTGCATCTATAACTAACCTCTATTTGTGTCCAATTCCTTGTTCCAGGATACAAGAATCTTGAAATCGCAAAGGCTGCCCACCAAAGCCTGACTGATGTTCACTGATGTCATTTTGACCGTCATTTTGAACACATGTACCCAAGCACTTTCCATTCCAAGCTGGGCTGCTCTAACAGACTAGAAGATTAAATGTAGGCTGTTTAAGGAAAATACATGCATGTGTGCGCGCGCACACACAAAGTAGATGTACGGTATTCTATAACTCATTAAGCCTTGTTCTGTTGTGGTTTGTAATTCTCTTTCAAAGCTGTGGTCTGCTGATATTTCTTTACAAAAGGAGAGTCAAAAGCTCTCTTTCTTTGTTTCTTTCTTTCTGCCTTTCTTTTTTTCTCCCTCTCCTTCCTTCCTTCCTTCTTTCATTTTTTGAGACAAGATTTCTTTCTGTAGCCCTGACTTTCCTGGAACTCCCTGTCTGGCCTCAGACTCAGAGATCTGCCTGCCTCTGCTTCCCAAGTGCTGGGATTAAAGGCATGTGCCACTACACTGGGCAAAAGCTCACTTTTTTTCTACTACAACGCTGGTATGATGGTCAGGCACCACAGGGGGCCAAGCTTACATCTGACCTTCAAAGAAACAGATGAGAAAATGCTTCCACCCCACAGTCTGTCAAAGGAGAGACTTAAATGGATCTGCAGATGGCTCTGCTGAGTGTACAATGAAAAGGATTCTTTCCACTCTAGACTCAAATTTTCAAATTTTAAGAAAACACTGCAAGCAACCTTGCTCTAAAAACCCTTCCTTCCTGAGCTCTCAGTGGCTTGAGTTTGGTCTTTGACACTGGATGCTGCCTGCCACATCTTCTCTGAGTTTCTGATACAGATTCATTCCTGGCTAGTCCGGAAATGACTTTCATCCTGGCGAAGGGACCTTATATCTGTGATGTTTTCCAAAATTGTGCAGAATCAGGAAGAAATTGCCAGGATTAAAATTGTATAAGACTAGAGACAAAACCAGCCTGGACAATGAAGAGACCAACAAAGACTGGAACCATGTAAACCAGCTTTTCTAAAAGAACTAAAGCCAAGAGGTGGTAAAGGTCTATATGGAGGTTACTTGACATTAGCTTGGCTTCTACAATCATTGTGCTCATTATAGGTCTTCCAAGCATTGGGGGTACTTCAAGAAATTTGGATACCTGTACAGATAATAATAATAATAATAATAATAATAATAATAATAATAATAATAATATAATGCTATGGCATCTCAGCTCCTTGAAGAATGAGAGATGGGCAGAGAAAGCGATGGAGAGAGGGTTGCAATAACATAACAGCTATATATTCTATACAGCAGATCCTCACACAGAGAGTACAGGCAGTCTGCTGAGACTGGAGAGGATGAAGGCAGCCTGGGACTCAGTCCCCCTCTGTCAGGAAAGGCTCAGTTAACCTGTCTCACTGCTACATCTGTTCCTTCTGGGCTTTTTGTCTCATGGATCTGTACAAGTTGTAAGACTTTCACAGACATTGGAAAGAAATCAGGTTCTTTTGCCAGGGGTTTGGCCAGATCGTAAATAAATTCACTGCTCCTTATATTTAAATTTCTTCTGGGATACAGAGAAACTTGTCAGTGGGTCTAGAGGGATAGGTTTTTAATTGTTTGGGAGAAATAGCCAGAAAGCAAAAGAAAATTACTGCTCTACCTATCCTCTTCACTTCTTTCTACTGTCATATTTATAATCTTTTAAAAAATAAACTGTGCGTGCCTGCGTGCACGCATGCACCTTAGTATGAGCCCTTTCCTGCAGGGGTCAGAAGAAGGCATCAGATCTCTTTGAACTGGAGTTACTGGTGGCTGTGAGCCTCGCAAATAATTCTAGGAACCACATTCAGGTCCTCTGGAAGAGCAGCAGTGTTATGCGCTATTAATCTCTGGGCCATTTCTTCATTCTCACTTTTTTTTTTAAGTGGATTTGCTGTGGGGGGGGGCAAAATAAGGTTATAAATGAGGACTTTTCTCGTCTCTGAATATACTTCTCCCCATCTGTAATGCGGGAGATTAACAATTGCTCCTTCTCAGATGTTGCTTGGGAAGATGACAGGTGTTGCACAGGTCACTTGGGATTGGGGGGATGGGGGCAGAGGTTTATTACAGTGACTGTAGATTTGTGGAGACCTCCTGGAAAGTCTTGTGTGACCGAGCTGAATTCACCCCAACACTGAATTTCATTGACATGAAGCTGCATCTGCAATAAAGGTTTAGCTTGAAGCTAAACCTGAGCTCAGAGTGGAGGCGTGTAGCATCATGGAGAAGATGTTCAGAACACAGGCTCCAAGGCCCGCCTGCCACTCAGATATGGCCGGGAATTTCTTGAGTTTCCATGACACATCAGAGAGGATGGCCATCTCCAGGCTCTTTCAGCTCTAACATTCTATCACTTTTACCAAATCCAGGGGCCATGAGAACCCCCTATTTTTGTTTTCCAGTGGGAGGTATTAATTCAATTGTTATCTCTTTTTTAAAACTAAGGTTCAACACTTCTTTCAAAACTTTAGTTCAACTGACATCGTTTCAAGGTCCAAAGACTTGACTCTTCTTTTCTACATATTCCTGTTCATTTCTGAATTACTCTCTCATTCAGGCTACTACGCCCCCCTCCCTTGGTGTATCCTTGGAGTATCTCTTATAGAGATACTCGGGACAAAAAAGTGTGAGGGTGACCTTACAAGTTGTATTTAAGAGGGTTCCTGGCTTAGCTGTTTCTTTAATTCAGTTTTTATCATTTTCTGTCCCTGCCCGAACCCACCCTGTTCTATTTGGCTTGTCTATATTTCTGTCATGTCGTGTATGTCTGTCTCTCTCTCTGTATGACTCAATGAGTGTTATTAAGTTTGCTTATGAGAGTGTGGATAAAGGGTTATTTATGGGGGCATGGACACTTTCCCAGTGACTATGGCACTGAAGAAAATGTCTCACCCCGCTGTAACAATTATCTATAACTCCTCAGAGGGATGGGTCACTTTTCCTGCTTGTCTACAGTTCTTCCTCCTTGAATCCTTTCGACTGTCCAAAATGAGGTTTAATTCTCACCAACCCTAACAGAAAGTGTTGTAAGTTGAAAATGCTAAGCACAGCTCAGCAGCACATGACCAGAGCAGTAATGGTTCCCTTTGGGGTCATGGGACTGAATGGGAACTGTGAGCCCTGATGTTTCTCTGCACACTTGGGGATATTGTGCTGTGTACAGCTCACTTGGGAGAAGATTGGAACCCAAAATCTGAAGTGTGCTTTCTATTGAACGTGCATTGCTTTCATGCCATCTTAAAGATGAAAAAATTATGTCGCACCATTGGTGGTGGGAGCTGTTTGTTATTTCAAATATCCTTCTGCATTCTTCCTTTCCCTCTCCATCCTTACATACCTGCATCGAGTAGCACAAAGGCGCTTAACCAAGTAGAACCAAGGAGGATGTCTGTGCTTGAAGAGAGCACGCCAGACTGCAGTGTCGAAAAGCAGGAAATTAGAAACTGGAGAGCTAATCTGAGACAGAGCGCCAGAGCACTTCACTGAAAAGACTGTCCCAGAAAATGATGAAAACTGAATTAAAGGAACAGCTAAGCCAGGGACTCTCTGAAATCCAACTTGTAAGGTCACCCACATCCTTTTTTGTTCTGAATATCCCTACACAGACAGAGGACAGAGGACAGAACGTTGTACCTGGCCCCTGTGAGTTTCCTGTCATGCATCTCCTGAGGGCACAGGCCTGTGTGTCTTGGTGAGGAGGATGGTGATTACGACAGCTTGACGGTGCTTCACATTGACCGGTGCTACTTTTCAGTCATCCCTGGATTCCACTGGGAACCCACGAGAAGCCTGAGCTACTGATGTGTTCCTTGGAAGAGGCACAGTTTTAGACTATGCTAAATCAGTGTGGACTGGTGATCAGTTTGGAGGAAATTCTGTGTTGTAAGCCAGTCCAACTGAACGCCTCTTGATACTTCCAGAATTTCTGGGGGAATGGATGTCCTCATTGTGTGGATGGTACAGTGTGCACGTGTGAGGCTTATACTTATCACTTTGCCTGTGCATGTGGTCTGAATGGAAGAAGGTGGAGCAGAAAGAATGGCAGAGAGATGGATTTGGAACCCTTGATAGTATGCCTGCAGCCCACGCTGCCACAGGACTCCTTAAGATGGGAGCCAATTCATTGCGCTTACAATTTAAGCTGAGTGTAGTTGAGTTTTCTTTGACTCACAAGTAAACATTTCTGGATGCATGTACTTGTAGATCATGTTCTTTAGCTACCATGGTACCCTCTTTGGCGATGACAGTTGAGACTAACGTCAGCCCAGCATAAAAAGTGTCGCTGTCCCCGTCTAAATCACGGAAGTTCATGTCTTCGGATGCCCTCTTCTGAGTCTCCCTCATAAAGCGACCCTGAGTTGGGCTGACACTCTTTCCAGTGAATTCCCACAGAGGCAGTGTTGGATGATAATTTATTGCCCTCTTCATAGCAATCTGTCACCCTCTGTGTTTTCTTCTTAAAAACAAAACTTACATTTTAACTTTTTCTTTTCTGGCCTTGTCTAGTACATGACTCAGTTCTGGCCAGTTAGACTGAAACGCCTTGGGGAGATAATTTAAGCTGAGCTGTTTCAGAACAACCCTCCACCTCCTCCCCACCCATGCTACCATCCCCATCCTTCTTGTATTGGGTCACTGACATGATGCTTGAGGCTTTGCCAGCTGCTCTGTCATAGTATAAAGAACTGGGTAGCTTGCCAAAACAGCCAAGAGGACAGATCAAAGGGCATGGACCTTGATGACACCACAGGGCAGCTAATAACACCAACAGCCAGCTTCCTCCAGAGTTCTGGCATGTGACAAAATTAACCCCTTTTGTTTAAGTCACGGCAAGTCAAGCTTTCTGATATCGACAGCACACATTACTATGAGAAAGTCGGCCAAGTTTTCTTCAAAAAAGATGAATATATTCAAGTCAGACTACGAACTTTGTGAGGCTCCTGGCTCTGAGATAAGTTTCCTTCTTATGTGTGTCCTGTCTTCCGAGGGCTTTCAAATCAATTGGCCCTTAAACTAACAGCAGTATCTTTGGTCCACACCACACCCTTTGCTCTTAGGTGTGAATGATAATTACTAGACCAGTGCTCAAAGTGCATCATCTTCAGGACTCATTAATAAGCATGCAGTTGGCTTTTCCTGGGACACAATCATATTATAATTGGATAAAGTTTGACTTAAGTCTCACCCTGGGCTTCGGCAAGATAGACCCTTGAGGGGGTTGAGAGATGGCTCAGCGGTTAAGAGCATTGCCTGCTCTTTCAAAGGTCCTGAGCTCAATTCCCAGCAACCACATGGTGGCTCACAACCATCTGTAATGAGGTCTGGTGCCCTCTTCTGGCCTGCAGGCATACACACAGACAGAATGTTGTATACATAATAAATAAATGTTTAAAAAAAAGGATAGACTCTTGACTATTGGAGAACTTCTCTGAGATATTGAATTGCATTGGTCAGACTCTAGTCACTAGAGCTTTGAGGCAAGTTGGTAAGAGCAGAAACTGGCTTCCAGAACCAACCTATTTCCCAGCGGGTTGTGCCTTGGCTCCACCATGGATTTAGATGAGTGCTGATTTCATGGACTCTGCCCTGGCTTTCTGAAAACTGCCCCGTATAGTCTGCTGGTGCTTTTTGCTCTCGTTGGTTTTTTGGGAAGGAGGATGGCTCAGAGCTCTGTCAGAGTCTCTTTCCATAGATGCCACCCCAGAGTCTGTTAGCACCTTTGGTCAGGTTTCTCATGGTTTTCTCAAGTCCTAGTTGTTTTTTTTTTTTTATGTTCAAACATAGATTAGGGATAACACTAATATTGGCAGCTGTGGTTAGAAGGGGATTTCCATGGCCTTCCAGTGCAGAAAAGTCACAATGTCCATTTTCTAAACAAGCATGCACAGAAATTTTCTACTTTGATTCAACCAGACTTCTGAAAGCAATCACAAACAGCTAGCCCGAGAGTCCTTCTCTTTGGTCAACATCACTTTATTTATTTATTTATTTATTTATTTATTTATTTATTTATTTATCTATTTTGAGACAGGGTTTCTCTGTGTAGATTTGGTGCCTACTCAGGAACTAGCTCTTGTAGACCAGGCTGGCCTCGAACTCACAGAGATCCTCCTGCCTCTGCCTCCCGAGTGTTGGGATTAAAGGTGTGCACCACCACCACCCGACCCTCAACATCACTTTATTACAGACATCAAATGCCTCAGTTTGTTATAGATAAATGGAAATGTTTATGAGAGTGAAACTTCTTTGCCTCCATTTCTTTCTGTCAATCATCCCGTGGGAAGGTCAAAGAGTCACCGAACTGGGTTGATTAGCAGAGCACAGTTGCTACCAGGAAGCACTGGGTTGCGCTATGTGAAGAGTCTCAGTTTTGGACAGAAATAGGGCATGATTTGAACTCCTCTTTAATTATCATTGACTATCAAATAATAAATGATTCATCCCCTTTCCAGTAAGTAGCATGATTCCAGAAGAGCAAGATATTGCCTCAACATGAAGAATGACTTGGCGTAATTGGGTTGACAGAAAAGTCAAGATAATTATAAGATCTCTCTCCATCAAGATTATCCTAACTGGGAGAAAGAAATACATATTTCCCCCTCTAGAACTATCTCAATCAGCCTGCTTGTTTTTCTCCCTTTTTTGTTCTTCCTATACCTACCCATTTATTTTCTCATGTGCCCCCTGTTTGCACTCCTAAGTCTAATTTTAGTACCCAGTCACTCTTTAGTGCGGGTACTAGCATCGGCAGTCTGTGTTCAAGGCTTTTACTCTCCTGTGATATGTCATACTTAATTAACTGTCACCTTCACTATTAATATTAACTGAAATATTAATTTGATGAATCTTAATTTCTCTTAATCATAGCATCATTTTGATCCTTCATTGGATATCTCTTTAGAGTGACATTCAGTGCAGAGGAGAAATATTAATAGCATATTAAGGCGTTTAAAACATCTCTTTAATAATTGCATGTTTTCCTGGTAAGGGTGTGTGTTCCTTGAACAGATGTAGGCACCCCGATTTCCTTTTTAGCAAATGGATGTTTTGTCTTGATCACCTTCTGACTCTATTTTACACCTTCAAATGAAAATACTTCCAAATTTAAGAAATGTTCCTCCAAAGATTAATTCTCTAGAGTCTGCTGCATTATTGGAGTGGCAAGGGCTTTGTACTACTAATGGAAGCATGGAAAATTTATATTTGAAGGTTTAGCCTGATAGCAGAATCTATGAAGAGCCAGCACCAGGAGGAAAGAGCCAAGCTGAAGGGCAGCTAAAACAGGAGGGAAGGAAGGAAGGAAGGAAGGAAGGAAGGAAGGAAGGAAGGAAGGAAAGAAGGAAGGAAGGGAAGGAAGGAAAAAAGAAAAAGGAGGGGAGAAAGGAGGGGGGAGAAAAAAGAGAACTGGTCTATTTACTGACCATTCTAATGTTCCTCTCGTTCATTAGAAATTTTTTTCTCCCCCTTGTCCTGTACCACATCACAGATGCACTGAATCTGGGTAAAGATGCTCATCAGAACACACTCCATCAATAACACATGGCTGACACAGAGAGTTTTTTTTTTTTTTTAGGAACAGCCCCATCTCTCAAGCCCAGTCACAGGCACAGCTTCATTCCCAGGACCCTGGTTCTCACGAGTCTCCTCAAGTGTCAGCTCCCTCACTAAAGGGAGCATGCCAGAAATTCTCCCTCCCTCCCTTGTTGCCTGAGCACTCCAAGGGGTATCCTGATCTTTACCCACTCCAGAACAGCATGGCCCATGAGCCCACTTACCTCCAGGTACACGACCCACGGCATCACCAGCGTGGCCACCAGCAGGTCTGCAACAGCCAGGCTCACCACCAGGTAGTTGGTGGTGGTCTGTAGGGCGCGCTCCCTCAGCACAGCTGCGCACACCAGGGCGTTGCCGAAGATAATGGCTAGGATGAGCGCACAGTAGGACAGGGCGTAGTAGGCATGCGGGCGGGCCCGGGTGACCCCTGTGGAGTTCTCTGCCCCACAGGTGGAGTTGATGTGGGTGCTTATCTGGCTCAGAGGTGCCATAACCCAGACGGAGGAATGTGACTCCAGAATGTCCCTAGGAAAAGACCAAAAACAATGCGGGTCAAATCAGTCTTTGAGGCTGGGATATAATATGTAGATGCAGTTTAAAATTTGAGTCTGCAAATATTTATGAAACATTTTCTATATAGCATCAGGCAGTGCGTAAGAACTAGAGATAGGAATAAAACATAGACAAGCAGTTCCTCCCTTATGAAGTGTCTATGGGGGGATATAGTCATCAAGATAACTCCTGTTCAATGACGACATGCATTTTGGAGAAAAGTAAACAGAATTGGAAGTTGGGGAGTGGTTGAGGATAGTGTGTGTGGGGGTGAGTATCTGAAAAACAATTTCTAACTGGTATCATCAGGAAGCCTTCATGGATATATTAGCAATTAAGTCAAAGGTGAGAGAGGCAGAGAACCAACCAACACAGATACCTGGTAGAGTGTGGTCCAAGCAGAAGGAGCAGGGTGCCTCGAGGAGGCGGGGCGTGGGGTGAGTGGCAGGAAGGCCAGCACAGCTGGAGTCCAAGGAGGCAGCTTTGAATTGGTGGGATGTGAGCTCTGAGGGCTCCTGTGGGGGACTGAAACAATCATGCTTTATTCTGTGTGGGATGCAGCTGCTGCCGTGTGAGAATTCTCCTGGTCATCTCCTAACTCTGGGACCACAAGCGTGCTATCCTCTCTGAGCTCCGGTTATCTCCTCTATGAAATGGAGGAGTGATAGAGCCCGAGCCTGTTTCCTAAGATTTTCACTCCAGGCACTGGTGGAAATAATTCTCAGGTGGGATGATAGCTCAGGGGCCGTGTACACACATGAAAGCTCTGACTTTGACTTCAGCCCCATAAGAAAGAGCAGAACTGTTTTATTCGTTTCTGTTTTTTGAGGAAGGGATCCATCTGTAGCCTGAACCGCTTGGAAGAGGATGTGGTCTAGGCCGGCTTCAAACTCAAGGTGATCCTACTGCTTCGGACTCCCAAATGCTGAGATCACAGACATGAGTCACCATGGCTGGGTTATAAAAGAACTGTTTTGTGGGTTAAGACTTTGGAAGCCATGCTCTGTACTTCAAATACTGTGCAAGTATTCTGTTGGCATTTTTTCCTTATCAGCCTGCTCATCTTAGTTCCCTTTCTTTTCAAATTTTTAATAAAAACATGTGTGTGTGTGTGTGTGTATGTGTGTGTAGGTGAGTATAGTGTGGTGTGTGTGTCTCTGTGTGTGTGATGTTTGAACCTGTGTATGTGTGAGTGCATACATCTACGTGTGTATGTGAAGGCCAGAGGATGATGCTGAACCTCTGTTCTGTCTCTCTTCACCTTATTTCTTTGAGACAGGGTTTCTCTCTCTCTGTACCTGGAGCTAGGCATGGGTCCAGAAACTCAGACATCCTTTCGTCTCTGCCCCTCACGGCACACATGGCCACATCCAGTGTTTTATGTGGGTACTAGAATCTGAACTCAGGTCCTGATGCTTATACAGAAGATTCTCTTAGCCACCAAGTCATCTCTCCAGGCCTCACTTTTTTGGTTTCCTTCCTCCAATCCAATTTACCTCCCTCATCTCTGCTAGTCTCTTATAACTTTCTTAAATAGCCCATTCTCTCTCATGTTTTACATAGGGAGTAATGTGTTTTGGAGACTAGATTATAGGAGCAAATGTTGAGTATCTGAGTTTAGTAGAGTGGTTTTTGTATTCATGGAAGTTCCACGTGTAGAATTTTACTTGAAAGTTCCTAATCTTAAAACATTAGTTACCATTTGAAAATGTTTAATCTCTATAAAGTCCCCCAGTACCCACCAAAATCCATGGTTCAATAATGAGTGATTTCCAATCTCTTTTAACCCAGCTTGATGTCCTTGCTTTTTAAACAGGGAGATCAACCACAAAGACATGAGTAATGTATCCTAAGTCCTATGCTTACTACGGTCTTCTAATTCTTTCAGTTTTGCCTTTTAGCATTTGGAAACCATAGTGATTGTCTTATTACCATCCTATTGGGGAAAATAAACGCTCAAATCATGCAGGGTTGAGCCAGTAGTGGCGCAAGTCTTTAATCCCAGCACTTGGGAGGCAGAAGCAGGTGAATCTCTGTGAGTTCCAGAACAGCTTGGTCTATATAGAGAGTTCCAGGACAGCTGGAGTTAAATAAGGAGACTCTGCTTTAAAAATGAAAATCAAGGAGGTTTGGGTTCAGAGTGGCAAAGACACCTGAGTCCATTAGCTTCACCCATGATACCAGTTTGTAGGGACCAGACATATAGAAAGGACTCTGGGCTCTGAAAACCAGATTTTCATGTGTTAATGGGACATGAAAGCCCTCACTCCTGAAGAAAAGGCCTGTGTGCAGAGGGTATCAGTGCTAAAAAGACCTGGAGTCTGTGCCTGCTGTGGGACAATGGTCTTGTACCCTGTAAAGATTTGTCACTTGTATTGGTTTAATAAAATGCTGATTGGCCAGTAGCCAGGCAGGAAGTATAGGTGGGATGACCAGGTAGGAAATATAGGTAGGGCAACCAGACTAGGAGAATTCTGGGAAGAGGAAAGGCTTAGTCTGCTGTCGTTACCCAGACACAGGATGTGAGATGAAAATGCTCCACTGATGAAAGGTATTAAGCCACATGGCTAACAGAGACAAGAATTATGGGTTAATTTAAGATGTAAGAGTTAATAAGAAGCCTGCGCTAATAGGACAACCAGTTTATAATTAATGTAGGCCTCTGTGTGTTTCTTTGGGACTGAACAGCTGCCAGACCAAGCAAGACAGAAACCACTGTCAACATGTGCCCAGGTAAAAGTGTTTCCTACTCCAGTCTCTATGGCCACACTGGCGTTCTGCCACAGTCTGAATGTTTGTGTGCCCCCAAAACCTGTCTGTTGAAGTCTTAAATCCCCACATGGTGATGGTGTTGAGAGGTAAGAGTTT
Organism: Arvicola amphibius; assembly: GCF_903992535.2. Taxonomy (NCBI): domain Eukaryota; kingdom Metazoa; phylum Chordata; class Mammalia; order Rodentia; family Cricetidae; genus Arvicola; species Arvicola amphibius. The sequence continues at coordinate 45,012,906 of NC_052056.1, read as the reverse complement.
AGTGAGAGCAGAAGCTGGTGGTGGTCAGCGCTTATTCTAAATCTTGCCACCTAGAGCTCTCCTAGAATTAAAAGGTTGACTTAATCATGGCTATCATTTTACACCTCACTTTGAAACACTTCTGTCTGAAGCAAGTATTAAAATGAACCAATGTTAGAAAAGGGTGACCAACTTGGAACACATTCAGGAAATTACTTAAAAATGTTCTTTATCACAGCACATTGTTTGCAGTCAATATATTTTTTAACACATAATAATAATTCTTGGTAATAATTATAATTTCCTCATTATTAGGAGAAGGGCAGCCGCTACCTTGGAGATAGCATGGTGGTTGCCAAGAGCTTTTGGAAAAACACAGCACTTTCTGATTGTTCAAAGATATTCCCCCGTTGGAGGCAGGCTCAGGCTCACAATACCTTTCCTTTCACGGCTGGGCCACCTTCAAGGCAGGGGCCAGCATCTCCTCCCTTTCTGGAGTCTGCAGCTGCTTAATGAAACCCTAGCCTCATCTCACCTGTCAAGTAAGAAGGAAAGGTAAGAAAGAAAGCATAAAGCCATGGGATTCTTGCCAGGGTTTGTGCTCCACCCAGAGGGTTGGCAGCTACCTAACGGAATGGGGAATGTCAGGGGCTCATTGTAAGACAGGCAGTGCTCACTTTCCCAAATCCGTTCTGGCCCTGACGTTGGAAGCACAGCTACATGGGTTTCTGGCTTGTGCTTTCACATGGTATGGTTTCCCTTCTTAGATTCCTCTTTGCAGCAGGTGGGTAGACCGTGGTAGTTCCAGAATTCTGGGTGTGAGATATAAAAGGAATCAGAGATGATGGAGATACGCTGCAGTGCTCCCTGCCTCTCGGCTAATTATTTCCTCCTTGATTTTTTTTCTTCTTAAATGAGTTTTTTTTTTTTTATAACTCTGAGCTGGGTTGTTTTCCCCACTCTTTAGCCTTCTGATAGATGTGCTAATGGATAGAGAACTAGTCTCAGGATGAAACTGGGAGTCTGAAGAATTTATTAACTTAATAATCACTCTCCAAATAATTCATAATAATAGGCCAGTTGTTTCATCATCAGACAGAGGATAAATCATGTCCACTTCATAGGGTTATGGTGAAGACCAAATGCAATTATATATGCTTAAAGCCTCCACACTGTGAATAACTGGGCCAACAATTCTTTGTTTTGAAGGGCGTCTTATGCATTGTTGATGTTTAACAGTGTCCCTGCTCAAGCTACTAGCTGTAATAACCAATACCTGGACGCTGCTCAATCTCAAATGGGGGAGGGACCAAAATTTCTCTCCCCCTGGAGAAGCGTTGCTCCAGTGTAAGACCTAGCCTGGCTTTTATTGTTAAAGGGAAGGTGTGAGAAAGCAAAGGAGAGAAGCCAGTTACAGCTGCCAATCATTTGATGGACTTGGTGGTCAGGAGACCACTGGTAACAGAGAATGTTAGGAGTTCAGAGTGTGTATGGAAGGCGAGAAAGTAAAGAAGGGAGGCTAAGGAGTTGGCTCACTTGGGAAGAGCATTTTCCAGGCAAGCGTGAGAATTTCAGTCCAAATCTCTAATACCTAGGTAAAAAGCTGTGCATGACTGGATGAAGTCATATGTATGACTGGATAAAGGCTAGGGTTTGGTGGCTGTCAGCCTATGTGGCTCTGGAGTCATTGAGAGACTCAAGGGAATAGGGCAGAGTGTGACAGACTAGGACGTCTGACATCTTCTGATTTCTGTAACGCATGGCACACATGTGTGCTCATATATTGCAGACACCATGGGGCAGGGTGGGGTAGTCAAAGGCCAGAAGAATACTGCTAGCTTCGACCTCTTAAGACATACTACATACAACATTGCTTACGAATTTTAAGAAGATTAAATTTCATATAAAGTATGGATTCATTCTGCTCTTTTTGGTGTGTCCTAGCCTTTTTAGGATGCCTGTGTGATCTAGTTGAAAAGCCAGAAAGACAGAATGGACAAGCTCTTGTTATCTGGGACACATCCTGCTTTGCTGATATTCGGCTCCTCGGGGCACCTGGATGTTCAGCCCACAGAGTGTCACTAAGAGAACTATTCAACAGGAGCAGTATGAGGACAATACTAGACATGCTGAAGTGATGAAGGAAAGACCACGAGGCCTCAACCCTACACAAAGGGCTACAGGCCACTAAGAAATGCTGAGAGCTGGAGAAATAGTCTTCCCCAGGGAAGAAAGAGCACACCAATTGCTTATCCAATACCAAACGGTCCGTCCTGAAATCACACATGCAAGAAACATGATACAGACTGAGCAGGTTATGTAGAGAAGTGTAGATATGAATACACATATGTACATATGAATGTACATAGATACATAGAACAATAATCAGTGAAAAGAGAGGCTGGGAATTTTGGAGAGAGAAAGAGAAGTGGGAGGGGCCAGAGGGAGTAAAGGGTAGTGGGAAATGATGCATTTATATTATAATCTCAAAAAATAAAAGAAATGCTTTAAAAAAGGAACTATATGATTTAACTATTTGTTCCTTCTCCTTAAATAAACTGAAGTAATAAAACCACAAATATAATAAACCCAGACCCCTTGAGTATTTAGCCTCCTTCCAAACTCCAGCACTTCTCGGGTATTTCTTGTGCCAGGCAGACACTAATACTTCCCAGGCGACATCCGTTACTGTTTACGGTGTCTCCCCAGGGAAGACATGGACCTCTTCCTTTTAAGTATTAAAACAGAGACACAGAGAGGGTCAGCAACTTTCTTAAGCACATACAGTGCGACTCTCTATCTGGTCTCCACAGAATGAGCCTCTCCTCCGTCACATCCCCTCTGGTGTGACTCTCTCTCACCACACACCCATGGCAATAGGGCATGGTGACCATGGAGCAAAACCTTCAGAACCCACACACCCAGGAAAGGCAACAAGGCTATACACACAGAAAAGGGGCATCCCTCCCAAACCAGGAGGAATGAGTTCTTGTTTGTGTTCCTTCACACTACAATTGCACAGTGTATGGTATGCACCGACCTTTGATAGGGCTTCTCAAGTTGAAAACTCACAACTGACTATGTCTATATGGTACAAATTGATGCTGGGAGTCATTCCTAGGTTGAGGTGGAGTTTCTCCAAGCCAGAATGAGCTAGAGGCTTCCATGACATATTTTCCTTCACGGTCCAGGTCCCTGACCTCGATCATCTTTTTACTAACAAACACGTTGATCTCCAGTGTCCAGTTTTTCCAGTCTTTGCTTCAACTCAGACTTTCCAATTGCCTGCTAAAATGAGTAATTCTAACAGCTAACATTCATAAGCTTTACCATACTGAAGTTCCCTGACAATATGAAGAATAAAGTGTTAGTCTCATCCCCATTCTAGAAGATGAAGAGAACGGCTCACATAGAGATTCATTTCTAGCTGAGACCTAAACCAGTGCATGGCAGAGTTGATTTAACCCAAGACCCGAGTCCAGAACTTCTGTTCCGAAGTCCTCCATGATGGAGGTGAAGCAGACAAACCTGGAGTGGGAAATAATGTGAAGATCTTGCTTGTTCAGAGGATCTTCTGCTCATCTCGTTACCCAGCTTTTCAAAGTCAGTGCAGGTGTGCACTGCTCACGGAGCCGGTGGGAGGTATATTGTCATCGTTATTAGAGATAGTCTTTAGCATTTCTATGGTGCTTTATTCTTGCAAATTGCTTTCTAATTCATTTTGTAATGAAAATTCACAAGTGCCTTGAAGTATATAGCATATTTATAGATTTGGATATATTTACCCTGTTGGTACATATGCAGAGGCCAAGCCATGGTTGGTTTTACTGAGATCCATTAGCTAGCATAATACAGTTCCTTTTTTTCTCATTGAACCTGACCAATAAAGCATGCTTACTTTCCCTGTCTTCCAAAACAGATTATGTTGGCATTCTAACCCGAGATAAAATGGGAGAAATACAGTAGACCAAGTAGCTAATAAGTGAGTATTAATTGATAGTAAACTTCAGTGCATTAGAAATCAAATCTAATACTGGGTAGATTCTGGCTGATATTTTACATATTGGTTATTCAGTTATAAGGAGCCTTCTGCTAGGATATTATCAGTGTTTTCTTTACTTGTCACCCTTGTCTATCATTAGCCACTCAGATCCTTGAAAACATTCAAGTATGCATAAACAAGAGTCTGAGCAGGAAAATCTCACATCGCCTGTCCTTCTCTTGAATTCTGCAAGGTCCCAAGGCCAGACCAAACAGCTGTCTCTCCTACATGCCCAAGGGCAGACAGTTTGCTGACCTTGTAGTGTCAGTAAACAAAGGGCTCAACCTGCAAAGTGCAAACGGGCGTGCAGAGCCTGTTTAGAATCCGAGTTCCACCTTGCCATTGCTACATGATTGTTTGTGCATGCATTGGTATGGCGTTAGATTGAACTAGATGCAGTGTGTGGCACGGCGCCTAATTGCATGAACTCTGTGGCCCCAATAAGCCATGGTAAGAAATGGAAGTCCCATGGTTACACCACAAACCCTCAAAATCATACACCGTCATTGGAGAAAACACACAGTCATGCTTTCAAGCACTACATATCTGTTGGGATAATTGCATTCTGACTTGGAAGCAGCTTGACTTTAAATAGATTGAAACAGTGTCTCTCTAAACCCTGGGCCCTGCATTCAGGGTACTGAATTGGGGAGTTTAAAATACCAGACTCTGACAATTAAGTAAAAAAAAACAAACCTTAAAAGGAAGACAGTCAACTTCCCTGCAACTCCTAGGAATAATGGCAGGTTTTTATTTTCCATCTTTTATGGATGCCTTGATATAGATTCTAAAGCCCATTAGGACACAGCTGGGGTGGGGGTGGGGTTAAAAAAAGCTCCAACCACTTAATGAAATGAACTCAGCTTCCTCGGGGTTTCATGTTTTAAGCCTAGAGTAGCTCGGAGATTTAATGCATATTCTTAGAGAACCAAAGAATTCCAAGCTAATAAAATAATCTTCCACTAAATTAGAAATGAAAAGAAAAATTCACTTACCCTGAAATTTTCTTCTGGTGTCTGGAGACTGTGGAGTTTAGCACCTCAGTTCCTGAAGCCATTTACTGAAGGCAGACACACTGAAGCAAAGCAAACTTTGCCTTTCCCGGGACACAGAAACTATGGAGTCGTTTCCATACAGAAAGAAAACCACCTGGTTTTGCCTCTGAGGTGGAAATTACTTGTGAACAACTCTTGCAGCGTTCCTATCAGACCTCACGGCAGGTTTCATAGCTGCCTTCCCAAGGCACGGGTGTTCCCTAGAGGATCTGGGAGGGACCCCACTGAACGTTGTTTGGGTTAGCAGCTCAGAGCTCTGTCCTTGGTGCTGAGAGAGAGGGGAGAGCCGCAAGCTGGATTTCTCTCCGGCTTGCCTCTCTTCTCTCCGTGGCTCTACCTGCTTCAGTACTGTACTTTTTAGTACGCGTGCATTTCCCCTCAGTGCTCTTTTTAATCCCAGCGTTACTCTCCCTTTACCTTTACGTTTGATTTCTCTCGACTAACGCTCACCGTCCTCGCTTTAATTGTCTTACCAGCTTTTGGTGGGTGTGAAGATAGGGTTCAGATGGAGCAGATCAACAAATGGATACCACAAGCAGTTAATGGAAATCAGTACAATTTAACACACAACTGGCAGAATCATTAAATCTGGAGGTGTGTGCCAGTCTGGGTACAGGAGGTTAAGGGAAATATACTGCAGTAGAAGCAACTCTGAGGCATGGCTATAGCTCACGATGAAGAAGAAACCCACTAATATTATGAGCAATATTAAATGTTTATTTAGCAGGGTTTCTTGTTTCCACAGACGTTTACAAACACTTGTCAATTTGTTCTTTCTTCTTGTCCATGGCATATGTTTTTCCCTTCCTATTTTCTTACCGTTAATTTTAAACTCTAGATTTACGAGCAAATTGAGATATAATTAGGGTCAATATCAGTGGACATCAGTACCAGACCTTAGACCATCTTCATTCATGTTCACCTGTTCAAGTAACTCTTTGCCATGGGAGCCTAACTACTTCCTATTCTCTTATTTGGTCTCTTCTACCTTCAGACTGGGCTGGGATTCTTTTATTAGTTTCTCTGCCGCTGTGCTTTGGAATGTGCACTGAGTGCTTACTATCAAATGAGTCCCCATTGGATATGATGGAGACCTCTACTGGCTGAGAGAGATGGAGCCACAGCAAATCTAAACAGCATTAATGGCAGTAACCATCATTTATTGAGCAATTACTATTAGCTGGTCATTTTAATTCATGGCTTCTTTTAATCCTTTCAACAACCTTACATAGTAGATATCACTTTTTCCTTCCTTACTATGACTGAAAAACCTGAGGCACACAAAAATTAAAATGATTGATGAAGGTCACTCAGCTAACAAATGGAGCTGGGATCTGGATTTAGACATCTTAATTCTCTAAACTACTATGGTATACCTTTTTTTCAGATGGAAAATTTAGTTTTCTGGGGTAAGTGACAATATTTCAGGGGAAAAAGTAACTATAATGGATGTAATAATGATTGTGCTGTTTTGAAAGAGAAACGTCCCCCATAGGCTTGGATATTTGAACACTTGGTCTCCAGTTGGTGATGATGTTTGGGGGAGGCTTAGAAGGTATGGCCTTGATGGAGGAAATATGTTCCTGGAGACAGGCTTTGAGAGCTCGTGTCTGACTTGCAAATTCACTTGCTGTACTGGATAGTTTTATGTCAGCTTGGCACAAGCTATAGTCATCAGAGAGGAGGGAGCCTCAGTAAAGAAAATGCCTCCGGAAGATGATTGATTGGTTAAGAATGATTGGTTGTGCCTGCAGAGATAAGATTGATTGGTGATGCCTGCAGAGCTTTCTCTTAACTAGTGGTTGATGTGGTAAAGCCCAGTCCATTGTGGGTAGTGCTATCCCTGGGCTGATGGTCCTGGGTTTTATAAGAAATCAGACTGAGCAAGCTAATAACCTGCCCTGTCTGACTTCCTGAAGGAATAACCCAAATGAACTCTTTCCTCCCAACTTGCTTTTGGTCATGGTATTTCATCATAACAATAGTAACCCTAACTAAGACAAAAAGATAGCTAGTGTCACTCTCGGAAAAAGCTATCTTTCTGTCAGTGGCCACAACATATACTATTTGCTGAGTAAATATGTCTGTAAAATTGCTGTCTGGAGCCACCAGGGCCCCAGGTCTATTTTCTGCTTGTGGTTGATATGTAATCCCTCAGCTTCCTTCTCCTGCTGCTAGGCCCGCCTCTTGCTGTTAATCTTCTCTGCCACAATGGACTCTTACCTCTTTGGGGCCATAAATAAACTCTCTCATAAGTAGCTTTTGGTTGTGGTGTTTTATCAGACAGACAGAAAAGTAGCAAACACAATATTGACAATAGGACCTTTGAATGGTGGCTTATACAGAAAATAATTGTCTAAGCGATGTTCCTGTCCACATCCTCCACACAAACTTACTTTGGCAGGTTCTGCTATAAACTAATTGGTGTATCAAAGCCCTGACCTTGGAATGTATCTGGATTTGTACATAAGATTTTTCAAATCATTCACTAAGTTAAAATTAGGTCTTAGTGCACATTCTATCCCAGTAGGACTGGTGTCCTCAAGAGAAGAGGAAGAGACAGAAGAAATAGACAGAAGAGAGACAGAATGAGACACAGGTGTGGAAGCCAAGGAAAAGAGCCTCAGGAGGACCCAAACCTGATGGTATGCCGCTTTGGACTTTCAAGCCTCCAAACAGAAAATAAATGGCTCTTGTCTAAGCAATTTAGTCTGTGGGATTTTGCTGAAGTGACTTCAGTGAACATACAAAAGGCTCTGTAGAGAGAGCTGCTGCTGTATGCAAGGCTGCTCACGCGATTACTGAAGTAACATGCTTAGATTGTGACTGCCCTGAGCCTGCAACTCTCAACTGCAGGGTGGACCTTCAGCTTCTCTTACCAGGAAGCCAGGGATAGACCCAGGTTGGCCTGTCTGATGCATGAAACCAGGGCTTAACAGGGTTGTGCACAAGCAGAGTGAAGCAGAGACATTTTAAGAATTCAGCATCTCATATTGTTCATTTGTACCATTATAGGTTTGCCTTCCAGTAGCCTGCATTTGGATGTGAACTTTCTCCATAGGCTTGTGTGTTTCTACACTGGTCCCAGCTTGTGGCACTGTTTTGGGAGACTATGAGACTTTTAGAAGTATGACCTTGTTAGAAGAACTAGGTTGGTAGGGGCTGTAAGCTGGTAAGGGCTTATCCCCAGTTCTGCGCAGAGTCCTATCTCCTTCCTGGCTGCTGACAGGCTGTAGTCAGCTGATTCTGGATCCTGCTGCTCCAGCCCATGACAGCTCCCACCATCATGTCTAACAAGAATAATGAACTGTGTTCCCTGAACCATGAGCCCAGTGAGTCTTTTCTCTCTTATTTAATTCAGGTAATCCTGTCTCAGCTGCAAGACAGGTAAGTCAGGCATGGCACCTCACAGCTATAGTGTTAACCCTTAGGAAGCTGAGGTAGGAGGATAGCCTAAGTTTGGGGCCAGCTTGGGCTACGTAATGACTTCTGGGACCGTCAAGCCTAGAGAAAAGCTTGCCCTCCCCCAAAGGTCGCTAAGTCACCTGTGTTTATTTTTAACATTTGTACATATTCTGCATAATGGTAGTGTTGCCCCGATGATGTACGAACGTAGAAGGAAAGGCCTCACTTTGAGACCTTCATTGAGAACACAGAATATCCTCACTAGAAGGGAATTTTCTTTGCACGTCCATAGTGACTCTCTTCAGTAAGTTGAATGGAAGATAAAAATGAATAAAAATTCTCATTCTATTTCTATACAGATGCACAAGGCAGGGAAATTCCCTGATGGGCCCAAGGTTGTAGTCCCAGGCAGACAGCTCCATCTCAAGCCAGGTGACCTTAGGGAACAGGAGGAATCGGTGCAAGAATTTCTAGGGGAAGGAAATGAATGAGGTGGTTCCTTCTCTCAGGTCTTCAGCAGAGGTGAAGATAAAACAATCGTCTGTCTTTACCAACTTGGTACTTCTCATTCACATCACTGCACTGAACAGGTTTCTTTTTCTTTACTTACTTTTTTAAAAAAAATAAATAAAACTCTTATTCATGATTGGCATCAAAGGTTTTGAGATCTTCTTTCTGGGAAGAACTCCAGAACGCCCGCCCACAGAACAGATATGCCTGGGCAGAAATCAGGGAAAACAAAGCTCATTTCTCTTATCTTTCTTCCAGGAAACATTCAAAATAGCATGACTACAACATTCTCCTGAACCAGCAAATGGGCACTTTGGAAGTCGAGAAGTCAAAAGCAGAGCGAGGACACAGGGTGCTTCTGCTAAATGGGCACAGGCAGTAGTGGTGTTTCAAAGGAAAGAGGGGAAGGCTTAGGATAAAATACCCTTTGGGTCTTTGAAATGCTACTGCAGGGTCTCAATTTAGCAGCACTGCCCTGAGCACCAACCACTGAATTCCACATGACTTTCCCATGTCTTTAAACCTGTGCAGAACTTACACCCACCAGGACACTGGAGAGACCATCTGAAGCAGGGTGAGTGCGAGGATCCTACATGAACACAGGGTACCATCTGTCTATATCTCTTTACGAGCAACATTTCTCAGTGTGAACCTGATTTGATCAGCATGGTGACTTTAAGTAGAGGAGCACAGACCTGAAGGACTACCTCTTTGTTTTGCTGTGACATCAACAGAGGATCCTATATTGTTTGATTTGGTTTGCTTTGCTTTTTTGAGACATGGTCTGGCCAGAAAGTACTGCAGCCTATTCCTCCCACACCCTGTGATTGTATAGGCATGTACTACCATGCCTGGCTTCAGAAGTTTTAGGAAGAGAAATTGTCCAAAGTAGGTAGTGATACAGGTATTACAATTACTTCCCCCCAACTTTAGCTCCCCTGTCCTCCTCGATGAGACCTTGAGATAGGAACCATAATGCTTTGAAAGAAAATGGTCCCCGTAGGGGGTGGCATTATTAAGAGGTATGGTCATGTTGGAGGAAGTGTGTCACTATGGAGGCTGGCTTTGAGGTTTCCTTTGCTCAAACTATGTTCCCTGTGACACACAGTTGCTTCTGCTGCTTGCAGATCATAATGTAGACCTCTCAGGTCCTTCTCCAGCACCATGTCTGCCTCCATTGCCACCAACCATGATGATAATGGACTAATGTTGTAGGGAGGCCGCTTGTTCCCGGCCGCCTGGCTAGCTTAGACCCAAAATAATCACACAGAAACTGTATTAATTAAATTACTGCTTGGCCCATTAGCTCTAGCTTCTAATTGGCTAACTCTTACATCTGAATTTAACCCATCTCCTTTAATCAATGCATCACCACAAGGTTGTGACCTACCAGCAAAGTTTCAGCACATGTATCTTCGGTGACTCCATGGCATCTCTCTGACTCTGCCTTCCTTCTCCCAACATTCAGTCCAGTTTTCCCTGCCTACCTAAGTTCTGCCCTATCAACAGGCCAAGGCAGTTTCTTTATTCATTAACCAACAAAAGCAACACATAGACAGGGGGACCTCCCACACCCTTTCCCCTTTTCTGTCTAAATAAAAAAAGAAAGGTTTGAACTTTAACATAGTAAAATTACACATAGCAAAACAGGTATCAAGCAAGAATTACAGTTTCAATATTTATATCTACTTTATCTTTTATTATAACTGAGGAAAACTATAACTATAATTATAAATTCTTCAACTCAATCAAAGACTCCAGAAGAATTTAATATTGCCTAAGTAAACAGAAAGTACATTGTAAGCAACTTCCAAAACTCTAGAATTGACAGAGACATCTTGCTGCCTGGAAACTCACTCAAGGTTCTTCTGTACCATTGGGGCATCCATCTTCAGCCTACAGGCCCATAGTAACCAGCAGACTTTTCCATGAAGCAGGAAAATTCAAAGACAATTCTGCCTATATTGGCAGTTTGTCAGTCACTTTCTTCTGTGTCCTACAGAATGTCTAGCAGACTCTTTCATGAAGCAGAAATATCGTTTCTGCTTCAGGCAAGTTTAGCAGTCATTTTTCTGTGGGTCCTATATGTCAAGTTTATCAAGCAGTCCTGGCAAGAGCAGTTTCTTGCCAAATGGTCAACCAACTTCATAAAGAGGCTCTTCAATGCCCATCATCCTCTTGAAGTAGATTGGTGTTGCCAGGAGCAGATGTGTCTCACTGTCATGAAAAGTCCTAAACTCTTAAAACATTTAAAATGCCATATTCTGAAGGTCTCTGAAAGATTTGAAGAAGACCCATTTAACTAAAATATATCTACAAAACCTAACTAACATGACTACAAGCTTGACTATTATATATGATTATCTATTAACCTATATTTCTTAATTATACATTACATTTTAAGTGAGCTGCACAAACACAATACCTTACTCAAGATCAGAAATATATATATATATATGTATATATATATATATAACAAAATTGACCTTAAATTTGTATCAATAAACCAAGATCCATACCAATGCAAACCTCTATAGCATATCCCCCTTTAAATGTAAACAAACATTTGTAGATAATAATTGGGATGTGTGGATTAGGGAGTTCACAGATGCACTCAACCATGACATGACAGCCATCATCATTCCCACTCTTCTGCTCATGAGCACAGTGTAGCATAAGGGGTGACAGATGACAACATAGTGGTCATAAGACATGAGAGCCAGGAGGACACACTCTGCACCACCAAGAGACAGGTACACAAAGTGCTGGGTGGCACAGCCCAAAAACGAGATAGACTTCTTGCCAGACAGGTAGTTGGTTGCCATTTTGGGAATGGTTGTTGAGACATGCATCAGATCCATGAGGGACAGCTGGCTGAGCAGGAAGTACACCAGGGTGTGAAGACGGGGGTCAGCACAGATGAGGAGAATGGTGAGGCTGTTGCCGCTCACTGCAGTAAGGAACACCAGCATGATCAGGAGGAAAAGACAAAGGTGGTTGAAGGAGTCATCAAAGAGCCCTTGAAGGATGAAGTCTTCCAGAATGGTCTGGTTCCACTTCCACATGCTCCTCTCCTCAACCTTGGCAAAGTTCCAGCTGGCAGCTCATGTCTTTCCCCTCTGGTGGCTCCATGGCGTCTCTCTGACTCCGCCTTCCTTCTCCCAGCATTCAGTCCAGTTTTCCCTGCCTACCTAAGTTCTGCCCTATCAACAGGCCAAGGCAGTTTCTTTATTCATTAACCAATAAAAGCAACACATGGGCAGAAGGACCTCCCACACCAGACTAAACCTCTGAGCTGCGAGCCAGCCCCAATTAAATGCTTTCCTTTATAAGGTGGTTATGGTGTCTCTTTACAGCGATAGAAACCCTAACTAAGACAGAACTGTCTAAGAAAACTTTATGTCTCACATTGGGATCCATTGTGACTATAATTACTAAATGCTTCCAGTTCTTTGAAGAAAGCTAGCTCGACTCATTCAAGCCATGTATTATTGTCCAGTAGTGAGTGTCAGTCTTTCTTTGGCATTAAACAGCAGCTGGAGTCTTCTTAGTCAGGATGCTTCGTATGACCTCACCCTTAACTAGAGCAGGGAACAGTGGGAATTGCAGGAAATGAGTGGATGATGACTGTCCTTATGAAGTCTAACTTCCTATGTACTTAAACCTCACCTCTGCCTCCTACTGCTGCCATCACGTCACCATTTCTCAACCCATTCCCCTTCCTTTCTACGAGGCAATCCATGACTCTTCTAACATTCCCTTGATTTCTACTCGATTTTTTTAATGTCTACTCTTCTGCAAAACAAAACAGAAATGGGAATGAGGACAAGCCAGAGTTAAAGACATTTGTATCTCTTCCCTACAATTAAAAATTATTTGTGTGTGTGAACGCATGTGCAAGAGAGGGAGAGAACGCGTGTGTGTGAGATGCATGTGCGTGCACATGTGACATGGAGCATGTGTGGAGGTCAGATGACAACACTGTGGGCTCAGTGTCTTTTTCCACACTCACATGGCTCTCAGATATAGATTTGGGATGTCATGCTTGTTAATTAAGTACACTGCCCACTAAGCAATCTCACTGGTACTAAATTTGGTGTATTTTTCAAATATATTTTTTCACATGTATGTGTGTATAGGTGCCCCCTGGAAGCCAGAGGCATCAGATCCCCTGGAGTTAGAGTTACAGGAAACTGAGACTTGCCCAGTATAAGTGGTGGGAACTGAATTAGGGGCTTCTGCAAGAGCAATACATTAAGCTGTCTTTTCTCTAGGCCCTAAGTTTTATATCCAAATTAATTTGCAGTTGACAGGTATGGCAGATCATATTTTGCAAAGATGGCCTCATCCGTCATGTTCTTCCAGACTTTACTGCCACAAAGAGGAAAAGCCAGGCTTCTCTTCTGGAAGGGGCAGGTCTCTACAGTCTTTCCTACTTCTAGAACATGGCAGAAGTGATGTTGTATGATATCCAAGGCCAGGTCGTAAAAATATCATGCAGTTTTGTTTGTTTTCCTACTCAACCACTATGACACAAGAAACCCTAAGCAACTTTGGAAGGCTGTGTGGAGAGGACCCATAGCCTATCCAAAATATGAACAAAGTGTTGCTAAAGTGGCTATTTTGGCTTCCAGTTGAGCTGTGGCAAACTGGTGCTGTGCAGAACAGAGACAAGGTAACCCTGTACAGCTTTGCCCAAATTTCAAGTTCATGAGCAAAATAATTATTTGATATTGATATTATTTAATTTTGTCTTGTGGGGATAGTTAGCAGGTAACTTGAGAGCCACTGTTTATAGAACTTGTGGCATTCAGCACTCAGAGCATATTTTATGCTCTACTGCACCTTGTCTTATTTTAAGGCAACCGCCAGCTACCTGTTTGGGGTGTATGGCTATATTTCAGATGCTGACAGTTTGACCTTTGCAAATTTTATGAATTCCTGTTATTCAAAATATGGGTCATGAGCCAGGACCAACAAGATCAACTTCACTCTGGAAGTTGTTAGTAGTAGGAAATATTGATCTCTCCTCCAAACTTCCTGAATGCAGAGTTTGTATTCTAACAGCTGTGTGAAGAACAAGCCTGGGAAACAGATCTATCTGTAGGCATTGGACAATAATCTTCTTTTATTTAAAGTATTTTTATTGCGTTACTATATACACAACATAAAATTCGTCATCTTAATCATTTTAAATGCATGGCTTGATGGTATTAAAAAATTTATAATGCATAAATATCACTACTCTACTTCTTCTCATGCTGTAAAGCCAAAGTTATATGCTTTAAATAAAAATTACCCATTTCCTACAGTTGATATATTTTTTTTTGATTTTTTTCGAGACAGGGTTTCCCTGCAGCTTTTTTAGAGCCTGTCCTGGAACTAGCTCTTGTAGACCAGGCTGGCCTCGAACTCACAGAGATCCGCCTGCCTCTGCCTCCCGAGTGCTGGGATTAAAGGCGTGCGCCACCACCGCCCGTCTAGAGTTGATATTTTTAATAAAAATAGATTTTTTTCTCAACTTTAAAATAATTCTATAATTTTTATATGTGATTTAATATTTAATATGTGATTTGATTTAGTTTGTTCTTTTAAATTTTCTCAGGTGGGGCCATGGAGCTGGTTCAGTGGTTAAGAATACTTATTGTTCTGGGGAGGATTTGGGTTTGGGTCTCACTCAGCCCCAGACAGGCCTCATGGCCACCTGTATCTCCAGTCTCAGGGGATCCAGAACCCTCTCTTGACCTTGGAGGATGCTAGATATGTGTGTGCTTCATATACACACATGCAGACAAAACATTCACATACATAAAGTAAAATCAATCTAATTTTTATAAATCCTTACATCATAAAGTTAGCTTATTGATTTGGAACCTTTCTAGTTTTTTAATGGAAGTGTTTATAACTATAATTTTCTCTCTTAGCATGGTTCCCACTGTTTCCCATAAAATAGTTATATTGTTCTTCCATTTTCATCTGCCTTGAAAGATTCTCCAATTTCCCTTGTGATTTTTCATTTGTCAGCTAAGGGATATATATATGAATTTGTAAATTTTTCAGTTTTGTTCTTTCAACAACAGAGGGAAAACTGGCCAGAGGGAAAACTGTTTCTGTCTGCTGAAAGTAGCCGGCTCATTATGACAAATCCTATACTCGGGTTCTACTTGGTTAGTCTATCTACTCCTAAGGGTAGGATCTTGAAGTCTCCGAGTAAAGTATACAAAAGCTGATGTCTTTTTTTTCAAATCTTCCAGCTTTTACTTTATATGTTTGATGGTAAAGAGATGATCAAAGAGACAATAGGGTTTATGAGTATTTATAATTTTTATGTTTTTCTTTTATCAACATAAAATGTCCTTTGTCTCTTGTAAACAGTTCTAAAATTTGTTTTGTCTGGTATTTCTACAGTTAGTCTTGTTTTCTTTGGTTTGTTATTTCTATGACATATTGCTCCATCTTTTCCCTTTAACCTCTTTGTTTCTCTGGGTCTAAAATGAATCTTTTGTAGATGGCACATAGCTGAATTCTTTTTTAAACCAGCCCTGTTAATCACTATCTTATGATTGAATCATTTAATCTATTTGCATTTAAAGTAATTACTGATAAGGAAAGACTTCTGTCATTTTTGCTATGTGTTTTCTATCTTTAAAAGCCATGGCTTTTTAATCCCTGGTTTATACGTGACTATCTCCTTTGGTGTTTAGTTGATTTATATAGTGAAATGTTTAAACTTTTTTCTCATTTCCTTTTGTGTATATCTTCAGCTATTTTCTTTGCAGTTACCATGGGAATTACATTTAACATCCTCAAATTACATAACTCTAATTTCAGTGCTCAGCAGTCTAACTCGAATAACATATAAACACTGTCCTCCTTTATAGCTCCGACCCTGTCCCTTCCAGTTGTTGACATTATCAAATTATATTTTACATGTATGCCCCAAAACATAAATGAATCATCTTTTAAATTATGTAGAAAACCAAATGTGGAGTTCTAAAGCCATAGTAATGCGTCTGGTTAGGCTAATGATTGTTGTTAGAAAATTATAATCTTTTCCTAAATCATAGAAACAAAAAAGTATAATAATTTATTTCACTGATACAAGCTCTTATAATTGCCCTTATAGCTACATTAATTAAGGTTTTTCATTTCTGTATACAACTTTAGGTTACTGTCTGGAGCCTGTTCAGTTTACCGCGCAGGACACCAGTGTCAGTAATTGCTTGCATGGCAGGTCTAAAACTTCTTCAACTCTTGTTTATCTTTCAATGTCTTAGTTTTGTCTTCACTTTTGGAGGACAGTTTTTAGCAGAAATAGGGTTCTTGACGGATAACTCTCTTCTCTTTGGTACTGTGACTGTATTGGCCTATTGTCTTTCATCTCCAAAGCTTCTGGTGAAAAGTTTGCTGTTAATCGTATGGAGGGTCCCTTGCATGTGCCAAGTCACTTGCTGTTTCCAGGAATCTCTCTTTGTCTTTGAAAGTTGATGGCAGATGGCGATCAGAGTGCCTTGTGCCCTTCATTTCAATAAAAGAAGATCCAAATAGAACTAAAACAACTACTTCTCCACTCGAGTGTTTGGGGCTCTGAGCTGGACCATAGTGGAGACATAGTAGAAATGGGTAGGTAGCTCAGGGACTCCTGATGGCCTTGTCAAGAAGGGGGTTGTTTATACAATATAAACCGCCTCATCTTTCTAGCTGATACCAACACTGAACCGAGAACCATTTTGCACATCAGAAAAAGCATATGTAGGAAGTCACATACATAAATGTATTGCTTTTGGCGACGTCAGTGACTCTCTCAGTCCTCAAACTTGGTGTGAGGAGCTGTGGCAAAAGAGGAAGGAGCCAAGTCTATGTTGTATCTTCTAGTTAAATTCCTACCTCCCAACATCATCCTGAGATAAAATCTACCTGGCAGAGACTCTGTGAGATAGAGGATGATTGTCCCCAGGAGCTCTGTGAACCAGAAAGGTGACACCCATGTACTCCCAGTTTCCAGAGGTAGCCTGGCAGTTTATGTGAGTGATTAGACCCATCCATAGGACCCATCAGGTCCCCAGGAAGCAAAGGGGCATCGTCAGCCTTCACACATAGATAGACTCACACTAGCAACTCTTCAGGGAGCTTCCAGGCCTTCTGTGTCATCTTAGGACTGCACCATCAGTCCCCCTTGTCCTGAGGATTCCAGGTTCTCAGACTGAATGACTGCTGGTTTTGCTGCCTCTCCTACATGTAAACAGATAGCAGACTACCCAGCTTCCACCTGTGTTAGCCAATCCACTATGTCTTTATAGCTAATGGTTTTGTGTTTCTGGAAAACCTTGATCAATACAATCTGAATGCTAAATTCAACAAAGAGGAGAGAGAGAGGAAGGGAGGGAGGGAGGGAGGGACGGAGGGAGGGAGGAAGAAAGAGAGAGAGAGAGAGATGATGTAGGTGTGTCTTCTATCTATCTGATGATTTCATTGGATAATTAATAAAGAAACTGCCTGGCCCATCTGATAGACCGGCCCTTGGGTGGAGTAGACAGAACAGGAAGAAGGAAGTGAGGTAGATGGCTCAGTCAGATGCTACGCCTCTCCTAAGTTAGACAGACCACCGTGCCTCTCCTGAGAGAGATGCCAGACGCAATGAAGCTCCAGCCCAAGATGGATGTATGCTAGAAACTTCCCGGTAAGGCACCACTTTGTGGTGCTACACAGATTATTAGATATGGGTTAAAGCAAGAGATGTGAGAATTAGACAATAAGAGGCTAGAAATAATGGGCCAGGCAGTATTTAAAAGAATACAATTTGTGTGATGTTATTTCGTGTAAAGCTAGTCGGGTGCCATGGGAGCAGGGCAGGAATGCAGCCCGCTGCTCCCATCACTACAGAATGGCGCCCACGTGGATAACCGAATCCGCAGAAAGCTTGAGAAAGCTTGGGAAAGAATAAAGCTCTATTTTTTGGGTCTGGCAAGCAAGCACTCTCATCTAAGAGAGGGTTCCTGACTCAGCTTCAGCTGCAAAACATTGCAGCTCTTTTAAGAGGTTCGGCTACGAAACACTTAAATGCTGTTGATGAAAATTAACTGCATGCTTTCTGGTTTTCAGCTGTAGCAGGAAAAAAGCTGTGTCGTTTTAAAATGCCAGCTTTCTGGGCCGTCCTGCCAGGGCAAACTCTGACTCTTTCAAGCAGGTGGTCCTGACTATGGAGCTTTTGAGTGTTGTTTAACTGTTGCAGCTTGCTTGCTGGCAGGGACCATGAACCGCCAAAGAGTTGTGGTACCTCTGTCATGAGGCTGGAAAGCTAGGGAATGGGCTGGATCTAGCCGCCAAAGTCACGGCTTTAGTCCTACTGGTATTGTTTGGTAAAGTAAAGACTCATGTAGTCAGAAAGAGAGATATACAGTAAAAGAAAAATTCAAAGTCGAAGAAAATGTCTAAGTGGTTTACACTGTGTTAAAAATATATGCAGGCTAAAGGTTAAAGTTCTTAAAAGTAAAAAAAAAAAAAGAAAAAGAAAAAAAAAGGAAGTAGTTTGTTGTGGTGGTACACACCTTTAATCCCAACACTTGGGAGGCAGAGGTAGATTGACCTCTGTGACTTCAAGGTGTGGCAGCACACACCTTTAATCCCAATGCCTGGGAGGCAGAGACAGACAGATCTCTGTGAGTTCAAGGTGTTGTAGCACACACCTTTAATCCCAGCACTTGGGAAGCAAAGACAGTGTATCTCTGTGAGTTCAAAGACAGCCTGGTCTACAGTTATTCCAGGACAAAGATATACAGAGAACCTGTCTCAAAAAGTAAAAATAAACGAAATAGAGGTTAAAGTAAAGCCACATAAAGATGGAAAATACACAGAGAAATTTGATACTGTATACTATTATGCTCTCTTTGAATTATCTGAATGCTGAGGAAGGAGCAACAGCTGTTAAAAGATACTTGTTTATAAATGCTGCTGAGCTAATCCAAGAAAGATATCTTGAGAATACCTTGACTTCAGAATTTGGATCTAAGGATATGATACTTTGGAAAAGAGATTCTTTTGTTTTTACAGAAAATGAGACCATGTGGATTGCTTCTATCCCAATATGGTATGATAGACCACGTCCTCCTGAAAGGTTGCTGTGAACACCCTCAAAAAATTACTTCGCTCAACTGCCGACTGAGATGAACCTGGCACACAGGTTACACCATGAAAGATCTGATTAACAGCATCCCCATTCAGCAGGAAGCAGTTTGGAGAGAAATAACTACGTCCATATTCCCAAATATTGTTTATAAATATTCTTTTACATTTAAAGGGGGATATGATATAGATATGAATAATTTGCATTGATATGGAGTTTGCTTTAGTGATTTAAATTTAAGGTCAATTTTCTTATATGTATATGTATTTCTGATACTGATTAAGGTATTGTGATTGTGTAGTTCATCTTAAAAATGTAATGTATATAGATTGTTAATGGATAGTCAACAACAGTAAAACTTGTAGTCATGTTAGTTAGATTTTCTAGATATATAGAGATATATTTCAGTTAGATAGGCATTCTTCATATCTTGCAAAGACTACAGAATATGGCATTTTAAATGTTTTAATAACTTAGGGCTTTTCATGACAATGAGACACGTCTGCTCCTGGCAGCACCAATCTACTTCAAGAAGATGATGGGCATCGAAGAGGATCCTTACGGAGTTTGATAGCAATTTGCACAAGAAACTGCTCTTGCCTGGACTGTTGCAGAAACTGGACACAAAGAACCCACAGAGAGAGAACTGCTGAACTTGCCTAAATGTGAGATGATTCTTTGGGGTTCCTGACTCATGAAAGAGTCTGCGAGACATTCTACAGGACAGAGCAGATACTGACTGAACTGCCTTTGAAATTTCCTGCTTCATGGAAATGTCTCTGGATACTATGGGCCTGAAGGCTGAAGATGGATGCCCCAATGGTACAAAAGAACTTTGGGTGACTGTCCAGGTAGCAAGATGTCTCTGTGATTTCTAGAGTTTTGGAAGTAGCTTACCTCTTGTTCACCTAGGTAATATTATATCCTTCTGGAGTCTTTGATGGAGTTGAAGAATAAATAGATAGTTATAGTTTTCCTTAGTTATGATAAAAGATAAAGTAGATATAAATATTGTAACTGTAATTCTTACTTGATAACTGTTTTGTTATATGTAATTTTACTATGTTAAAGTGAAAGCTTTTTTGTTTAAACAGAAAAAGGGGAAATGATGTAGGTGTATCTTCTATCTATCTAATGATTTCATTGGATAATTAATAAAGAAACTGCCTGGCCCATCTGATAGACCGGCCCTTGGGTGGAGTAGACAGAACAGGAAGAAGGAAGTGAGGTAGATGGCTCAGTCAGATGCTACGCCTCTCCTAAGTTAGTCAGACCACCGTGCCTCTCCTGAGAGAGATGCCAGACGCAATGAAGCTCCAGCCCAAGATGGATGTATGCTAGAAACTTCCCAGTAAGGCACCACTTTGTGGTGCTACACAGATTATTAGATATGGGTTAAAGCAAGAGATGTGAGAATTAGACAATAAGAGGCTAGAAATAATGGGCCAGGCAGTATTTAAAAGAATACAATTTGTGTGATGTTATTTCGTGTAAAGCTAGTCAGGTGCCATGGGAGCAGGGCAGGAATGCAGCCCGCTGCTCCCATCACTACAGAGAAAGAGAGAGAGAGAGAGAGAGAGAGAGAGAGAGAGAGAGAGAGAGAGAGAGAGAGAGAGAGAGAGAGAGAACAGGGGCTGAAAAAAGGTAGTCCATGCAGATGGAGAGTAAAGGAAGCAGCACTAGCTATACTTACATCAGCTAAAACACCTTTAAGTAAAAAGCTGGAAAAAGATACAAAGTCACTACACAACGATTAAGGGATCAATTCAACAAGAGAACCAATTCTAAGCCAGTGTGAACCCAATCCTGGAGTACCCAGTTATGTAAGCCGCCGCCAAACATTATTAGATCTTAGGGGAGAGAAACTTTCAACAGAATGCTGGTTGAGGGCTCTGACATCCACTCTCATCACTGGACAGATCGTCTAGATGAAACATCGAGAAGAGATTAAGAGTAAAGCTGCACTGCAGAACAAATGGACTCAACAGACGTTTCCAGAACATTTTGCCCAGTCACTGCAGAGTATACATTTTCCTCCTTGGCATATGGAGAATATTCTAGTTTCACTTCTGTTGCTGTGATAAAATACACTGACAAAAACCCACTGGGGGGAAAAAGGAGTTTATTTCAGTGCAAAACTCTATTTTTTTTCTTTTTTTTTATTAAAAATTTCCGCCTTCTCCCCGCCTCCCATTTACCCCCCTCCCCCCTCCACTCACCCCCCCCTCCTGTCCAGAGAGCAGTAAGGGTTCCCTGCCCTGTGGGAAGTCCAAGTTCCTCCCTCCTCCATTGAGGTCCAGGAAGGTGAGCATCCAAACAGACCAGGCCCCCCAAAGCCAGTATGCGTAGTAGGATCCAAATCCAGTGTCATTGTCCTTGGCTTCTCAGCATCCCTCATTGTCCACCATGTTCAGGGAGTCCAGTTTTATCTCATGCTTTTTCAGTCCCAGTCCAGCTGGGCTTGGTAAGCTCCGAATAGATCAGCCCCACCATTTCAGTGGATGGGAGAACTCCTCGCAGTCCAGACTTCCTTGCTCATATTTTCCCTCCTTCTGCTCCTCATTTGGACCTTGGGAGCTCAGTACGGTGCACCAATGTGTGGCTCTGTCTTTATCTCCATCTATCGCCAGATGAAGGTTCCCTCACTGTCCCGACTTTCTTTCTCATGTTCTCCCTCCTTCTGCTCCTCGTCAGGACTTGGGAGCTCAGTCCGGTGCTCCAATGTGGGGCTCTGTCTCTGTCTCTGTCTCCATCCATCACCAGATGAAGGTTTTATGGTGATATGCAAGATAATCATCAGTATGGCTATAGGATCTGGCTTTTTCCGGCTCCCTCTCCTCAGCTGCCCACAGAACTAGCTGGGGGCATCTCCCTGGATACCTGGGAACCCCTCTAGAGTCAAGTCTCTTAATAATCCTAAAATGGCTCCCTTAATTAGGATATATGCTTCCCTGCTCCCATATCCATCCTTCCTATATCCCAAGCATCCCATTCCCCCAAGCTCTCCCTATCCTCCCCTTCACGCTTTGCTCTCCCCATCTCCCCTTGGCCCCAACCCACCCCACACCCAAGTTCCCAATTTTTGCCCAGCAAACTTGTCTACTTCCAATATCCAGGAAGATAACTATATGCTTTTCTTTGGTTTCACCTTCTTATTGTCTTCTCAAGGATTACGAATTATAGGCTCGATGTCCTTTATTTATGGCTAAAAACCGATTATGAAGACCAGCCTGGTCTACAAGAGCTAGGTCCAGGACAGGCTCTAGAAACTACAGGGAAACCCTTTCTCGAAAAATCAAAAAAAAAAAAAAACCGATTATGAGTGAGTACATCCCATGTTCATCTTTTTGGGTCTGGGTTACCTCACTCAGAATAGTGTTTTCTATTTCCATCCATTTGCATGCAAAATTCAAGATGTCATTGTTTTTTTTACCGCTGAGTAGTACTCTAATATGTATATATTCCACACTTTCTTCATCCATTCTTCCACTGAAGGGCATCTAGGTTGTTTCCAGGTTCTGGCTATTACAAATAATGCTGCTGTGAACATAGCTGAACAAATGCTTTTGTACAAAATTCTAGATGACAGGCTGAAGAGATGGCTCAGTGGTTAAGAGCACTGGTTGCACTTTTCGAGGACACGGATTCAAATCCCAGCACCCACATGGCAGCTCACAATCATGTGTAACTCCAGTTCCAGGGAATCTGACACCCTCACACAGACAAACGTGCAGGCAAAACTTCTAGGTTACTGTCCATCACAGCAGAGAAATCAATGGCAGAAGCTTAAAGAGATTGCTGCATCTGATTCCCAATCAAGGACAGAAAGAAATGGACACGTTCACATTTGTTTAAGGCAATCAGCCACAGACATGCCCATAGGCCACCCCGATTCAAACAATTTTTTACTGAGGCTTTCTCCTAAGGAGAATCCAGGCTGTGTCAAGATGACAATTGAAGCTAACTGTCACAGAACATTTTTCAAAGAGGACCCTACGTTGGATCATAAAACAAGTCTCAACCAATTAAGAAAAGGCTGCAATCAATCATATGATGTCCATAACCACAACCAACAAAAACTGTAGACCAACAAAAGGAACTTTAGAAATTACACAAGTACAAACTAATTATGCAAGTGGAAACTAAATAATATGTCCTTGAGTGAACAGCAGGTGAATGGAACAAAAGTAAATACGAAACCTCTTAAGGGTCATGGGAGAGAGGAGAAAGGGAGGGGAGCAGAGAAAAATATATAGCCCAATAAAAACAATAAAAGAAGAAAACAAAACTGCTGTAGTCTGCAGGAATCATGCAGTGAGATTTTAGCTGATAAGGCAGAAGGCTGACTCATCAGAACCATTGGTTCTGATGGAGGCAAACCCAGTCCGCAAGGCACTGGGTCCATATCGACCTTTTACATATCGACTGATTCTCACATTCTTATGTGAAGCCATAAGCACTCTCTTGGTGCAAGATTGATCAGCGTATGGATTGTGGGGCACAATTCTTTCCCATGTACTGGTATATTGGGTCATCTCGCCCCCCCCCCCACTCTGTGAGACCTCCAGTGGGAAGTTCAGTTGCGCATCAATAACCTTGGTTCCCACAGTCTAATCTTCACTTTGTTCCCTGAGATACATTAGAATCCACCTCCATGCAACTGTCTTCCCTTTGGCAGGACATGTAGGCAGGAAAGGAGTCTTTCATATAGATCACATTGGGACCTTCAAAGAAAAAGTGATGTCCAAGCTCGGAGAATTGCCTTTGTTTTGCATGTATATAAACTGGAAGCTTTACAGAATAGGAGGAGATCAGCAGGAGAGGAAGAAAGAAACTGATGCAGAAAAGCATGTAGTGGAGAGTTCATTTTGCCCTCAGATCTAAGTCCTGCACGTGCTGTAAGTCTTTTTCTGGACCTTAGGGGACCCTGAGTAAGTCTTCTTCTGGACTCTGAGGCTAACACTCAGAGGTCCCCAATACAAAACTTCTTAAAACAAATGGGAAACACCATACACCCAAATCTATAGTATACAATAAAGCAAAAGAAACTTCTAAAAGAAAATCAAGAGAAAGAATTTTAAGAGGTTGGCATAGGGATGATTGTTTTTATATAAACCCTAAAAGCATAGGTAACAAAAGCAAAATTAGACTAGAAAGGGTATATCAAAACTAAGAAATAATATAAAGGCAATAATTAAAAGAGAAAAGTGCAATACAAACTATAGGGGAAATATTTGCATATTGCTTATTTGATAAGAATTCATATCCAGAATACATAAAGAATTTGAAGGATGAAAGTAAAGTAAATAATACAATTACAAAAAGCAAATGATCTGAATAGACACTTATCAAAAGAGGACATACAATGGTCAATGCACACTTTAAAAACATATCACTAGCCATCAGGGAAATGTCAGTTGGAACTGTGTAAGACACGATCTTCCCCTCATTATATTGGTATGATCATAAATGGCAGGAAAGGGGTGGAGGACCAAAACACATACATGCTTTTGGTGGGAATGAAATTTAGGGCAGCTGTTAAGGAGAGAGATATGAAGATTCTCAATAAACTGAGTATTAACCTGCCACATGATGCAGCTCTCTCACTGCTCGGTGTTTAAGCCCCCAGATGAGGTCAGCATACCAAAGAACTCTTGTTTATGGCAGTCTTTCCCACAATTTCCAAGATTTAGAATTAACCATGTTGTCCACTGGCAAAAGCATGAATGGAAAATGTAGTATAGAGACACAATGAACTACTAGCAATTAAAAGGAATAAATCTCATTACTTATGGCAGAATGAATATGGCCAAACTGAAGACTTTCTGTTAAGTGAATAAGAAGGGGACAGAAAAGCAAACACTGATCATTCTCACTCGTACGGGGAGATCTAAAGAAGTTGATCACGAAGATGAGAGTAGAACAGTGACCACTATAAGCTAGGAAAGACTGAGAGAGTTTGGACAGCAGGTACCCAAATAAGGAAATACAGCTAGATGAGGTGCAAAGTCCTAGCGTTCTATAGCACAGTAAGACAGTGGTGACTGTCAACACTCTGTTTATAGAGAACTAAAACAGAGGAGTTTGAAGACTCCAAACTCTAAGAAATGATAAATGCACAAATAGCTAGAAATGCTAATTATAATATAACAGATCACCACACTATATCCCACAGATGTTATAAATTATGTGTCAACTGAAAGGGGAAAATAACAAATTCATATTTTTTCTTAGAAAAAGATAAACATTAGGCTAGGTGGGGTGGTGCCTGTTTGCAATTCTAGCACTCAAAAGGTGAGAGGATCACCTGTAAGTTCAAGGACAGAACGGTCTCTGTAGTAAGTTCTAGGTCAGCATGGTCTCTGTTTTAAGTTCTAGGTCAGCATATTAAGACTGTCTAAACAAACAATAAAGCAAACAGACAATTATAAATATTAAAATTCCACCACTCCAACTCAGTTTAAGCCTAATGCCTTGTTTGTGTCTTTGAGTTCATCTTACTTGACATTTATTTAAATTTTAAATGTTTGTATTCAAAATTTCCATTAATTTTATATTAGAAATTTGAATTTAATACTGTGATAAATCTGGAAATCCGACAGAATTTCTTCTTTCTTCACATTGCCTGTTTTCACTGGAGTTGCTATTCATTACTATTATTTAAAATAAAATTGGTGTTTTTGAAGTTCAAGGACAATTTGATTTGAATTTGAGAGAAAAACAACAGAGTAGGCAAGGTAAAACTCTTGGTAGATGCCAGGGGTGGGGGATGGGTGGTGGTGAGGAAAGAGAGAGACCCAGGACTTTTAAGTTAGGGTCCAGTAGGGCAGGGAGGTTCAGCAGTAGAGGTCAGCATGGTTTGGTGGGGGTGGGGCTTCAGAGGATTGAGAAAGCCAAGCCTGCAGGAGAGTGAGCTAAAGCTTTGGCCAGTATCACAAAGAAAGAGAACTACAAAGAAGGAGAGGGAAAGTTATATTTTTCTGAATAACTGGGAAATCAGGCAGGCTGCAGAGCAGAGGCCTGGCAAGTGGATGCTGTTATTTTTAAACAATGACAGTTGAATTCTTCTCGTGTCGGGATTAGATCATAGCACGCATTTCAGGCTTCTTAGGTCTTTTAACTTGAGGCCGTCCTCAGCTATTTTTCCAGTTTCATCTCTGTTGCTGTGATGAAACACTCTGACCAAAAGCAATTTAGGAGAGAAGAGAGTTGATTTCATTTTACAGGTCGCAGTCCATCATTGATGGAAGTCAGTGCAGGGGCTCAAGCCGAAACCCTAGAGGAATGCTGCTGGGTGGCTTACGCAGAGACTTGTGTATGTAGGTAGCTTTCTTATAGTCCCGGAATGGTGCAGCCTACAGTGACCAGGGTAATCCTCCAGTTGAGACTCCCTTCCCGGGTGACTCGAGGCTGCATCAGGTTGACAGCTAACGCCCACTAGGACACTTGTGTTTCGTCCCCTTCTAACTTCTCCGCAGACATAGCTGCTTCTGAATGTCGCAGTCCTTAATGTCCGCCTCCCAAAAGAACAATGGATGGAGGTCATTTAGAAAAGGACTCTGGACGTTTCAGTCCCCTGAAAGTCACTTAGAGAGCAGAGCTTGCAACAAGCAGAGATGGGAAATAAAGGCTTGAGGCAGACATAGTCCATGCGGGTCTCATTCATAGTCTTCCTGCCTGCGGCTCCCAAGTCCTGACAGTATGCACGTGAGCCACCACATGGGTTTGCTTTGTGTGCCTCTTTGCTGGCTCTTTGATGACAAGTAGAAACACCCAGTGAGCAGAACACCAATTCCAGCGGCTTAGAGGACAAGGCACTCTGGGTCCTGCCAACAGAGATTGTCCTACGCCCATTGTCCTCTCTCTTCCGTCAATACCTTCTGAGAACTGAAAAGCTATGGTGGTGGTAGCCCAGCGGGAGCAACGAGAGAGCTGGAGGGGTGGCGTTAGACAGGTGTGTTCCTGGCTGGGAAAGCCAGGGGCTGGTGGCTGAGGGGTTTCTGTTTCAGTTGTTCTCCTCTAGGAAGGTAGAGGAGAGGCATCTGTACCAGTTGTTTCTTCTTGCTGTCACAGACTAACATAAACCACTTAGGCAGAGAGAAGCTTATTTTGGTTCACAGTTTGGGGTGAAAGCATGGCCGGAGGACTGGCTTCTGCAGGTGGCCATGGGAGCAGGAGGCTGCTGGCTCACATCTCAACAGATCACGGAGCAGAGGAGAGGGAAAGTGAGGTGGGATGCTCAACTGGTTTTCTTCTTTCCCCTATTATTTAGTCTAGAATCATATGTGCAGGTCTCCCCTTGGTTAATTATTTTGGAAATGTCCTCACAGACAAAATATTGTGGAGATTTTCCTATTGCCTTGGGCATTTCTTAATCCAGTCATGTCGACGGTCAAAATTACCCATCCCAGATGAGTATTAAGAAGAATAAAGAATGGTAAAATATCTTCCTCCCTCTCTCCTTTCTTCCCTCCCTCCTCTTTTTTATGTTGCTGGGAATAGAACCCCGGCATCTTCTATGTGTCAGGCAAACACACTGAGCTACAGCCCCAGCCCACATAATTCTTTCATAGCTGACAACATTCCATCATCAAATAGGTGGTGTTATGTGTGTGTGGGTTTGTTCTTTTTTTTTTCCAAATGGCTAAATATATATGGTAATATATGTTTAGTTTGCAAGTAAACAGATTTAAAGCACTTTAGGCTTTCCGGGGAGGAAATGTTCTCTAAGGTGGGAAATTGACTGTTATTACTTTTGCCATAGTTAGGATCCGCATGCTCACTCACCAGGCCTCTCTTGGGTAAGTACTGTCAAAATGGTTTGATCCCTGCCCGAGAGCACAAAGGAGTTTTTTTTTAAATCTTCCTATTTGGTTTTTTAAGATTCTCAGCATGTGTAAAGTATATCTGCAGCCCATTCTCCAGGGGTGACATTTTCTAGTCCTCAAAAGTTCAGTTTTCCCAGCAGACAGGGCTTAGAGCACTTTGTATGCTAATGACAAGAGTCTTGAATTCCGTGCAGATTCTGGCCGGTCTGCAGTCCCTGTGCAACAGTGTCCTGATGTCCTGATAGCCCACCACACGACTCGGACAGAAATACGGCTGCATCTAAAGCAAAGTGATAGGCTGAAACACACAGCTGGTTTGATAAAGGACAAATAGGATTATCCAAAGAAGGGAGTTTGGTGTCGCTAATATTTTGGAGGAACTTAGAAAATTCAGATTTGTTTGAATGGCATCATTCTTCTCGGAAATGCTGGTTTCTTCACGTCCCATCCTGTTTTATTTATTCCTATTGTGTGGCCTTAGCTGGCCTTGCGCCCACAGAGAGCTGCTGGTCTCTGTTTCCTGAGTGCTGATGGTAAAGGTGTGCGCACTGCCGTTATCATTAAGAGAAGATCTTTTTCTGCTCTCAGAATGGTTCCACCTCCTACTTGTGCTTTTGTTGTTGTTGCTGTTGTTTGAGATAGGGCCTCTCTATTTAGATTGGCTTTCCTGGACCTCGCAGAGATCCTCCTGCCTCTTCCTCCCAAGTACTGGGATGAAAGGTGTGCACCATCGCTCCTGGCCTACATCTATTTTTCAAAGATGCTGTATTAGGTGCTGATGTTTATTGAGGTTGTGTAGGGGACTGTGGACCCCCTGACCCTGAATTTCCTGTGACCCCCTGCCTGCCAGAGTAAACAACTTGTTTTCCTATGCTTGCAGCTACTCTGAGCATGAGACCCTCAGGAGGTCCTGATGGCAGGGGAGTGGTTTCTGGTGGGCTTACAGCTGAGAGTTAAGGTATGACCAATAGTCAAGGAGAAGACCTTATATTAGCTGCCCTGGAATGTAATAAAGGGGCATTCTTGACACATGTCTTTGTGTGTGTGTGTGTGTGTGTGTGTGTGTGTGTTTCAGTCTCCAGCCCCTTGCCCAACTTGTGAACCGTACTGTAGCATGTGGCATATAGAGCAGGCATTGAGCTACAGGGCTGGCCATGTTAGAGCTCTTGAAGTTCTTTTTATTTTTTACTTCTTAACATTTAATTATTCAGTATGTGTGTGCACACACGTGCAGAGGTCAGAGGACAACCTGTGGAGCTGATTCTCTTTCCACTGAATGAGATCCTAGGATTGAACTCACATCAGCAGACTTGAAGTGCTTTTGCCATTAAACCATCTCCCCAATTCCAGTCATTGCAGTTCTCATCTGCCCGTGTAGCGTGATAAGTCTTTCCTGGGGATTTGAGCAACTGTAGAACTCCACATAGCTCTGCTACCTGGGTCTAATCTGCCTGTGTAGTGTGATGCGTCTTTCCTAGGGACTTTAGCTCACCCAGATGTAATAAGATGAGCCACTATAGAACTCCATGTAGCTCTGCTACCTGGGTCTTATCTGCCTGTGTAGTGTGATGCGTCTTTCCTGGGGACTTTAGCTCACCCGGATGTGATAAGATGAGCCACTATAGAACTCCACATAGCTCTGCTACCTGGGTATTAATGAGAAGACAGGAACAGCACACCTGGGACATCCCCATCTTCTAATACCGCCTTCCAAAATGCAAGGGGACAGCTAGTTATGACTTTGTTTGGGGCTTTGGCAAATAGAAGAAAACTGTCTACTTTGAAAAATACTTTTAATAATTCTTTGAGAATTGTATACAATGTATTTTGACCATACTTATCCTTTATCTTCCCGTAACTTCCCTCAGATCCACTCCCACCTCTCATGTTCTTCAACGACATGTCCTTGTCATTTTTGAAATAACTCAGAGAGTCCTATTTGTGTTACACATGCACTCCTGTGTATGGGGACAACCCCTACAGTGTGGTAGGTCTATAAGGGGCCACATCTTTAAAGAGAACCAGCTCTCCCTTTTCCAGCAGGTATCAGTTGCCAACAGGTCCTCAGCCAGGGGTCTGACTTCGAACCCAGCCCTCTACTCCATGCTGGATGTTGTCCGGCTTCAGTTTGTGCAGGCTGTGAGGTCTCAGATGCAACTGTCTTGTATCTGGAAAATACTGAGTCATCCACCACCTCTGCCTCCTACAGTATTCCTGACCCCTCTTCCTCATTGATCTCTGAGCCTTGGGAAGAAGATGTGTGATATAGATATCCTGTTTAGAAAATCTCCTATAGTGATATTTTATTTATGTTTTATAAATAAAGCTTGCCTGAAGATCAGAAGGTAAAACTAAGCCACTGGAGGCCAGGCAGTGATGGCTCACACATTTAATCCAGTATTTGGGAGACAGAGGCAGATGGATTTCTGTGAGTTCATGGCCACCCTGGGCTACACAAGATCAATGCAGAAAAAGATACAGGTGCTGGTAGCTCACACCTTTAATCCCAGCCCTAGAGAGGAATATAAGCTGGGATGAGACAGGACCTCACTCTCTTTCAGTCTGAGGATTTCTTAGAGGTAAGAGCTCTCTAGTGGTTTGACTGCTTTGCTTTTCTGATCTTCAGGTTGAACCCTAACATCTGTCTCTGGGTTTTTAGTATTTGTGCTACAAACCCTCTTTTAACTGAGTTGAACTGTAGGGAGCAACGACCCAGATTATTTTATACAACCGTTCCATAAGTGGATGATTTTCCCTCTCATCTGTCTGAGGCCATCTTCTTCTTCTTCTGTTCTTCGCAGCTCAGCACACGACTCCAGTCTGACTCGCCTCATGGTCATAAATGGCTGCAGCCGCTCTGGCTTGCACGGTCCTACAGCAACATTCCATGATGGAGATCTGCTTCTAAGATTGAAGAAGCCTTTTCCAATAACACGTCAGAGAATTTCCTTTACATTTCATGTGCCAAATTTGTGTGATATACACATGCTCGACCCAGTCCCCAGCAGAGGGAATCAGAACTCTGCAACTTAAGGACAACACGCCCTTCTAACTTAGACAGAAAGAAGCAGACGTTGGGATAGAAAATAATTATTTCCCCTCCTGGTAGAGGTAATAATTGAGAGATTGCTACCTTGAGATGGACTGAAACCCCTATTGATGTTATTAAAATCATTCAGCACACCTGGAGTCATGCAGTAGTATTAAAATGAATCTAGAAGACTAGCAGCAGCCACGCCACTGCAGTTGCATCTTACAGCTCCTTGGTAGTGTTTCTCGGTGTGCACACTTTTTTTTTCAATAGGAAAAATGGTGAAACCTTTACTATACAGCCACTCTTTACTGAGAAAAAGAATCGAGGACAGGATTGCATGTCTCTTACATCACCGACGGCATCTTTAATGACTGAATTCTCATTGAATTTGATGTAACATTTTGATCTAGCTTCTGTCGATTGAAACTTTACTGTTACGAATGTCACTGTTACAAGCCCTTATGGAGAACATTTGTGTAAAACCTACATTAATAGCTCAAGCTCCCTTCACACGAAGAGAAGCCATGACAGGCAGCTGCAAAGTCATTACTCCGGCGCTGGGTGCCTGGCACTCTGTCTTACAGCTGCAGGATTTTGATACTTAGTTTGCTGGTCTTCCTGGCCTCAGTTTCCTTACTTGAAAATGATGAAGTTAGAATAAATAAACTTCAGGATTATTTTCAGCTGCAACTGTCCCCAGTTTGATGAATTCTAAGACCTTTTGGAAGGAATTACTGCCTGGGCCAGAGGCTCGTCTATTAACAGTAAACGTGAAGAGCTCTGTCTGACACGAGTGGCCACATTTTGCCGTGTTTAGCCAGCACATGTTTATGGAAAGCAAACGGGAATAGTTTTTAGCCAGTGTGTTCTATCCACTGTGGTTGAACCTGTCTACTGTTTGCAACCAGGAGGCACCACACCTGTGCCACACCCGGCATGCTCCTGCAGAGGAGCTTGGAGTTTGTGCCTTCCTGGGAAAAGGTGAAGCCGGGAGGTTTAAACCACTCACCCACCTGAACCTGGCACCTGGGTTTCCATGGAACCCTTTCTTTGGAGTGTTGTTGAGAGGCAGCCTCGTTTGTTCGCAAGATCTAGTGATGGTTTCCATGTACTGCACATAAACACCTTGTCAGGCACCAGAGACAGGTTGGAGAGAATGATTGATGGGAGTGGGCTTGTGAAATCACACCTGCTGTCTCGGCAGATGGGGAAAAAAGCCGTAGTAACCTGTGGAGTTGCTGATCCTTTTCAAAAATTCACTCATAAAAACATAATTTTAGCTCTTCTGCAGGCTTTAGAAATAGCCGTTATCTCAAACGGAACACTAGGGGAGCGAGTACTGTATGAGTTTTCAGCCATATAATTTCAATAAAGTAGCAAGACACCTTCACCAACTGGGCAAACTGGTGTTTGAGTGCTGAGGTGGGACAGCAACTACACTCTGCCAAGTGTAAAAATGCCATTCAAGCTGCAGATGCTGGCTGGCTGCCCATGGCACATCTAAACCTACCCATAGAGAATCCCTGGCCCCGTAAGAGTTCTTGCCTTTAGTGCATGGGATGTCCCCTGGGGAGGAAAAGAGACTGGTGGATTGCATACAGTGCAAACCAATGTATGGGCAATGGGGACCAGGGTTCGTTGCCACCAGTAGGAAAGCCATGTGGGCGTGATGAACTGTTCTGAGCTCTGTTTGTTAGGCTCGTGTTATTGTTGGCTCGGTTCTGTTCAACTTAGCAATACGCTACCCTAATTTACTCTGATATGCATTTAAAATTTATTCCAAAATTAGTTGTTGAGTTCCCACTTCATTGCATTGTTTTACAGATGGCACGAAGTGGCGTTGGGATGGACAGAACATGTCTGTGCACATTGAGAGAGGAACTTAACGGATCTGAGCAACCAGTGCGAGGAAGGTCCCAACGGCAGCTACTACTATCAACTACAAATGACCCGTCACGTACTTAGAGCTGTGTGGACCGAAGAAGGAAAGGGCTGCCCTCTGAGTGGGAGAGGAATACTTGGGAGAAAAGTGAGGAATTGATTTGGGCCTCCCAGTGTATGGAAATTAGGATTAAAGGAGATTATTTAAGAGAAGAGGGTTTCACCCATCATAGTTCAAAGTATTAGACAGTTGGTATTTTCACTCACCCAGCAAATGCTTCTTGGGGATTGGCTTTGTGTCGGGACTGTCTTAAGCAAAGGGGACAGAGAGGACCTTGCTCTAGCCTAGGGAGATGAACACAGCCAGCTGCCAAGGAATTGTGTGTGATGGTGAGTATTCTCCAGAGAGCTGAGACTGGTGGATACAATGAATGAGTGACTGTGCTAGACCGGGTGCTCTCTTCAGTTCTTGGAAGAGGTGAAGGTTAAGCTCATAGGGCAAAATCAAGAAGCAGCCAGCCAAGCGGAGGTCGGAGTCATAGCATTTGCAGGGGAGGGGACAGCTGTAGAGAGGCCCTGAAGTAGGGTATAGCACTGGCATATTTGAGGTTATTGCTGTCCAGCATGGTGGATGACAGGAGAGTGGGACAAGGGAGGTGGGCGACGATAGAGCCAGATGATGCAGGAGTTTGCCTTTTATTCTACAGGAGATGGAAACCTTTTGGAACTGATAGATTTCGCTGATCCCTCTGCTGTCTGAGAATCAGTTGGAGCGAGAGCAAGAGAGGAATTGAGGCAGTGATGGAGAAGCAAGGGACCTGCTTGGCATCCAATGGTGTTGCTGGAGATGGAGAGAACATATATTTGAGTTATGAGGTGGGTACAGAGTTGACAGGATTTGCTGATGGATCGGCTGTGGGCAGGAGGGAAAGCGACTTGTCAAAACAGCGCCAGAATTGGACTCAGTTATCAAGCCTGTGCTGGCTTCTCTGAAATGTTGCAGCAAGCTTCAGGGGAGCAATGAGTTTGCAAATACAAGTAAGGCTTCCTGTGGAAATAAACAAAGGACAAGTAAGCAAGCCAGCAAGGCTGTTTTTCCTGAGCTTGGTGGTGCAGGGGGGCCAGTCCCTGTCACTATGGTTTTGAGAGATTCAAAGGCACACAGGAGAAGGAATCTGTATGGTGGGCACCCTGGTTGAAGACTGGGGGATGGGGAAGCTACAGGGCCACTAACTACAAGCAGAATATTTTGTTAAACATTTGAATAAGGGTGTATGGCTTGAAGTTTCCAGAAAACAAGCCACACCGTTGTTAAGGATTCTATGAGACTAACTGAGGGCTGGAATGTTACAGATCTAGAGCCAAAATGATTTGAACTATTTTTAACTTCCATAATAGCTACTTATTACATACTTCTGTGTCTGACTTAACATCCTTGTGATTTTATAGTAAACCCTTTTGGGGATGTATTAACAGACCATTAATTTCCACTACCCAGAAGCTAAGAATGTCCTCAGAGAACGCCTGAGACCTACTGTGGAGACTCACCTGCTTGGCTGTGAACCTCTACCTAGGGTTTCCGCCGATGTACTTTAGAAATGTCTCCCTCATTCATTGCCTTTTTATTCTATAACTCCAAAACTTTGGGAAATCATTTCCATCTGTCACACACTTTTGGGAGCAATGTGAATCTGTATTTCTGGGCCACCATTGTTCATGGGTTTAAGAATAAACTTGTCTTCTGTCCTTTGAGATGAGAACTGTGTTTTCTATCAGCAGGTGCATATTTGGCCTACAGGAAGAGGAGACAACATATAGGGAGACCACCATTATTAACATCCTGGCCATTTGAGGGTGATGTTCTATAAATTATTGTTCAGCTCCCTGTGGGGGGGGGGCGCTAGGGATAACAACCCACTTCCCCGCAAGTCTGAGCTGTCCTGGGTTGGTTTTCTGGTTGCTCTGGACCGAGTAGTGTACTGAACATGTAGTTACAGACCAAAGTTCTGTTTTTACATATTATCCCTTTATGAATACAATGTCCCAATGTCTTGATGATATCTGTTTTTGCTTGTTTTATTCTGAACATTTCTGTATATTTCTGTATCTAAGCTCTTACAAATCCATTTTTCTCATCATGTATTTTTTTCCACCTTTATTTATTTTTCAATCTTGTTTTCTCTGGTTGTTAGACTTTCCTTCAGTGGCTCACTAGCCCTTACCTCACTCAAATTACTTTTTTGATTTGGTTGGTTTGGTGGTTTGAAAGAAAATGACTCCCAAAGGGAATGGCACTATTAGGAGGTATGGCCTTGTTGGATCAGATTTGGTCTTGTTGGAGGAAGTGAGTCACTGTGGTGGCAGGCTTTGATGTCTCATATATGCTCAAGTTACTCTCAGTGATGTAGTCTACTTCCTGCTGCATGCATATTGACATGTGGCAGCTCCTTCTTCAGCACCATGTCTGCCTGCCTGCTGTCAGGCTCCCTACCATGATGATAATGGACTAAACCTTTAAATCTATGCACTGTAAGAAAGCCATCACAACTAAATATTTCCTTCATAAGAGTTGCTGTGGTCATGGTGTCTCCTAGGATTGGGATTGCCTAATGTCATTCATCCCACTCAGTTCACTTGTTGACATGTTATCACTGTGGATTGGAGTTCAGAGGGCATCCTCTAGAATTTCTACATCTGTTATATACCAGTACTAACAACTGGGCCAGCGACACATGGATAATGATGGAAATAGAAACTTTAAAAAAAAAGAGGCAAGCTGGAGATATGGCTCAGTTGGTAGGGTGCTTGTCTAGTTAGTATACAAGGTCCTCAGTTTGGTCTGAGGACCAAACTGCATATATTGAGCATGGTGGTATATTGTAACACTGTGGAGGTGGTAGCAAGAGAATTATAAATCCAAGGTTATTCCCTGCTGCATAGACTTCCAGGCTGCATATGTAAGATACTGTTGAGAGGAAGAACGTCCAGAGAATGGAAGTGGACCAGTAGCTGGGAAAACAGTGGTTCATATTGGTTCTGGGCCATGGGGGTCACAATCTTTTCTAGATGGGTTTTGTAACACATACTTTCTCCTGCATTAGTATTCACGGGCTGTCTCCTGCTTGCTTGCTCTGACTGTCTCTTCCTCTCTCCCTTGCTGGTGCGCATGGGTTTCCAGTCATCTCCTCTGTCCTTTGTGAGGTCTCTCTCCACCCTATTCTTCCTACAACAAAGTATGGCTTTCCAATAGGTGCTGAGAAGCTAACCTTGATACCGAGCTTGTCTAGTACAAGATAAAAACAGAAAACGAAAATAAAGCATTTGTGAATGTTTTGGACACATTGACAAACTATTTTTTTTTTATCTGTTGAAGTTAATATTTAAATTTCAGACTCACGTGCCTTCTTTCTCTCCATGTTTTTTTTTTTTTTTTAAAAAAAAAACATAACAACTAAGCAACCAGACATGGTTTGGGAAAGCACGGTGCTAGATTCCCAAGAGCGGGCAGTCTAGACCTTCTGGAGTGAGAAGGGAGTGAGGTGTACGCGAACATTTTGCTGTGTATGTTCAGGCACAAGGCAGTGCTCACTAGACTGCAGAGCAAATGCTGCTTGCCAGGCCAGGTGACTCGGTTTCCCTTCTCAGGGGATTTGCCATCACTGAGGCCATGCTGCCCTTTGTCTCACCAGGACAGGTGCAGAGTAGCCATCTGTCTTATACTATAAAGTCTCTATGTTTGGGGGTGGGGCGCACATGTAACAAGACTCTTGTCTTCAAAAGTTACCTCCCCTGCTTATATTCATGTGTATCTATCTGATAATAAGACTCAGATTCTCTTACGCATCAAAATCATAGCATATTAATAAAGTCTAGAAGAAATCTTTATTAATTATATATTATTACAATATTATATATTATAATTATATATTATCCTTCTGTTTTATATTATTAGCTATATTAATTTCATTTATTGAAATTTGAGTATAAATGAGCACACACACATAACTTGAATGTATGGAAAATTCTAGTGGCTTTTTTAAATTATAGCTCACTGAGACTTCCTTGTGCCCTGTTCTTTTGGTACTGTATATTTTGGTCAGAGATAATTTTAAAAATTCCATTCTATTAGTAAATTCACATTTGGTGGGTAAAATATTCTAATCTTCAGTTTATGAAATGTTGTCAAAGTGGATCAATGAGATGACTCCACAGGTAAAGGTGACTTTTGCCAAGCTTGACAACATGGGTTTGACCCAGGACCCACATGATGGAAGGGAGAGCCAACTCCTGCCAGTTGTCTTCTGACCTACACACACACACACACACAAACACACACGCACACACACATACACACACACATACACACACACATACACACACACATACACACACACATACACACACATGCACACAGACACACACATCCACACGCACATACACATACACACATACACACATGCACACGCACATACACATACACACATGCACACACACATACATACACACACACACACAGAGACAAATTTAAAGGATAGCTCGAAACGCAATGGTCAAA
This sequence comes from Arvicola amphibius, assembly GCF_903992535.2. Taxonomy (NCBI): domain Eukaryota; kingdom Metazoa; phylum Chordata; class Mammalia; order Rodentia; family Cricetidae; genus Arvicola; species Arvicola amphibius. The sequence goes on along the minus strand of NC_052056.1, from coordinate 44,975,494 downwards.
GTGTCAGTCTCTTCCTTCTCTGCTCACCCCCGGAGCTGAGATCAGCACACCCTAGATATGCCAAGAGCACACAATCAGGAGGGCCTTCATCTCTAGTCCTCCCACACCCACCTTTCAGGGTCAGCATCCTCCTGTTTCTGTCAGCTGGCACTTTCCTGCTCTAGCTGTCTCAGAAGGCGCCTCTCCACAGCACCTCTGCATCCCAGAAGACCAGGGACCTCACAAAAGCCCGCTCTAGTCTCTCATCAGTTTCCGTGTGATGGTTGGGTTTGCTTGCCTCTGTTACTTTGAAGACAAGTATGCACTCCCATCTCACCAGTGGCACTTCCCACCATTGCCCCCTGAAACACAATGACAGACATCTTGAAGCACGGATTTTTTTTAAACCTCTTAAGTAAAACAATATCACCTTTGAAGTTCGTCATTTAACGCGCACGTTCCCAGCCAATTCGGCATCCTGTCACCTACTATGCTGAAGGCAGGGCAACTTTCTCAAGACGGGAAAGCTTGTCTGCTCACTGCTTGGGAAATTCCCGCAGGCAGGTATCTCCAATCAGCTCTAATCTACTCTTCAGTGGTTTTCTCTCAAAAGGAACCACTCGGGGCTGAGCCAGAGGCTTGTCAAGAGCTTGAGGCCTTCTGGGGAACGGAGAGAAAGGAAGAGCGGTGGGCGAGCCAGCGGGGAGGGGCTGCCTGTGGACAAGCGTACCCATCTGCTCCTAAAGCCCAGTGCAACCTCTCCTGCAGATGAAGTGGCTAGATTTCCAGGGAGAGAGTGTTATTTTCTGTGTGTTACTTTGGATTTATTTTTGTCTCATTTGCAGTAATTGGGAGATACCTTCAAAAATCTCCATAACATGAAAGTTACGTATGCTCATCCCTGGTCTAATTAAGGGATCCTGAGCATGTGTTGTTGATGTACCAGCACATCCAAGGATGCTGACATGTCCTGGCAAAAACGTGAACGTCAAAATGAGAAAATGGTAACTGTTTGTAATCACATAGTCAATAAAATATATATGGTTTTGTCAACATTCCAATTATTACCAAATGAGTTAAACAAAGACACTAAATTCCAAGGCAGCTTTTATTATTCATGCAATAATAAACACAGACAGTAAGACACTGACTTTTGAAAGTATTGATGTTATGGTGGAAAATAGAGGTAGCTTTATTTTCAGATTTCAAGTTAATTCAAAGTGGGGAGGGATAGTTAATATACAAAAATATTGGGCAGTACAAGTAGAATAGAAAAAAGTTTAAGCTGAAAGCACTTGTATTTCACTACCACAAATGAGTTAAAATTATAAAATATCTTATTCACATATAAAACACCAATTCACATAAGTAGAACTTGGGGAGATTTTTGCTTAAGATTGCTTATGGGAGAAAGACTTCGGAGGGAATGGGTGATTAGCTTCTAAGCTTAAAGATTTAGCAGTCTGATTAAAATGAAGGAAGCATCCACACAACTTCAAAGCCCCAAGCAAAAGCACGCAGCGTAAGGGACATTCCTCTTGAACTGCTGGCTGCTCCACCTACTTCAGACTGTTACACTAGAGCCCATATTGAGCAGCAAAGCTATGTCAGAGGATCATAGCCATAGTAGGGCTAAGGCAGTGGCTCTGATGCAAACCATGCCTCTTGCTACTTTCTTGATCATCTGCTAAAACAATCCATAACCACTCTACCACCTGCCTCCTAGATTATTTTGAAATACGGAAAGTACACAATGAGCCACACGTGCTTAAAGTATGCCATTTCATAACTTTTTATATAAGTTTATCACTCCAGTCAAGTTGGCATCATCCCCAAAGCTTCCTTGTACCCACTGGCAATCCCTCCCAACCACCCCCCCACTTTGGTACCCAGACAACCACCAGTCTGCTTTTTGCTGCTACCAATTAACTTGCACTGTTAAGAATTTTATTGAAATGAAATGCTGTATTCTGTATTTTTTGGCTTTTACTCAGCTTAATTATTAATTGTTTTTCATTTGTTTTTTGAGACAGAGTCGCATGTAGCCTGGACTGAGCTCAGACTCACTATGTAGTAGACAGCTGAAGGTGTTCTTGAACCTCTGTTCTCTTTTCCCTACCTCCTAACTGCTGGAAAGACAGTTGTGTGCTACCACACCAAGTTGGTTACTCTCTCTCTCTGTGTGTGTGTGTGTGTGTGTGTTGGGGTGATGCACTCGCACATGCTCACACTTGCACACGAATATGTTGTTTATATAAATAGTTCATTTTTATCTATCCATTTCTGCTAGTATATATCAATTATATAAATTAAAAGAAGTTTCATTATGATATTTTCATATGTGTATGCAAAATGCTTTAATCATCATCCATTTCTTTTTCGGCACTGGGTAAGAGCCCTCTACCCATAGAGAAGAGGCTGGGCCGTGTGACAGGCTGGCGCAGCACCGTGTAACCATGCTGGTTGTCATGCTCACGGTATGTGAAGTCCCTGGGTCCTCCCAGCTCTTCCTGTGGCTTGTTGCATTGTCACACGACCGTCGCTTGTGCTGTCAGTACTTTTTATTTTAGTCCTGCTGATGGCTAACAGTGCTATCTTGTGGTTTTCACTTGCCTTTCTCTAATGAATGAAAGCTGAGCATCTTTCCAGGGGCTTAGCTCCCATCCACATGTTTTAAGTTGATCGTTATATCTGGAAACGCAGTGTACTGCTGGTGGGAGGAAGGTAAAAAATAATCGATGGATGAAAAGTAATAGTGGTAGCAGCAACAAAGAGCTACAATTAGAAACGCTGAGCGAAAGCTGCAAGTGCACAGAGAAAGCCATGTTCCGCAGATGAAGTAAATGACACCGTAGGAGCTGAGCAACTGGTGTGACAGAGAGCGGTTATTTCTGAAATAATGAACCAAAACTTCAGCTATCTGGGGAAGATGAAAAGGGTAGAAAAGCACCAACTGGCACTGTGGATTCTCATTGTCTTCCCTTAAGGGTGCCACAATCACCAGACTTAAACACACGTGCGTGCTATCTGTGGCTATGTTTTCGCCTTTGAAATTGTGATGTCATTTCAAAAGATAGGTGTTTCCTCCCACTGATGCGCCTTCCTTCCTTCCTGGGGTTTCAAACTTTGTTTTCTTACAAAGTAAAAAGCACCCTTGCTGTTGCTTTTGCTCCCAATGGTCTCCCGACTGCTGCAGACAGCTGATGAAGCATTATTACTTCTTACAAATGTAAACTTTTGCTCATTAAGCCGCAAAAATTGAAAAACTCTCACATCATCACTTAAACCTCTTAATATTCTTTTGAATCTTCTTTCTAGCCTCAAAGAAAAAATTTGGATCAGAATTGTTCTTAGTTCTAAAATACAGCTTTCTGAAGTTTGGCTTATGATTCCTTTTCTTTAGTTTTTCTTACCAGATTCAAATACTCACCTAATAGCTTTATTTAAAGAGAGAAGGAGGATTAATGGTCTTTGTGCTGGGCAAAAAAATTTGTCATTTCTTTCTTGTCTCCTCTCCAAGACCAAAATTTTATAAAGAAAACCAGATTCCATATGCAAATTATTTTGATTATCATCTTTTTGGTTCAAATTATACTTTTTAAAGAGTAGACACTATTGTTTCGCTTTTTCTTTTTAATTTTCATTTAAAGAGTATGAGTATTTACCTATGTTCTATGTCTGCACACCAGGTGAGCACAGTGCCCTCAGAGGCCAGAAGAGGGAGTCGGGTGTCCCGGGACTGAGGTTGGTTACAGGGGTTTGTGAGTCGCCTTGTGGGTGCTGGGAATTGAACCAAGGAACTCCAAAAGAGAAGCCTGAGCCCTAATTGCGGAGGCACCTTTCCATTCCCAAGACAGATTTTGTTTTGTTTCTTACGTTGTTTTAGGTGAAGGGACGGAGAGGCATCTCAGTCCCTCTCGTCCCTTGGTCTTCCTGCTCTCTCTCCAGGAGAGTCTCCAGAAGAGACTTCCTCTCTGCCAGCTCATACTGCCCACTGGCACATCTTCCTTCTGAGGGAAGCGTTCTCGTGCTCTGTTCTTCAGTTTCTTGTAGTATGCACTCTGTAACTCATTCGTTTTGTGATCGTTTTTAAGTCTCACCACAACAATTTGCTTATTTTAATTCCCTGTGAAACATTTTCTCTTGTTATATTGCTTTTTGAAAATTATTTTTACTTTCACAGACACAATGTTCTTTCTTAACAATGATGTAAGAAATAAGAATTTATTGGGGGGGGTGAGGGTTCTCCTCCAAAGATTTTTTTCTGTTAGATTGATATCTTTCTCAGGGATTATTTATATTTTAAAAATCTATTTAAATTAATTACCTGGCTTTGTATTAAATTTTAAAATAATTTGTATAGCATTTATAACACACAAGCGTAGCTTTTTATTGTTTACTTAGAATTACTCTTGTCCCACTTCCCTTGAAATGTGGGAAACTTTTAACTGTGTGGGCACATTTATCCTCAGCCCTCTTCTTCATGGGGGTGTAGGGAGATTAGCATAACACACAACATAAGCCCTGATAAGGTAAGGTCACTGTCTTTGCTTTAAGCTGTTGCCTGTGTTCGGAAGAAATAAAGAGTAGATGGTCCTCTGTATTTACCGCTCGCTCCTCTTGCTCTGTGTCCATTCCACTGACTTCAATTTCTCTTCAGCAGAAGAACTTTGTAGATAGTTTCATGCCTTCTCCCTCGGCTGGCCATAAAATTATTTAATAATTTTCAAAAAATGGCTCACCTCCTACTGTAGTTCTTCTCCCTTTGTCTCATTGTTTTTATTATGTACTTTATTTTTCATTATCACATGTTTGTGACCATGGGTGTACTGGAGCTGCACTGTGCATGTAGGGACCAGGGACAGCTTTCAGGAGCTGGTCCTCTCTTTCCCTCCAGGGGACAGGGTCATTGAATATAGGATCTCAGGTGTCCACCACAGGGACTTTTACCTGCTCAGCCATCTTTCCAGCCTTCCTTCTCCTCCTTTTATGAAACACATCTCTTTTTGTTTCCCAGGCTGGTTCCAAACACGTAGGCTCAAGGGATTCTTCTACATTAGCCCTAGGAGCATTGTGACCTCAGGGGTATGTCCCACTACCGGTCTTCAGTAATGTTTTTGCTTGTTTTCTGTGCTGGGGACTAAACTCATGCTAGCCAAGTGTTCTACCACTGAGCTACATCCCTTGCCTTTGTGTTTTAACAATTTATTCTATTTCTCATTATTCTGTGTATGTGTATGAGATTCCAGGGAGGAGGGTTGTTTGCATCGCGATGCATGGGTGGAGGTCGGGGGAGGGGAAGCTTTGTGGGGTCACTTCTCTCCTTCCACCTTTACCTGGGTTCTGAGAGTGGGATGCAGGACAACAGGCTTGCACAACCAGCACCTTCTCCCACCAAGCTATCCTGCTAGCCTCCTGCCCCCCTTTTTAAAGGATATTTTTATGGTGTTTTTTCTTTCAGAAGTTTAAAGCAATCTCTGCTTGTATCTGGTAGTTAATGTTTTGCCTAGAATACTGCCAGGCATGGCTTTTCTTTCTTATGTTCACTATGTCTATAGTTTAATAGTCTAAAGTTTGTTTTTCACCAAAACTTAAAATGTTTTGGCCATTACTTTAAAAATACATTTATGCCGGGCGGTGGTGGCGCACGCCTTTAATCCCAGCACTCGGGAGGCAGAGGCAGGCGGATCTCTGTGAGTTCGAGGCCAGCCTGGTCTACAAGAGCTAGGTCCAGGACAGGCTCTAAAAAAGCTGCAGAGAAACCCTGTCTTGAAAAAAAAAAATACATTTATATGTTCTCATGTTTATAACTTTCCGTTAAGGTCTCCAATTATATGCATGTTAGATCACATATTTTTTGTCTCGTGTGTCTCCAGATCTTTCCGTATTTGATAACCATTTTATCCCCTTTCTTCTTCATCTTGGATTTTTTTTTTTAGCTTTTCTTAAAATAGATGAATTCTTTCATTTATTACCTTACCCCCACTAATTCCATGTAGTGGATTTTTTTAACCTAACCTTTTCCAATCATTGAATTTATTTGTAGTTTTAAAAACATAGCTTTTACATTCTACTGTTCTATTGTTTTACTTGTTGCAAGCATGTTTCTTTACCACATCAAGCATAGTTGCGTGGCTGTTTGTCCATCATTTAGTGTTTCCCTTATCTTCTTTATGTCTTGAGAGTGAGTCACACCTTCTTAGTTCTCCGATCAGTAATTTTTCATTTTACTCTGGACATTATGAATGGGAGGTGCAAATTTTGGCATATGATTTTCAAAGATTTATGTTACGAGGCAGCTGACTTGGCTCCACTCAAAATATCATTTTTATCTTTGAGGTGGCAACTTAAAATCAAGCTCACAGATTTTTGCCTTTTTGGATTGGATTTAGGAATCAACCAGACATCTGGACAGTATTTAAATAAAGTACTTGGGATCTCACTCAGTGACTGTGGCACTTCTTTTGGGTTCTCCTCTCAATTTCTCAGTGCCTGCTGTTTTCCTCTGCTCTTCCAACCAAGTGGTGCATAGTTTTGTTTTGGAAGTTCAGCTGTTCTGAACTCTTACTAACTGCAGCTCACCTTCAAGGTAAGTACTATAAAGATAAGACAGCCTCCCCATATGCTTATTCTTTTTTGCAAGTTCCAACATTGCTCCAGAACCTACCTGATTTGGTTGATTCTCCAGCACCTTCGGGGAGTTTACTGTTTACCCATTGTGCAAAGCTCATCACTATCATCCGTAGGTAAATAGATCAGTCTTGTTAGACCTTACTTTGTCATTAACTTTGATTGTTGTTATAGTAACCCAGGCTGGCCTGGATCTTTCTATGTAGCCAAGGCTTGCCTTGAACTCCTGATCTGCCTCAGACTCCTGAGTGTGTATGTCACCGGATCCAGTGACCATCAGAATTTGAGCTGTAGAAACATAAGGTTCTAGGGATTTTCTTCAGTTTATTCATCCTTATAGTAGACACCATAAGTATCAGCTTGGTGTAAAGCAACAGGACTTGGTTCTTTACAAGGCGGGGACACTCCATTTCTATATCCTTCAGTCAAAATCTGAAGTGCAAATTGAGAAGTTTATTTACATTGTAGCTCTGGGGTCTCCAGGGAGTGGGAGGCAACTGAAGACAGCAGTGCAAGCCACAGAGGATTTCATCTCTGTGCCAAAGAGTTTCTCTTGTGTACTTGAAATGTGGTTACCTTGGCAGTGTCCCTGATTTTCACCTGGCAGGGCAGCCTATTCCAGATGTTATAGTGGAACTAAGCCTTGCCTATAGTTAGCTAAGTCTTTGAAATAACTTTCTAATAATTGAGGTTTCCTAATACTGAGCTCTGTCACTGGGACAGTTCATGTGGAGAACTGATGACCATCCATCTAATTTTTGTATTATTTCTTCTCCTACTATGAGGACTAGTGGGGAAAACAGTGTGGCATGCGGTAGACTATAACTGTAGACTGCATAAACAAATATTCATTATATTATTCTCTGTATAAATAAATAAAAAAGAGTTTTCTTTGAATTATGTAAGGGTAGATTTTGCATTCTGAAAAATAAGAATTAAAGAGTTATGGTAGATATTTTTTAATGTCTTTAATTTAGAAGATTTGATTGTTTTGGTCACTCTCCAATCCCTCCCTTCAAATTCCTTTTTTGATTTCCACCACCACCACTTTTCCCTTTCAACTTCCTGTGCTTTTTTTTTTTCAAGCTCACTGAATCTACTTGGTGTCACCTATGTGCACCTGGGTGTCGGGCCATCTGCTGAGGCACAGGTAGCCTCCCAGTGCCACATCCTTGAAGAAACTGCCTCTCCCTCATCCACCCCCCTGCCCCGCAGCCAGCAGTTGCCAATAGCTCTTGAGCCGGGCAGGGCTTCAAGAGCTCCCACCCTTGCTGGGAGTTGGACTGGCTTGATTGTATGCAGGTCTCGTACACGAAGTCACAGCCCTGTTATATCTGGCAAACACTGTTCCACTGCCCTTGTTCACTCTCTCTGGCTCTTAGACTATTTCCTCTCCTTCTTCCACAATGATCCCCGAGACCTGGGAGGTATGAGATGCGATAGAGATGTCCCATTTAGAGCTAAGCATGCCCCAGTCTCTTATTCTCTACCCACTGACTAGTTGTGAGTCTCTGTAGTTATCAACATCTTCTGCAATAAGAATATTCTCTGATGAAGGCTGAGCAAGGTTCTAACTTAGGGGTACAGAGATGAGAACTTAGGAGGCAATTATGATTCTGTCCATTTACCATAATAATAGTAGTAGGTTGTTCTCCAGGACAGCCATTTGTTTTAGCCCAGTTAATGGTACTAGAGATGAATCACATCTTGTTATAGGGCTTTAAATCTGAACAGGAAGCGGTGGGTAACTCCCGCAACATTTGCATGAGTGTCACACAGTAAGAACATTCAAACAGGTGTTCCTTTGTTTTCTTGCCTCAGTACTAAATAGTCATTAGGAGCATGAAACTGAGTCTTTTTTCTTACCAAGGAGGTTTCAGATAGTATTGTTTTTCATAATTAGTCATACTCAGGATGTAATACGCTATATTTAAAGATGCTAACACCGTCATCTTGCCTTTCAAAGTCACTCATCATATAAAGTGAGCTGCCTGTTAGAGGCCACGTGGAAGATTTTGATCACTTTAGAAATGTTTATGACAATGACTCCAGCTGTGACTACTGCCCAGCTCACACTTCCTACTGCTCCCTTACCTTATCACCCTAACAGAGTAAGTGTTTGTCATGGTATAGAGGTCTTCTTAGGGAGTATCTAAACATCTGAGAGTTTATCATGGTATAGAGGTATTCTCCTAGGGAGTGTCTAAGCATCTGAGAGTTTATCATGGTATAGTGGCATTCTCCCAGGGAGTGTCTAATAAACATCTAAAAGTTTATCATAGTATAGAGGTATTCTCCTAGGGAGTGTCTAAACATCCGAGAGTTGCTGTGGGACAATGGTTTTATCCTGTAAAGATTTGTTTCTTGTACTTGCTTAATAAAATGCTGATTGACCAGTAGCCAGGCAGGAAGTATAGGTGGGGCAACCAGGCAGGAAGTAGGGGCAGGGCAACAAGAACAGGAGAATTCTGGAAAGAGGAAAGATTCAGTCTATAGTCGTCACCCAGACACAGAGGAAGCCAAACAAAGAGCAAGCAAGATGTGACTGCCTCACCAAAAAGGTAGCAAGCCATGTGGCTAACACAGATAAGAATAATGGGTTAATGTAAGATGTAAGAATTAATTAATAAAAAGCCTGAGCTACTAGGCCAACCAGTTTGTGATTAATGTAGATCTCTGTGTGTTTATTTGGGACTAAATGGTTGTGAGACCCATTGGGACAGAAACCTCAGACGACAGAGAGTTTATCATGGTATAGAAGTATCCTTCTAGGGAGTGTCTAAATATCTGAGAGTCTATCATGGTAATAGTGGCATTCTCCTAGGGAGTATCTAAAAATCTGAGCATTTATCATGGTATAGAGGTATTCTCCTAGGGCATGTCTCAACATCTGAATGGAGAAATGAATTATCTAGTTTCCTCAAAAGATATCAGACAATAGTTCTTGCCTCAGTGAAAGTTCCAGAAGCAGGCCTTCTGTGTCCATTAGCTTTGGCAGAGAAGTGGCAATGTATGAAAGTGACATCAGAGGCCACTTGCTGCACACCTTTGTCTGGGCCAGGTGCTTTGGAAAATCCTTTATGTGCATTATTTTGTCGTAAGCTAAAGGGCCTTGCAAGCATGCACACATTGTTTCCCAGTTTCACCAAGAAGAAACTGAAGCCCAGGGAGGTTGGCAGAGCAGGGTCTGAACCCCGACATTCTTGGCTTCAAGATCTGAGTCTTTAACTGTGGTTTCGACTGCACCAGGAAATGACCTGTGACAGATGGACAGATGTGAGACTTCAGAATACTTGGTGAGGTTGCTTTGGGTCTTGGAGGGACTTGAGATGGGAAGAGGATTCTGCTTTTGTGTGCTATGCTCACGACTCCAAACGCATCTCCCAAACTGCCGCAGGAAGTGCAGTAGATTTCCATAGCTCCCTCTTAGATTATTGGCACTGAGCCTGTGACTGTACCCTCCTGAACGTGCCCAGTCTCTCTTAGCAGATTATTAGCATGGAGAATTTGCAGAAAATGTGGTGCCCCAGAATAGCAACCAAGAAAGGAACTGTTAGTGAGACAAATTTGATCTTTTCCCTCCCATCCACAATTTTGTTAGCACCCCAGATGGAAAAGCCGTAGTCCAAGGCAAACAAACTACCACCTATGTGAATCTGCTGATGGCCGAGTGCTTATTAGTGCTAATTGTCAAGCACCTACTATATTCATTATCTCTTAGAAAACTGTGGAGAAACATAAAATGTGGCACATCAATCATCCTAAGCATATAATTCAGTGGTGCTAATCACAATCTAGGCTGGAGGCAGCTATGGCTATTTCCAAAACACATTTATCATTTCATCCAGAAATTGTATCCATTAAACAATGGTCCCTTTTATTTTGAAAAGATTTTTTGTGTGTTTGCACACATGCACAGGTGCAAGGACATGCACATTCAGGTGATGTGGGAGCCAGAGGTCACTATCAAGCATCTTCCTTGGTTGCTCTCTATCTTTTAAGACAGCATCTCTCACTGAATTCGACTCACTGGTGGGCTTGGCTGTCTGGTCAGTGAACTCTAGGGATCTGCCTGCATCTACTCCCTGCTCTATCTAACCCCTTCACTAGAAAGATAGTGGTGCATAGCCACACTTGGTCCTTTTAGCATGGGTGTTCGGCATCCAAACTCAAACGTTCATGCTTGCATGGTAGGCACTTGACTGACCAAAGCCAGCCTCCCACTCTCGGCAGCAATTCTTTATCCTGTTTTAAAGTCAACGCTAGTCACTAACTAATGGACTATCTCTAAATTTGCCTAGTCTAGATATTGCATATAAGGAGAATGATATAATATTTGTTCTTTTGTGTCTGTCTTATTATATTAATCATGTCTCAAGGTTTATTCATACTCAACCTATATCACAGCTGCATTTCCCTCTACTGTTGAATAATATTCTACTGTATGTATATGTGTACACATTCACTTATCCATTTTTTCTTTTTTTTTCTTTTTTCTTTTTTTGGTTTTTCGAGACAAGGTTTCTCTGCAGCATTTTTTTAGAGCCTGTCCTGGAGCTAGCTCTTGTAGACCAGGCTGGCCTCGAACTCACAGAGATCCGCCTGCCTCTGCCTCCCGAGTGCTGGGATTAAAGGCGTGCGCCACCACTGCCCGGCTTCACTTATCCATTTTTCTATGGACAACAGTTCTATCATTGGCTAGTGTAGATAATGCAACTATAGACATTGACTCGGAAGTATCTTTTTGACTCTCTCTTTCAGCTATTTTGGATATACTTTAAAAGGTGAAATGTATGCTAGGCAGTTTCTAGAATGGCTCAGCAAGCTGCTTCCTCCTTTTATTCAAGCCCTTATGTCAACCTCTCCCTCTAAGTGTGAGCCAGATGACAGAGATTTGTCTTTAATAAACAGGCTACTGCAAGGAAGATGCAAGGCTCCCGAGATTAGGCGGTGAAAAGCTATGACCTTCTTTCTGCTTTGCTGTCTTTCACTCTCTTGCTCCGTTGCTCTCAGGGATGCTAGAGCCCCATGCTGAGAGCTGTGTGAAAGAAAGGCCTATGTGGCAAGTGACTGAAGGAGGTCACAACTAACAGAAAGTGAGGGCCTCAGTCCAGAAGACTTGGGGAACAGAATTATGCCAACAACTCTCTGAAGCGCTTAGACATGGATCTTCACTCTTTTGAGCCTACAGGTAAGAGCACGGCCTTGGGCAACACCTTGGTGGAGCTTTGTGAGTGAGTGTGAGACAAAATCATTTTGCAGAATCGTGCTCATAGACAAACTGAGGTAATGAACATCTGTTGATTTAAGCTCCTAAGACTTCAGGGAATTTAATATGGAAAAGTAGGTAACTAATAGTCCACATTTACCGTTCCCTGATTAAACTAGGTTGGATGTAAGACAAAGATATTTAAAGAAGCAATAGTAGAGTAAGTACTTTTACTGGACCTGTTTGAGAGCATTTGAGCCTAAAGAGAGAGCTAGATTCGGGGGAAGAAATAATCAATGTCTCTATGATTATAATTTTTTGCTAATGAATCTATGTATATTGGATGATTCTTGGGTTCAGGATGCAATGGCAAATCACTGAGATCAACATGCTTTGTAGATTCTTCTAGGAGTAAAGAAAAGGTGCCATCTAAACCTTATCTTTGTTTTACCTTGCTCTTCCATTAGGTAAAATACAGCATCAAATTGAGAGACAGTTTATTACTTTTTCCTACTTTATAATTTTCTGGATTGAAATAACAATGTTCATTTATCAAAACTGCTTGAGCTTTAAGAAAGCCAGTGCATCATCAAGTACATCAGAGGCAAGTGATGTCAGCGTCTGCTGTTTGTTATACAGAGTTGCTGAGTGGATTAAGGGGGTTCAAAGAAAGCCCTTACAGGCATCAGCATGATAGTTTATGATATGCTATGCATTTTCCTACATACAGTGGTGGTAAAGTTTATAGATTCTCAAAGGGAAATGGGACCTAAAGTAGTTGGCAGTCTACTGATTGGGTCCTACCACTCTTACTCCTCCTCTTGGTTGTAAGAATTCGGAATCTCAGATCAGAAATGGACATTTTCTGCTATCTAGGGTCTCCTTTTGCTGCTCATCAGATCACCATATTGGGCCCTTTGTATACTGACAGTAAGTCACCTTGGGCTCAAGGAAACGACAGCCTCTCAAGGTTGTGCACTGAGGATGGACCCCGTGTCCACCCACTAGAGTCTGTCTCTTTGCAGGCCCATGATGGGGCTCCTCTGTGAAGTTGTTTCTCTGACTCAGGATAATTTACTTTTGTTTATACCTGATAATACCGAGCAGAGATTCTGGCAAATTAATATATTCTTCGATGTCAGAATGATGAGCAATTAGCTCTGAATGTAGAAGACTCCTAGTCCAATATTTACATTATCTTGTCACAGCCAGTCTCTCAGGTACTGAAGAATTTCTGCCATCCTCAGAAAGAATCCATTCGTCTATAGGGCAATTAGGTTGAAAATATCTCCTTTTTTTCACTTTGGAAATATCTTCTATAATTTTATGTTCTCTGTTTTCTGTGACTATATATTAATCTTGGTTTTCCCTTTCAACAATGGGTTGCTATACTTCTTCCTCCATAGGGGCATCTGTTTTGACACCGAAGATAGTTCTTAATTCAAGTTACTTTAAGAGTGATTTATGTCATGATTTTGAAGCTTCTCATCTCCCTTAACCCAAGAGTACTTCATTGTCCATAATTCAGGCAAACGTTTTTCTCTTTATCACAGAAGACCTTTGAAATGAACTACACCCAGTAAGTCTATTCTCTTCACTTGGTAGAACTGTAATTTTTGAGTGAGAATCTTTAGGGGCATGAGATGTTGCTGGAATGTTTATGATTTGCATTTAATATACACATATGTATATTAGTCATATGTTAGTCTTCATTAATTTTAATTTTCAAGTTAATTTTATTTACAAATGACCAGAAAATTAGGAAAGTATAGGTCTGTGTTTTTGAAGACCTTTTTATCCATGAGGAGAAGACTTCTCAACATGGGTGTCCCATCTCAAAGTGTGGAGGCTAGGACAGAAACTAAGTAAGAAGGGCAATTTTCCAGCACACACATTCTAGCTCTCTGTTCCTAGATATCACGAGGGGAGCCCTCCATGATGTCCTTCCCACCATGACTGAATCCTCTGAAACTGTGAGAAAAGTGACCTTTCTTTCCGTAAGTTTTTTTTTTTTTTTTTTGCTTATATTTGTTTCAAAGTCACGGAATGTCTGAAACACATACATATACAGATGAGTTGTATAAAATGCTTATTTATGCATGTATGAACATATATGACAGCAGTGACAGTGTCACACACACACACACATGCAAACATACACCATTGTCTTCATCATCTTTGCACATCACAGGGCCGATAGGAGGGAAAACAGGGGATTTTTATTTTGTAGCTGCATAGAACATGATTAATCCATGATAAATCTGAGGTTATGAGATAATAATGCTACACTTAAGAGTTGATCAGTTTAAACCCAAATTGATCTGAGAGCCCAACCCTTCAGACCAGGGGAGGCTTAGAATAGATTGTATAATTAAAGAAATGCAGTATTATTTCATACCTGTGTACCGTAGAGGAAAATTCATACCATTGCTTATGGTTATTTAGTAATAACTTGTTTATGGATATTCTCATAGCAGGTTTTCCAATTAGAGTTTTAACACTACACCAAGGAGCTCAGCCCTTTCAGGCATGTGTCTAAACAGTTATATTCATTTTGACACGGTGTAGAAGCTATATTCCTGTGACTCCTTCCATCTTATAAAAACATTTTTTGTTGTTTTCTGCAGTGAACTTTTAGGCTATATATCCATTAGCCTCCACTTCATCAATGAAGAAAGAACCTTAGAGAGGCCAGGGATCTTTGCGAAGGTCTGGGATTTATAGGTAGAGCTTTTCTGAAGGGCCAGGGGAGTGGTAGGTAGGGTTTTAGATGCAGATGTAATCTGCTTCTTCACACAGTGGGGATGTAGCACACCTGGAAAGGAACTTTAGGGTTGTCTTTTTTTCACCTACCTTCAGAAAGGTAGGTTGGTAATGAGCAATGCTGGAATTGTCCTCTCAAGACCTCCTACCATGAGAACTAGTATCCTATGACAAAAAAATGAAAGTATAATTTACATATAGTATTGTGTATATACACTATGTGTAGAACTTGATGAGCTTTGATAAAATGCAGATATATACTCAATCCACATTTGATCAAGATCATTTCTAATGCTTGAGAAATACTTCTATTGCTTCATGGCCCATCTCAGTTTGTGTTCTCTTGTCTCTTGTTCTACCAGGAGACTTCTGCTCAGACCTCAAGCCTGACAGTTGCGTAGAGTTGGTTTACTGTGTTTTTTTCTTTCTGGGTTGCCTGTGGATGAGGTTAGGTGGCAGCTGATGTGGGGTTCCCCTCTGTATACTGTGAATATATTTTCTTACCATTGGTTAATGAATAAAACTGTTTTGGCCAATGGCTTAGCAGAGCAAAGCCAGGTGGGAAATCCAAAGAGAGATAGAGAGAGAAAGTAGGCAGAGTAAAAAGGATGGCATGTAGCTGCCGAAGGAGAACAGCATGCCAGAACCTTTACCGGCAGGCCACAGCCTCATGGCAATACACAGATTAATAGAAATGGTTTAAGATGTAAGAGTTAGTCAATAAGAAGTCTTAGCTAAGAGGCCAAGCAGTGTTGTAATTAATATAGTTTCTGTGTGATTATTTGGGTCTGAGCTGTCGGGAAATGAATGAGTGACCTCAGTTTATAGGCAGAACTTACTGTGTCATTTAATTACTTCTTATTTATATGTGTGTGCATGTATGTATTATGTGTGTATGTATATATGTGCGTGTATGTGCATATTTCTGTATGTATGTGTTTATGTATGTATTCATGTTTGTATTTGTGTGTGTGCCATGCACACACAGGCACCCTCAGAAGCTAGAAGAAGGCATTGGCTTCTCCTGGAGCTTAGGTTACAGGAGCCTGTGAGCTCCTGGGTACTGGAAACCAAACTGAGTCCTCTGGAAGAGCAGAAAGCACTCTTTGAGTAAATAATCATTGAGCAACATCTCCAGCTCTCATTCCCCATACCCCTAAATTTGATATATTAGTAAAAATTGTGTCACTGTGTTAAGACACCTGAGAAAAACACTTGGAGGAGAGAGGACTGATTTTGGTGCATGGTTTTAGAGGTTTCAGTCTGTTATCATAGCACTTAGGTCTGAGGTGGCAGAGAGGGCATGGTAGGGCAAAGCTCTTCAGCTCTGAGAGAGAGTGGGAGACAGCAAGGGACTGGAGTCTTGTCCCTTCCAAGGGCATGATCCCCACGACCCATTTCCTCTCACCTCCTAAAGTTTTGCCACCTCCCAGTAACACCACTCACTGGGACCAAGCCTTCAGCATTTGCTGTGGGTAATGTTATTGTACACTGTAAAGATTTGCCACTCATTTTGGCTTAATAAAATACTGATTGGTCAGTAGCCAGGCAGGAAGTTTGGTGGAACAACCAGACTAGGAGAATTCTTTGTAGAAGAAAGGCAGAGAGTGAGTCACCAGCCAGTTGCAGAGGAAGCAAGATGAGAATGCTTCACTGAGAAAAGGTACCAAGCCAAGTGGCTAAACATAGACAAGAATTATGGGTGACTTTAAGTTGTAAAGGTTAGTTAATAATAAGCCTGAGCAATAATAAGCCAAACAGTTTATAATTAATATAAGCCACTGTGTATTTGTTTGAGACTTAATGGCTGTGGGACTGGGTGGGACAGAAGCTTCCATCTCTAAGTATATGAGGAAACTAACAGTTGCCATAGTCAGCCTGGACTGAGTCTACATATGAGATTCATGGGTGGCTCTGCCAACTGATGTCCCTGAACAGAGGTAGTGTCTATGACAACAGCTCCCTTCTGCTTTCAGAGACTAGTCAGTGACACTAAGCAGTTCTGAGACCTTGCCTGAGGCTTTCACACAGCTACGCTTGAATCAAGTTAATGTTGACACTGAGTAAGACAGCAGCTTCATCGTGTGCTAGCTCTGGGGAGAGTAGGTCTTAGTTTATCTCCTGCACACTGTTAGGAAAGACAACCGGGCCCTGAAGTCCTCAACATCAGCATCTCTTTCAGAAGTTCCCATGGCTACTCTCATTTGTTAGTCGTCCTTAGTCTATGGAGAGTCTGCCAAGATTACTTGCATGTGGGCCTCCTCCCTGAGGACTAGATTTGGGGACGGAACTACCTCCCAGGGTGTCTGGATAACTGGACTCAGAGTCAATAGATAATTCTGCTCTGTACCCAAAATTAACCTATTTCAGAGGTAGGGACAGCAGGGATGGTCTACCCTACCCCTTTTCTTCCCCAGTTGCCTTTCTAGACAGTTCCTTGAGACACTCTTGCTTTTTACACGGAGCCCCAAATGAGTCCATTTTGTTCTTGTTGCACGATCTGGGTCAAGCATTTCCCGTCATAGGCTGAGCGCTCCCTCCCTCCCTCAGTGAGGAAAAGATCCTGAGAGAAACTGGACTGTGAGGGTGGGGGCAACAGCAACAGAAAGTCACCTCTCTGGAGAATATCTGCCCTATTCCTCCTGGCCATACTAGTGAACTAACAGGATGGGGCTGGCTCCCCTCCCCTCACAAAGGAGATCATGAATGCAGACAATGGCTTGTTCTCATTTGTGATCATTTATTTTTTGTCTCCAACTGGCAAGATAGAATGAAATTGGCACTCCAGTGGCAACAGCAGAGGCCATGGTTTCCTCATAAATGTGTGTGGAAGAGGGAGAAGGCATCAGTGGGCAAAGGGAATGGTGGCTCAGGTGGGCACAGGGAATTGATGACTTTTTAAAAACAAGATTCCAGACTCTGCTTTTCTTTGAGTTTTCCCATTTGATTCTCTCTCACCCTGTCTTATGAGAAACCATACAAATCCAAACCACCCCCATTTCATCTAGACAAAAAGCATAAAGAGAAATGACAGTCAATCAAGATTCTGCTTGATTAACATCTTGGGAGAATGAACGAGAGTCTTAAGGGAGGTAAATAAACAGCTCGGAGGCTGGGTTGTGCTCCCAAGCCAACCTTGCTGCCAGTTAGGCCTGGAAAGTGATGGTTGGATTTTCAGCTTTTGTACTTGTGTAATTACAACCAACCTTTAACAGGACATGGCAATGCTTTTTGGCATTCAATTATACTTTGCTGTATGTGTGTTTGCGCACGCACCGTTCAAGGAGAACACACACACACACACACACACACACACACACACACACGGAGAGCTAGAATTGAAATCAACTCAAGTGAGAATTCTTGTGATGCATTTAAGGGGCTTGCATTTGACAGGTTGCTACCTAGTTATGGACTAAAATCTCACCAGGCACCCCATAGCTTATCGCCTGTCATTTCAAAACAAAGACATCCTGCTTCCCCTTCCCGTGTCACATCTCATCGGCTCATTCTCAGCAGACTCTTACTTTCATTACAAGCTCCATGCCACCTCCCTGACTTTCATCAGATGAGAACTTGAAAAAAATAAAACAGAAAAAGGGAAAAAAAATTCCATGTTTTGACTTGGACTCTAGGTGTTATTCTCGCAGTCCAGCTTGAAAGAAAAAAAGCCCATCCCACGAGGGGGCAGGCCTGCTTTGCTGCCACCACACGGGCCTCTGAAGCGTGTGAAGAAGAGAGGAAGAGACAATTAACACTCAGCACCAATCTGCATTTCCTTTTTAGCTGCCATTTACACGCTGCTCAGGTTTTGAAAACCAGCATCTCATGCTGCTCCCTAGAGAGCCAGCCCCAGCTTCAGCGGGATCCATCTGAACAGCAGTTAGTTACATTGCCGAAATCTCCAGCCAACCCAGAACTCATCTATTTATTTTTCTGAAAAAAAAAATGAGAACGGGAGAGAGAGAGAGAGAGAGAGAGAGAGAGAGAGAGAGAGAGAGAGAGAGAGCAAACTAGCAAGCTGGGTGAAAAGAATACATGAGACTCTAGTAATAGTTCATGCACATTCTTGACCAGTCGCTAGGCTGGGCCAGGCTGGGCTGAGTCAGGATCCGTAAACCTTTCTCTTTGATCATCTAGATCAGTGTGAGTGGCGGGGAAATGAACAGGAGCCTGGTGACAGGTGACGAGGTTGGAGGCAGAAAGGACACACTAGGTGATAAGTTTCCGAGCTGCTCGTCAGCCTGCGCATGAGTGAGCTCTTGCTGATGGGGATCAGCAGGGAGGAAGAAGTCGGACTGAGAAGGCACCGCTGGTGTGGGAATTATGAGAGGCTTCTGAAGGAGAGGGGGATGTGTACCGCCAGCTCCTCAGGTCTAGCCAGCTTGCTTTATTTCCCAAAGCCCCCCAAAGGTTTACCACCAAAGCAAAATAGCTTCCATAACCTCTGTTATCATTATTATTTTTCATACTGAATTCACCACCCCTGGAGGTCACTGGCTTTTCAAAGGGGGCTGAATCATTTTGTGATCGGTGAAAACAGAGAGACAGCCTGAGACAGAGCAATCACATTTTCCTGCTTGAAGGCGTCAGTTGATCACTCCAGGGGTCAGGAAAAAAAAAGTGTTTTTTTTCTCATGCAAGTCTTGGCATGATAGACTAGGTAAATGAAGGAAAAAAATGAATGTAAGGCTAGCTTTTTGCCCTTTATTGAGAGCACAGGGCTGCAAAGCCTAGCTCTCTATCAACAGACCAGTGAGCAGTGTGCTCTATCCAGCGCTGCTCAGAAGCTGTTGATGGCTGTGCCATGGAAGTGTTTGTTCACTGAGCAGGGTGTCACAGCCCTTTGCAAAGACAGAGACTTACCCATGATGCACGGATGGGAACAAGTATGCTTGGACGGGGGCGGAGGAGGGGGACTTCAGGCAAGTGGCGTGAGCACATGGCACTTCGGGTAGAATTTAGTGGCTGAAAAAGAAAGGACTTATATGAAGCTCATTGTGACCAGTTGATGCAGCCACATGTCAGGTTAAACTGCACCCTGTCGGGGACAGGCGTGCTTTTCATCTCGGTAACACCAACTTGTAACCTGGGTTTCTCAGCCCTCCCCTTGATCCCTGCACCCCAGGATGTGTGTGGTGGAAAAAAAAATGTAAACGAATAATAATAGCTTTTGTTTTTCTGGCTCTGGTCTTAATAGGTGAATCCCTCAAACCTTCAGATTTTCAGCTCTGGTGGTGAAAACGGTCCCTCCTCTACCTTGACGATTAAGGTCCCCCGTAAGGGGACATTAATGTCACCTTGCAAGGATTCAAAACCAGAACTTAGCTATTTATACCATATACGTTTGTAAACAGTGCCCACCAGGAGCCCAATACTCTCCAAGGTGCTGAGGATTTGGCAGCAGGTCTACACATATAAAGCAAGAAGCAAATGCATAGTATTCTGGATAGTGTTAAGAGGTTGTCTGTGAATGGAAGACAAACACAGTCATTTAATTCATATGTAAGATTCAAGGAAACTTCTGCTGCCGCTGCTTTGGTGGTTTTAGTTGGGGAAGCAGCATCATGTTTGTATATGGATTCAGTAGAGAAGGTCAATGCCAGAGCAGTACCCTTGGGCTGTATGCGGGGATGAGTGTTTCCAGAGACCTCGTGGGACACGTAATACAAAATGCAGACACCAAAGGATGAGAAGATGTAACAGGGAGATGGGACACACTTGTCACTCTGTTTTCTCAGGGATGCAGGAAGCCGGCTAGCTCAGTGGGTAGAGCATGAGACTCTTAATCTCAGAGTCCTGGGTTCGAGCCCCACATTGGGTGCCAAAATGAAGGGGCGTGGTTGATCGGCAATTATGATTAACCAGACTAGCTTTATTATAAAATATTCAGCTTTAATAAAGGAAAGAAAAGGGAACTTACAAAAGCCAAGGTTCCAGCGAGGAGCGCAGGAAAACAAAGAGAAGGCGGGCCACACACCCTCAAGATTTTATAAGTAAATATTAGCCTAAGGGGGACACGCCTTACAAATAAGGTGATTGGCTGGACTTCCCTTTCACAGGGTTGTCTGCTCAGAATCACCCTGAAAAGAAAGTAGTAAAGATCTGAGGAGGGAGGAAGGTGTGAGCCATTCTGCAAGCCATGTTGAACTGGGAGATGCAGAAGGCCTATGGGAAGCACTCAGGGTAGCTTTGATACATATGACAATGACTTTGAGAGGAGACGACCCTGCGGGGTTGTGTTCTTCTGTGCTGCTTCCGTGATCTGGCGGAGGCATGGAGAGGAGTGACAGGCTTTACTGAGGCGCAGGATTTTGTCAGCTGAGAAGGATGGAAGACATGAAGGTTGAAGCCACTGAAGGTGTTGGCAGGAACTCACCATGGCCCATGGAACTGAAACTAGATAAGGAAGATGGCGGAGAAGGCTGAAAGAAAAGGTGCCAGGTGCCGTGTTTGCAAATCCTGGGGTGGTACCAGAGTTTCAGGAACTGGAAGGTGGAGGAAGAACTGGGGGAAAAGGAGGCGGTAGTCTGGGAGAGAGATGGGGAAACCTTGTCACATACGCACTTTTAGTTGGTGGACTGGGCAGGGAGTGGACTTGGCATGACCCGTAGAGGAGGAGAAGAATTCAATTCACCACAGGAGAGCTCTGGTCTCACATGGTGGGTCCTAGTAAACACTCTGGAAGGAGCATCTCTCTGTAGGACCCACGTATCTCTGTATCCACCGTCCATGCCATGTTTTAAATGGCCAATGGCCCCTGGAGTTCAACTCATGAAGTCTAGACGGATGTTGAAGACATTAAGGATTATGAGGACAACATCTTCAGGTAATCAGTGGTGAGAAGAGGGTGTTAGATGAGTGGAGTTGGCTGTGGGCAAGGAAATGAGGTAGAAGTCATCAAGAACAGAGGCTGGGAAGCCTAAATCACCCCCAAGGGTTCTAGGGGATGGAAACTGAGTTATGAGTAGTGCAAGTTTCTCCATTTGCTAACTATATGATACTAGGGAAATTATTTAACCTTCCTATACCTCATTTCTCTCCCCCCCCCCCAATAAAGAAGAGATTATAATTATACTCCTTCCAGAGATTTGTTCTCTCGGTTCAATGACATAATGTCTGTCTATTCCAGTATGAGTATAAATGTGTCTGTATAATTGAAGCTTTCACCAGTTATCCGGGTCAGCAGAAGGGGTGGGTGGGTGAGCCCTTGGTAGGTGCTGAGGGGCTTCCTAAGGAAGACAAGGTACAGGGCCGCGCTGTGATGATGCTGCCTTGACCATGAGAGAAGGGTGAGGGAGCAGCCCAGAGACAAGAGTCAGCTGTTGACTATGCAGAGGGCGGAGAACACCGGCAGAAGAAATGGCAATAGAGCAAATTTCCAATCAGAGCCACCAGGAGGGCTGCCTGGGGGCTTTATTCGCGACTGATATGCCTCTGACGAGAATTAGAAACAAGTTCTGGGGACTCACAGAGGAGAGTCACCTAGTGATTGTATTAACCACGGAAAGCGGTGTCTGGAGTAGAAATGGGCGCTATTGTTTGCCAAGAATGCCTTAGAAGGTAACTTCATGGTGAATAGATTCTTCAAGGGACTTGACATTTGTTGACTTTCTTTTTAGCTTTTCTAAGTCACAGAGGCCATTACCATAATGACAATACCTAGATTTATCTCTGTTAATGGCAGCCAACCTATGAGAAATCAATCCTCCCCTCTGTGGGCTGCACACTCATGAACAGGACAGCTTTCTCTTCCCTAGCTGTTGAGATACTGGAGGAATTGTGGGAGCGCAGTGGGCCCTGGACACAGCTTCGCCATACTTCTTTCTAAAACTCACCTGCCAGTTTGAGGTTCTGGCTTAGCATCTAAGATGCTGCTTTTTAAAAAAATAATAATATTATTAACTTTTTTATGTCACTCAGTATTGTGAAAAAATATACAAAATTCTTAGAACATAGCAATACTCACTAAATTATTATTATTTTGTATTGAAGGCTCTCCTGGCAAAGTCCTTCCTTTGGGGGCCCATTCTAAGCCCTGGCAGCAGGGTGAGGGCTTAGAGGAAAATCAAAAGCATTATTAGACCATGGTGTATTTCTCTGGAAAGGCAAAAGGCTTGGGGTCTTGAGATTTCTGCTTTGGGTCTGGAAATCAAAGCTATTTACAAACCAGATCATGTCAAGTTGCCTTCTACCCCAACTGCCCTGGAAGCCAGGGGAGGACAGAAGTGGGACCCAGGCAAGGAGGCCTGCAGTGAGATGTGTCCCATCTACCGGGCCGAGAGTCTTCATGGCTCACTCCATGCTCAAGCCCAGTTCACCAAGCTGGGAAACGGTGCTGAAGCCTTGTTGAAGGCCACGTCCTCTGGTGGTTCTAGGAAGGAGCAGTCTAGGCATGTCTGCAGGACTCCCAGGCAGGTCAGAATGTACATCACTGCTCTCTGACGGTAGCCCATGACCGCTACTGTCATCCTACCTCACAGGTACCGCAATGTTCGAAAGCCCGCACACATTTCTTGTCACCCCTAGGATGAGGACTTCAGTGTGATAAGACATCTTGCACGACCTCAGGGAAAACACACCTCTATTCAAAGACACCTTCACACAAGCTGGTCCACACCCTATGGGTCAGTTTCCTATTCCTCGCTGAGGATAGGAGAGACTGGCAGAGTGATCTCTCAGGACCACATAGTGTTTAGAGACTGCAGGTCCAGGCTGTCCCCAGGGATGTAACCCTCTCTGAAGAAATTGTCGCAACACCTCCACCCACACACCAGTGTCCCAGATCACCAGGAGCCACACCAACAGGGATTTATTTTAAGGCTAATGAGGTTCTAATGAGGTTTAGGAGTCAGTCAATCCCTCTCCCAAGACTTACGAAAGAAACTTGATAGAATTCTCAGATTTGAAGCAGCTTTAGAACGGTATATGACATTACCGATAACATCTCATCTGAGACGGTGGCTGTAGAGTGACATTAAGAAGAGCTACAATTATTATGTCTTTGTGAGCCAGACACTACACACCAGGTGCTGTCAACAGTCCTGAGATAGGTTTTTTTTTCATAGTTCCTATTTCATAGTTGAGGAATTTGAAGTGCAAAAGAGGTCAAAAGGCTTTTTGTTTAAAATCGTGAAGCCAGCTGGAGTAAAAATGAGGATTGGAACCCTATGCTTTCTGATTCCAAAGTGCCCTTGTGCTTGATGTTCCAGACCACTACCCCTCAGGCCTGGACAGCATCAGCGTGTGACAGGACTGGTACGACAGAGGTCAGAGCTGTGTGTGGCACCAGAGGATGACGGCAGCCCCCATCCCTTGCTCAGGAAGTGGGCGTCTAGCCGATAGGGCACGATATGAGCTGTGTACAGGGATGCCCTTCCATGGAGGGGAGGTATTACTCTGGAAAAAGTTGGAGTTTAACCAGCAAAGCTATGTTTTTCTCTGCAGCTCATTTTGGAAGTCATTCTTCTCGGGGGGGGGGGGATAATGTTATTCCCTCATCTTGGCTGATGAGGGAGACTCAGCACCCTCAGAGTCCCAAGCGACAGAGCAAAGGTGCAGGGCCAGCTGAACAGTCAGAATCTGCTGGCTGCAGCGGGGAGCAGTTATGTGATGAGAACACATAGCCAGGATTTGAGGTGTTCTAGAAAATGCAAGTGTTGAAAAATACACATTTTCAGAAAATAGTACAAGAGTCCCATATACAGGAGATAGCCGATGGGAAGTGGTACTCACAAGAGCTGGGCCTCTGGGAGAGAGAAAGGATGCGACAGGTGAATCCGAGAAAGGCCTTTACAAGGCTGTGCCTTCTTAGAACAGGTGAGGACCTGTGTCCAGCTAGAATGGGGAACCGGTTTGGAATGCAGGTAAGGAACCCTGTTTATATCATTATTCAGTTTGGTAGAACATTATTCTTAAATAATCTATGGGCAGTAGATCCATAATCAACATACCCAGTTTTTATCAGCATCATACAGTGATGAGGAGACCCTGGGTCATTTTCAGTAGGGAAGATGAAAATGAGCTTGTTCTCTGAGCTACTTGGGGCTTCTTTAAGAGATACTAACATGGGTACATATAGACATATGGATAAGATGTTTTATTATGCCAAAGGCTGAGTAAATTATGACTTTAGCAGATACTAGATTACCTACAACCATTTTTAAAAGTTTTGAAAATTAAGTAATGAAAAGAGAGGTAAAAATAATCATGTTTTACAATGTGTTGTTCTGCTTGTGTATTGGCAGGAATGTGCCTCCATTGTATTTGTGGAAGCAGTGAAGGACAGTATCTGAGAAGGCAGTGTATACCTTGGAGAGCATAGGTGAAAAATAACTTACTTTATCTCTTAATTACATTTTTGTTGCTGTGATAAAGCAACATGACCAAGGCAGCTTAAAAAAGAAAGTGTTTAATTTGGTTTATGTTTTTGAAAATTAGAGTCCTTGATGGTGGTGGAGCAAAAGATGAAAGCTGAGAGCTTATGTCTTGATCCACAATCATACAGTGCATGTGCGCGCGTGCGCGCACGCGCACACACACACACACACACACACACACACACACACACACACACGGAATAGTGTAGCTCCTTTGAAAGCTAATTGCCTGGATGACTTACCTTCTCCCACAAGACCACACCTCCTTAATCCCTCCCAAACAGTTCTACCAACTGGGGACCAATTATTCAAATACATGCACCTATGGGGGCCCTTCTCATTCAAACCACCATACCTTAAAGACATTCCCCAAAGCCAAAATGGGATTATGGGTGCTTTTAATTTTTTTAATGCCCTGCTTTTATTTTCCAAATTTCATTTAAGGAGCCTGTATTGCTTTTAGGATCAAGTTTCACTTCTGCCTAGAAGGCAGCACAGTAGAGGCCAAACACGTGGCTTCCACGTTTGCTTCGTGCTTGTGCAGTAGACGGGTAGCGTGGATGGGTGACTTTACCTTTTTGTGCTGTAGGGTACCCTTTTGTCTTATAACAATAATAACAGGATATAGTCAGGGAGATTTCTGGGGACAGGGGTGGTCAGATATGACCTTATTGTGTGTCCAGGACTTAGGAAGTGCTGACCACTATGATGAGAAAAGACCAAGTTTACGGACCCAGGAAGATGGACAACAGTTAGCCAAAGCTTGTGCTTTCCTTTTCTTAAGAGACTAGAGGGAAAAGACTCAGTAATGAAAGGCAGGAACAAGCTGATGAGGAACTGACTGGGGACACTCTTTTGTCTGTTGATCAAAACAAATAGCCTTTCACTGTGGTGCTGGCCACTTGTGCGGTCTAGCAATCTTTTCCTTGATCCTGCCTGATTTTCTGGAACGCAAATGTGGAGTCTGTCTTGATTTCTCTGCACTGGCAGGGCATGGCCCAGGCAGCCCCCCTCTTCTCCCCCAGGGTCTGCAGGCCTCTGACCAGCTGTGGCCTGGCTGCACCTGCTGCTCTCTCATCCGCTCTCTCTAATCTGATGCTTGCCAGCCGATCAGACACTAGGAACCGGGCTCTGCCCACAGTGGAAATTGGTTTCTCAGAATTTACTGTTTGGCTCTGAAGCTGTGGTTGCTGAAAATGACTCATGGTCCGTTTATGATTCTTTTTCAAATAAATCACAGGCCGGGCAACCTGACGTAGTTGAAAGTCCCAGTGGCCAATTCCGTTGTCAGCGTGTTCAGGCCCTTTGACGTGACTGTTGAATGTAGCAGAAGCGGCCCCACGTAACTGACAGGGGTCACCTGGTGGCCATATACGGACAACATGCTGAAAAAATAACCAATCATAAGGGATATTCCGCATCTGGCAGTGGCCCTCCCTCCTGCTCGGTGAGACTGCTCTATGCCCGTTTGCCTCTGGAGCTCCCATACAGCTCAGAGAATTCAGGTGCAAGGCTTGCGCTGACACCATTCACGATGATTCATGGTCGGGCTGCAGTCATTACAGCCTGCAGAGCCGCCTGCCCATTTCCCTTCTCCTCCCTTCTGCCCTCTGCCCTTGGCCTCCAGACTTGCAGGGGAGCTCTTCCTCACATCTGATGCTAATACCTGACAGCTGAGACACGGGTGCCTCCCCCAGGCCCGTTCACGCTGTCCATGTACATCCCTTTGTGTTGCTTCTCCGAACGACTTATTCCAAGGCAATTTGAACAGCCCAGTTACCTCACAAAATGCTCTAAAATGTCTTTCTAGAGCCCTCCATACAAACTATCTTCTTATTGGACCTTTCTAACACTTTATTCCTATATATCCCACCCCCTTCAAAGCCACTTTATCTTATCTATACTTAGTTCCCTCATCGAGGTTTAATATATGTAGTTGGTCAGTAAGAATTTAATAGAAGCGGCAGCGGCCTGTTAGGCCCGCAATGTGCAAGGCTGGGGCTGGGAAAACAGTTGCTAAGCAGACAAGGTCCTGGCACCTCACACTGTTGTGTCCCCTCCTCAAGGTGAGACCTCGGGTTTGGTAGCTCTACCCAGGAGGCTGAAAAGCTGCGTGCTTTATTTGATTGTGGCCTAATGTCTTTGGTCTGGGTGGTCAGAGACATACTCTTCCTCCCAGATAACCATGTTGTAGATTTACAGCTCGTCTGAACGTGGTGAATACAATATTTACAACGTCACCGCAGTGTAAATCTGACTCCAAGAGCTCTGAGCCTGGCATGTGGGAAGCAGTGGGTTTTCTAATGAGTGCAGCTAGCTGTCCATGCAGGACCTCATCTCATCTCAATGAGAGTCATGGCATTTTGTTGTTTTATTTTTCTTTTACTAAAATATTTTTTTCATGCAGTATATTCTGACTCCCCCCTCCCTTAATTCCTCCCAGATCCTCCCCACCTCCTCTCCCATCAGAATCCACACCCTTTTCTTAGAAAACTGGGCATCTAAACAATTAAAAATAAGATAAAAGAAATACATTTTTTTTAAAAAATCAATGAATCCATCTTCAAATATGAGGCACAGCTCCTTCTTAACCATCACATTGGGAACTTTGATTCAGGAGGTTGTTAATAGATGAGTCACTAAAGAAGTTAAATGAAGCTAAACTTGCTTCCTTCTGTCCAGAGCTTTAAGAAGCATAGGGGACCAGGAGGAGCCACTGTAGTTAATGCTCATTTCACAAAGTAGCTGTGGGAAATGCAAGGGTTTTGAGGCAGAGATCCCGAGCACAAGCCCAGCTCTATCTGTAAGCTACCTGTTTAGTCCAGCATTTTAGGTTTCTGAGTTGTTTCTTCCTCTCGTTTCTCATTAAGGTTGACTCTGTTGGAAACACAGGGCTGCAGTGGACTCGGGTGACTTAAATACATGGAAATAGTTTCCAGACTGTAAAGTTCTGAGCACACATTGTTTTTTCTTCAACACACACACAAAATGTCCAAGGTATAGTGGCAGAGTACAGTGTACTATTGGGCAACAGAGGAGGGAAATAATTCTGACCGGAATAATTCATTTATAGCTAGCAGTGGAATGGGATGCCAGAAGCAAGCAGGCACACAGGTGTTTGGGATTGTTTTTCTGACACCAGAGGCTATTTATTTTTTTTGTTGTTTGCTATGGGCAGGAAGACGGGTGTAACTGGGGATGTGGGGATGCCAATCTTCAAGAGAAGATGCTGTCAAAGATGAGTTTGGTCCAATGATTTTATTTAGGATTTCAGAAATCTCACTAGCATTGTATGTTAATAGACACTGTTGAGATATATTCAATTTTAAGCTAAGGCCCAGGGGAAAAATGTCACTAGGGAAAGGACTTTGAAAGACTACGCAATAATTTCCCTGTAGAGAATTTTTGCATTATCCACATGCGGTTTTTACGTCATATTTCAGTGGTCTAAGCGGTAGATGCTGGGCAGTTCTACCTCCTCCCCGTAGTAGTGTTTTGATGATCACCTTGAGATTTAGTCAGAAGAGCTCTGGCATTTTAGCAAGAAACATGTTGACGTCACATGGTTAGATGTTTATTCAGAAATTCTGGAACTCTTGAGTGCCCTCTGTATGCCCAGCATAACAGCAGGTACTAGGAAGTCAAATATGCCCAGTTTGTAATCTAACTCCATCTTCGTTATTCAGAAGAGTGAGGTAAAACTAGATGCCAACAGACCTGGTGTAAGGACAACTATACATCTGTTATTCTATTACTTAGCCAATCTACTGAACCCTTGTTCAGGGGCAGGAACTCGCAGGCTTTACATAGCTAATGTGATGGCAGCAACCTGCAAGGTAGTGAGACCCCACCAGCCATGGTGGCATGGAACTGTAATCCTAGGGAAACAGAGGCAGGAGAATTACAAATTTGAGGCAAACCTGTTTCAAAAAAAAAAGGAAAAAAGGAAAAAGGAAAAGGGTGATGGAATCCCTTAGGCAGAGATGAGTGAAGACAGGCCAGGCAGAGAACACAGGGTGTATACAAAGCTAACAGTGGAAAGAAAAAAACAAAAAACCAAAACCCCAAAAAACCTGACAAGCCACAGCGCAGCTAGAGAGACAGCGGCTGGACCGGAAGAGTGTTGTGGGCTCCACTGTGGACTTCCGCCTTCCTGGTAAGTGAAGAGGGAACCACCGACAAGGGTTTGTGGCAGGGGGGGGGGGGGGGGGGGGGTTAGGGGAGGTGGGGGGCTGTAAAGAGATAAGTGCTTTAAAAAAACAGTGGCAATTTAAAATAGCCCATGCTTTGTGTCTTCCACGAAGAACTGAGATCGGGATGGTGGGGTGGGAGTACCTGGTAGTGGATTCAGGGAGATAAAGCAGGGGCTGTGCTGCAGTAGTGGAGGTGAGAGAAATGATTTTAAGAAAATCAGACACAAGGTGGTGGTGGTGGTAAAGAAGAGAGAGCGCTGGGCCAGACTGAGACACGTAGGGAGGAGACGTGGGAAGATGGCAGTTCTCTTTTCTTCCTACATTCTTGTCGCTCCGAGCTCTGGATCCACTTTTAGATTTGTTTTTCTTTCTTTCTTTTCTTCTTATTTATCTTTCCACCATACACCCCAGTGTGAGAAAATCAAAGTGATTGGAAATTTTTTTTTTTTCAAGAAAAATTTGTAGCACGGTGTGACTGTGTTTACATTATTATCCATGGAAAAGACCGCAGGAGCGCGAATTCGCAGGTTTGCGAATGATGAGCGTCTCCGCTCAGGCGGCTGTCTCACGTGTCCGACCCATAGAATTGCTGTCTAGAAAACCGGGCCAAACTGGCATCTGACTTGATGGGCTTCCTTAAGAATTCAGTGAGGTAGTAAACACAAAACCATTGACACAGAGCCTACTGCCACTGTCACAGCTTGGAGCTGCAATCTGTAATAATTACTTGTCTCACTGCGGTCACAAAAGACCCAACAGACACAACCTAAAGAAAGACAAGTTTGTTTTTAATATTGATTTTGTATATGTGCATGTGTGGCTGTGTGGACGTAAGCTACATGTGCGGCAAATACCCTAAAAGGTCGGGAGAGAGTCAGATCTCCTGAAACTGGAGATCCGGGAAGTTTTGTGATAAACACGGCACTGTCAGGTTCTGCCTTTTACCCTTCTCCCCTTTGCTAAAAATTGTTAGATAATATTTCTAAAGCTATCCCCAAGGTTTATTCCCTTATTTGGTCACTGACTCATTCCCGAGACTAAACATCAAGAGCCAACAATCAAAATTCATTATTTGGCTAACATGTCCAATCAGGATGTGCCAGCTCACTCTAATACAGACTCCCCCTTTCCCCTTAAAACCTTATCCCTAGCTAAAAGAAAATACCTGCTTGCTGCTGTTCATTGTCTGCCTTTGCAGCCCCCTACCCTCACCCATCAAGGGTAATAATATTCTTGTGCTGAGAATTTGGTGTCAGGGGTCGCCCTCCCTTACAGTGGCCCTTACACCTCATGTTTTATTTCTTTATTGAGTCCTATACTCAATTGAATACAGATTTTATGGTACTGGCTTTTAGTTGCTTGACATTGGTGGATGAGTGTAGCGTGAATTCTAATTGGCCTTAATAATAAAAGCCCGGAGTGAGATAGTTAGGGGTAAAAGCTAAAAGATCAGAGAAGCAGAGCAGCCAGTCACTAGTTCTTACCTCTACGAAATCCTCAGGTTGAATGGGGTATCCTGTCTCTACAAGTCCTCAGACTAAGCACTATCTCTATGAAACCTGAGACTGAATTCTGAGCTCCTATCCCCTCCCACCTCCTCCTCCTCTCTCCGCCCATCCACATCATTTCCTGTCTCCACCTCCCTAGTGCTGGGATTAAAGGTGTGAGCCACTACCGCTTGGCTCTGTTTCTCTTTCAGACTGATTCAGTCTTGTGAGGCCCAGGGTGGCCTTAAACACAGAGAGATCCAACAGCCTCTGTTTCCCAAGTGCTGGGATTAAAGGTGTGTGCCACCACTGCCTGGCCTCTGTGGCTATCTAGGGTAGCTAGCTCCATACTCTGATCTTTAGGCAAGTTTTATGTGTTAGATCACAAACAAAATGTCACCACATATGGAAATCCCTGGAAAAACTTTTACATAGACTAACTGGTATGTGACAGTGTTAGAGGTTTTCAAATGGCAACCCATGGGCTAATTGGACTGAAAGCCGTTATCGATCTCAACAAAATATAAAGTAAATTTAAGTTAAAATATCTCTCTATCTTTCCATCTTGAGATGATTATTATGCAGGGTGTGATGACACCTGTCTTTAATCCTAGCACTAGGGAATTAGAGGCAGACAGATCTCTCTGAGATCAAGGCCAGTCTGGTCTATATGGCAAGTTCCAGGACAGCCAGGGATACACAGAAAAACCCTGTCTGGAAAACAAGAGAGAAAGAAAGAAAAAGAGGAAGGAAGGAAGGAAGGAAGGAAGGAAGGAAGGAAGGAAGGAAGAAAGGAAGGAAGGAAGGAAGGAAAGAGAAATGATTATTACAACAGGTCTTTTTCTTATTTTTGATGTTTAAGGGAGAATTGCTACTTTACACATAGAAGTTATTTCTTTTTCCTCTGTGTGTGTGTGTGTGTGTGTGTGTGTGTGTTCAAAATGTAGTGCTTGGTTTAATTCGGGAGATAAAGGAAATAATATAAGTAAATAACAGAGGTTTGGCTTCTGGCAGTATAAATACTAGATACTTAAAAAATCTTTCTGGTGCAAAGAATAAGAGAAAGTGAGATTAGAAAACAATTAAAACTGTATAGCTTTGGGGGCTGGAGAGATGGCTCAGCGGTTAAGAGCACTGGCTGCTCTTCCAAAGGTCCTGAGTTCAATTTCCAGCAACCACATAGTGGCTGACAACCATCTGTAATGAGATCTGGTGCCTTCTTCTGGCATGTGGGCATACATGGAGGCAGAATGTTGTATACATAATAAATAAATCAATTAATTAAAAAAAACTTTAAAAAACAAAAAAAAAAACTGTATAGCTTTGTTGTCCAGACAGAAAAATTCTTAAAGGTCAAAGCCAATGGGAAAGCCTTCTTTAGGCGGGAGGAGACAATCGTAAACTCTGAGTAAGGTGGGAAGTGACTGACTTGCCTAAGGTAGGTGAGTCTATCTGGTAGAAGTAGGATCTAGGGGAAAGGTGACCCCCAAAAGAAATCCCAGTAAATACAAGTGTCAGTAGTACTCTTGGGATGCTGCAAAAAAATAAATTTCTCCTGAGAACTTTATGCTAGGGAGTTGCTCTCACTGGAATTAAGGCTAGCATTCCCACAACTAATATGAGCAGAGAAATCCCAAACTGAGCATTTAAATCATTTTGGGTTGGGTACTGCCTCAGGTTCCTGGTTAAAGCAGGTGCCAATTCTCCCTGAAGGCAGGCACACTGATTCCAGGCCTCAAAGAATTTTTGGAATACCATTCCAATTAACGGTACAAAATGAAGAAAATTACAAAATAGATGAGAAAGAACCAAGAAACAGAAACAGAACTGTAAAACGTTCAGAGGGAGCTGGACCACTCTTCCGAAGGAAGTACTCGAAGCCCCCACATGGTGACTAACAACTGTCTATAACTTCAGTTCTGACGGATCTGACACCCTCTTTTGGCTTTTGTAGGTACCAGATGCATGTGATACACAGGCAGACAGGCAAAAGCACCCATACACACATTAAACAAACAAAAAAATCTTTTTAAAAGTTCAGATATTAGACACTTGAGCATAGCTAGGGGCTGGAGAGCCGGCTCAACAGTCGAGAGTGCTTGCTGCTCTTCCCTAGAGCCTGCCCTTTGTGCGCATAAACCTCATACCTGATGGAGGATTCTCATTGGCTAATAAACTGCCTTGGCCAGCCCTTAGGTGGGTGGAGTAGACAAAACAGGAAGAAGGAAGTGAGGTAGATGGCTCAGTCAGATGCCACGCCTCTCCTAAGTGAGATAAATCGCCTTGCCTCTGCTCTCTGGAGCAGACCGCCATGCCTCTCCTCAGGGAAACAGATGCTATGGAGCCAGCCACCAGGTCAGACATGCTGAATCTTTCCTGGTAAGACACCACTTTGTGGTGTTACACAGATTATTAGATATGGGTTAGTCAAGAGATGTGAGAATTAGTTAATAAGAGGCTGGAACTAAGGGCCAGGAAGTGTTTAAAAGAATACAGTTTGTGTGTTGTTATTTCGGGTTTTAAGCTAGCCGGTGGCTGAGAGCAGGGCAGCGGAACGCAGCCCGCAGCCCCTCACTACACATACCTTCCTCCAATAATCTGCACACCTTTAATTGAATTGGCTAAAGACTCAGGTCATGTCCCCAAATGGTTTTGTTCCCTTGTAATGGCATAACTAGAGGGAGAAGTTTGGCCAGTTCAGGCCATGGGAAACTAACTTTTTGCTCTCATCTGTATGGCTGATAAATTATGCCTTGAAATACTCCCTGGCTATTCAGTGTTTCTGAAGCCCAGATAATCAGAACCACAGTCAGACCCTTCCCTCTATCTTTGATCTCTTAAGTGATAACTTTCTTGAATGACTATCATGAACTTATAAAAGAAAAGGTCACAACCAGCACCCACTACCACCTTCAGATGTAGAATTATTGTCCTTAATTCTTAGGGTGGCCATCTTCCTTTTCAATGTTGCAGGCAGATCTTAACCACAGGAAATGCCAACACTCATGTAGTCCCCTTTCCCAGGATGGTGAGACGTGCTCAGTCAACAGTCATCCAGCCCAGGTGCAAGGACCAATGACTCTTCCGGGAAGGAGATCTGCCAGCCGAGGCACATGTGCTCTCCCTCTCCTCTCCTCTCCTCTCCTCTCCTCTCCTCTCCTCTCCTCTCCTCTCCTCTCCTCTCCTCTCCTCTCCTCTCCTCTCCTCCCCTCCCCTCCCCTCCCCTCCCCTCCCCTCCCCTCCCCTCCCCTCCCCTCCTCTCCTCTCCTCCTCTCCTCTCCCCTCCCCTCCCCTCCCCTCCCCTCCCCTCCCCTCCCCTCCTCTCTCCAGTTGATGGCTCACTGATTCTCACAGCTCATTTTCTGGAAAAGATCCCCAACAGGCAGACTATACTTTTGTCATCACACGGATACCTACTTCTTTTGCTAAATAAGAAAGCAAAACTCACAAATAAATACATCTTCTGTGTAGTAACTCAGAGTACATTATGACTCTCACCCAAATACATTTGCTCGTGTTTTATAGATTTCTTTGTGAAAAAACCCCATTCCTTTATTTATAATTAGGGGAATTCTTTCTGACAGTATGTGATTTCCCATGAAATGATGCTAATAAATACTTTAATACATATTCATCATTTGTGAGGGAGAAATGTAAGATAGGATCTGTTGATATGAAACTTGTTTTCCTGGAAGGATAGGCCTGATAGCTTAACATGAATATTATGTTGGGGAAAAAAATGTATGCTTTTGGAATGCTAGCATATGTCACAGAGTCAGGAAACAGAGCTGGTATTACAAGATCACATCCATCCAGAGAAAAGCATCTACAAATGCCCTGTAGCCACGACTGTGTGTGCATTGACACTAACATAGGAAACTCAGGGTACGTTCCCTGTGATCAGAAAATACAGAAACTTGACACCTAAACCCATCATAACCATCTGCAAAGGTCAATCATAAATTAATAGTTAAAAGGAAATGAGTAGTCTGTGCTGAACTCTCATTGTTTAACATGCATTGTTCTTTACATGTGTTGGCTCATCATTTTAAAACTACCTTATCATTTATTAACTTTGACAGAGGAACTCTGGATCTTTGGTCTTAGTAATTCTTTTATTTCTTTTTTAAATTTATTTTTCCATTCAAAAATTTACACTTCCTCCCCTCCTCTCATTCTCCTCCTACTCCCCCACTCCCTCTCCTCCCTACCCCTCCCTACTTAAGAGAGGGCAGGGAACCCTGCACTGTGGGAAGTCCAAGGCCCTCCCCGCTCCATCCAGGCCCAGGAAGGTGTGCATCCCAATAGACTAGGGTCCCAAAAAGCCAGCACATGAAGTAGAAACAGGTCCCAGTATTATTATCGATGGCTTCTCAGTCCACCCCCATTGACAGCCACATTCAGAGAGTCCGGTTTGATCACATGCTCGTTCAGTCCCGGACCAGCTAGATTTGGTGAGCTCCCATTAGATCAGGCACACTGTCTCAGTGAGTGGACCAACCCCTCACAGTCCTGACTTCTTTGCTCATATTCTCTCTCCTTCTGCTCTTCATCTGGACCTTGGGAGCTCAGTCCGTTGCTCTGATGAGGGTCTCTGTCTCTATCTCCATCCATTGCCATAATTCTTTAGGGCATAATAAGACTAAGATTTAACAAAATCCATTAAAATTCATGTTTTATGGTAAATAGAGAAATTTTTGTTCTAAGCCACAGCTTTATAAAAATATTGAAACTTTTATTACAAAATCAATACATGTTATTTATTTAAACAGCAAACAATAGTGAACTACCTAAAGTATATATAGACGTTCCCTAGGTTCTGGTCCTTTCCATCTCCCATCAACAGCCTTGTGGGCATCCTTTCAAATGTGGGTTTATTTATTATTTTACCTAACTCTGTATCTGGGAGATAACCGTACACACTTAAGCAATTTTCAATGTCTTATATGTGAGCCCAGACATGAAGATTTTCTTTTACATACAGCTTTGCATATCTGTGAGAATATTTTTCTAGATTTCTAAAATTTTAATTAACATGTCAAAAAATTTATATATCTTACATCTTAATATATATTGTATTTTTATGGAAATTGTTTCCTTGTTGTTTAATGAGAGCTGGATTCTATTACTGTAAACTCCTCTTTGGCCTCATCTCCTTTAGAATCCTGGTGATTTGGGCTTGGAGAAGCTGTTGACAGAGGACCGAAGAAGCTCAAACCATAGAGGGGGACTCAGTGCTCACTTGGGAAGGCCACGGGGCTTGCTGTACCGCTGCCTTCACGGCCTGAGAAAATGAGTCAGAAGAAAAGGAGGACTTCAGAGTCGAGTGAAAACGAGAGTGCTGAGTGTTTAAAACTATGGGATGAAAAGAGTTTCCCCTCCTTACTCCTGACTCCTTTCATAACCTCATATAATGAAATAAAGTGTGTGATTTATGAGATTTCCTGTCTCCTTGGAAATCAAATCATTTTATTTGACACCATTCTTATAGTCTAATGTCCTTCTTTTTGGTTGCTCCTTATTTGTCAAAGGAGGGGGGTCTCTGGAAGGATTTCCCAAGTCATTTATACTCAAAGGTTTTGTGTGCCTCCCACATCAAGTGTAGAAATATTATTATTCCAGGCAAAAGTGGAGACTTGGACAAGCTTTCACAGGACAGGGCTTATCTCCAGCAGGGCTCTTTGTTGAGTGAGGAAACTGGGATGGTAAAAGTTGTTCCCACATTCCTCACACTCCCATGGCTTTCCTGCACCCTGGGCCACACCGTGTCAGAGCAGAGCAGAGAGGTAGCTGAAGGGCTTCCTGTATCTGCAGCATGGTTGGCTCTTCTCTGGGTTATCTGATGTGACTGTGTTTCCAACACCCCCCACCCCCCACCCCGCCCCGACATACTCACGGGGCTTTCCCCTTGGAGTCCTGGGTGCAGGAGTGGAACAGAGTCTGCCATTTCACAAAGGGCTTCTCCACGCTCCTGACCTCAACCCACAGGCCTGAGTCCACCGTAAAGCTGGTGATTGTTGCTAAACTTTTCCCCGCATTCCCCATATTTGTGGAGGTTCTTCTCCATGGTCTTCAGGTTACACTCAGAGAGTATCTGTGGCAGAAACCTGTCCTCCTAGACCCTTAAGCATGTTTTAATCTGTTCCCAGCCCACTGCATTGGGACTCAGAATAGTAGGCAGAAGTTTTTGTCCCATCAACAGCTCCCAAATAAACACACAGAGGCTGATATTAATTATAAATGTTTGGCCAATAGTTCAGGCTTGTTACTAGCTCTTTTTATTCATTGTTTTTATTGAGCTATATATTTTTCTCCTCTCCCCTTCCCTTCTACCCTCTCCCATGGTCCCCAAGCTCCCAATTTACTCAGGAGATCTTGTCTTTTTCTACTTCCCATGTATATTAGGTCCATGGATGTTTCTTTTAGGGTCTTCTTTGTTGTCTAGGTTCTCTGGGATTGTGAATTGTAGGCTGGTTTTTCTTTGCTTTATGTCTAAAAGCTACTTATGAGTGAGTACATATTATATTTGCCTTTCTGGGTCTGGATTACCTCACTCATTATGATGCTTTTTAGATCCATCCATTTGACCACGTATTTCAAGATGTCATTATTTTTTTCCATTGTGTAGTACTCCATTCTTCAGTCAAGGGCATTTAGGTTGTTTCCAGGTTCTGGCTATGACAAATAATGCTGCTATGAACATAGTTGAGCACATGTCCTTGTGGCACAACTGAGCATCCTTTGGATATATATCCAAAAGTGGTATTGCTGGTTCTTGAGGTAAGTTGTTTCCTAATTTTTTGAGAAATTGCCATACTGATATCCAAAGTGGCTGACCGGTTTGCATTCCCACCAGCAATAGAGTAGTGTTTCCTTTACCCCATGTCCTCTCTAGCATAAGTTGTCATCAGTGTTTTTGATCTTGGCCATTCTTACAAGTGTAAGATGGAATCTCAGAGTTGTTTTAATTTGCATTTCTCTGATGGCTAAGGATGTTGAGCATTTCTTAGGTGTCTTTCAGCCATTTTAGATTTCATCTGTTGAGAGATCCCTGTTTAAATCTGTACCCCTCTTTTTGTCTTGAGTTCTTTGTATATTTTGGAGATCAGCCCTCTTTCCAATGTGGGCTTGGTGAAGATCTTTTCCCATTCTGTAAGCTGCCACCATTTTGTCTTGTTGACCATGTCCTTTGCTTTACAGAAGCTTCTCAGTTTCAGGAGGTCCCATTTATTAATTGTTTCTCTCACTGTCTGTATTACTGGGGTTATATTTAGAAAGTGATCTCCTTTGCCAATGCATTCAAGTGTACTTCCTACTTTCTTTTCTATGAGGTTCAGTGTGGTTGGTTTTATGTTGAGGTCTTTGATCCATTTGGACTTGAGTTTTATACATGGTGATAGATATGGATCTATTTTCATTCTTCTACATGTTGATATCCAGTTATGCCAGCATCATCTGTTAAATATGCTTTCTTTTTTTCATTTGATATTTTTTGCTTCTTTGTCAAAAATCAGGTGTTCATAGGTGTGTGGATTGATATTTGGGTTTTTGATTTGGTTCCATTGGTCCTCCCGTCTGTTTTTATGCCATTACCAGGCTGTTTTCAGTACTGTAGCTCTGTAGTAGAGTTTGAAGCCAGAAGTTCCTTTATTGTGAATTGTTTTGGTTATTCTGGGTTTTTTTTTTATTTTTCTTTATGAAGTTGAGTAGTATTGTTCTTTTGAGGTCTGTGAAGAATTTTGCTGTGATTTTGATGGACATTGCATTGAATCAGTAGTTGCTTTTGGTAAGACTGCCATTTTTACTATGTTAATTCTACCTACCCAAGAGCATGGAAGATCTTTCTGCCGTCTTCAATTTCTTTCTTCAAAGATTTAAAGGTCTTATCTATGTTTTGCCACGTGGCTTGGTACCTTTCCTCAGTACAACAAACCCATCTTGTTCCTCTCTGTGCCTTCTGGAGACTCTTCTTCCTCCCAGAACTCTCAGTTTAGCTCTCCTGCCTAAGTTTATCCTTTTTCAGAAATGGCTAGTCATTTTCCTTAATAAAGCAATCACAGTGACATGTATTAACAGTGTCCTAAGGAGAGTCCCCCACATGAGAGCTGCTATGAGAGTAGCTCAACCCCCCCGCCTTTCTAACCCCCCTTCCCAGTTCTTGCATCACCTCAACTTGAGGATCTTTTCCTCCATAAGTCCATCTTCCCTGGTGTCCAACTCTCTCTAGAACAAGGTTGGCCACTCTTGCATTCTGCTTTGTCCCCAAGACAGGTGCTTTGGTTAATCTCTCTTCTTGAATTTTACCAGTGTGCTTCAGTTGCTGGTGGATTAATTCATGTTTGTATGCTATGGGCACTAGAAGTCTATAGATCTCCTGGTACCTCTAAGTTTAGGGTCCTTTAGATACTCCCCCTCCTAGTCCTTCTAGATGGACTTTGCAATGAAACATGAGAAAAAGTCCACACAGTGCCTGCTGAGAGAATACCTTGCACTGAAAGTACCAGAGACACCCCCCCTTTTACACTTTTGGAGATTGCTTTATCTGTTATTGTGGAAGAAAGCTCACACCGACTGTGTAGGGAGAAACTTGAACCTCCTTGCCCTCAAATGTGCATGTTGAAAAACCAAAAAATAAAAATAAAAAGAATGTTCATCTCTGAGACTATGACTGTGGTGGCTATTCTTGGTGGTCAACTTGACTTCATCTGTAATAAACTAAAATCCAAAAGTAGAAGGTACACCTGTGTAGAATTTCTGCTGAGTCTGAAGTGAGAATATCTACATCTAATCGAATATTTGTTTTTGTTTTGTTTTCCAAGATAGGGCTTCTCTGTAGCTTTGGAGCCTATCCTGAAACTAGCTCTATCGATCAGGCTGGCCTCAAACTCACTGAGATCCACCTGCCTCTGCCTCCTGAGTGCTAGAATTAAAGGCGTGCACCACCACCACCCAGCCTAATCAGATATTTGAAGTTGGAAGATAGCCTTTAATCCAGACCTTGAGGTGGGAAGATATATCTTTAAACCAGATCTAACCTGGGCTGTGCCTTCTGCTAGAAGCCTGACATGGAAGAAGGATGCTTTTGCTTTTTGCATGTTTGCTCTTACCTTGCTAGCAAGTTATTCCTTCACTGGCATTAGAGCCTACTTCTTTGGGATTCCATCATTTACTGAAGACCAACTGAGACTGAGCAAATACTGGATTTTTGGGCTTTCCATTTATAAGGAACCATTGTTGGATTAGCACATCCTGCAAGTCATTCTAATAAATCTCTTCTGTATAGATGCAGGTGGATGCATTCTATAAGTTCTGCTATGTAGAGAACCCTAGTGAATACAATGACTGACTGAAGGGGAGGCAGTGGAAGGCTGCTGGCATTGAAAGAAAAGCTCCCAGTGAGACAGACTGGCAGGTTGACTTAGAGTGAATACTTAAATTTGTCTCATCTTTTGAGAAGGCTTGAACTTCTATCTCCAAAGTGGAGAAGAAGTGTCAAGAGGCTGCCGATAACCTCTGAATTTTTATTTTATTTACTCATTTAAGGTAGTATTAGTCTAATGATTTATAATTGAGATCATGTACGGTGGGATTTTTATTGGCATTACCTGCTCAATCACTGTCACAACGTATGCAAATATTAGGCTTTGAGAAACGAAGCATCAGGCAGACAGACAAAGTGGAAAAGCCAAGTGTATTCCCACCCGAAATCAGAGCAGTCAGGATCCAAGACAGAGGGCTCAGCATCACACTGCAAACAAGACCCTCCCTTGTATGGGAGTCAGTGCATAGTAAGGACCTAGACAGCTCACATGTGCTGGTCTGTCTTGACATCTCAGGATGGTACATGGATGATGGAAGAGCTCTCTGG
Source organism: Arvicola amphibius (assembly GCF_903992535.2). Taxonomy (NCBI): domain Eukaryota; kingdom Metazoa; phylum Chordata; class Mammalia; order Rodentia; family Cricetidae; genus Arvicola; species Arvicola amphibius. Next base: position 44,934,986 of record NC_052056.1, on the reverse strand, counting down.
CAGTGGGCACAGTTGGTCCCCGCTCTCAAGTGCATTCATATTTAAGAGTTACAGAAAGACCGGTTATTATACCTGTGTAGAATGGGCAACCACAAAAAGACTTAGCTTTGCTTAGTGGAAATAATTGCTATTTTAGATTAATTTCTATTCCAACATAGAGTTTCTAAATGATAAATAGCAGCTTCCAAGCTGGTAAGTATTTTCAGTCGTCTGAACTGCCAGGAGTTCATGGCAGTTTAATGCTTGAAAGTCTCCTGAATAGTTCAGCAGGAAGTTGGTACAAATTAGGTCTCATCAATAGCTGTATCCCAAGTCTCCTATGTGAGTGCTCTCAAGAGACGTCTCACAGGACTTCTGCATCACTGATACTACTGAAGCCATCACAAGTGACCTAAACACCATAACTGTAAACTACCATCTGCAGGTTAGGGCCGTTGGATGCATTCATGATCAGGATGCTCCTTGTCTTTCTCTGTCTCCCTTTAGCACAGAACATAGACACAGACCTTTTCTCTAACATTAGACCAGAATGAGAATTAAATAAGGCTTTGCAAAGTGCTGGATATGGCAGAGGGACTTCCACACAGAGAGTGACTTATACCCCAGGCTTCTCTTTCAATAAAAACAAGTTCTGAAATTGGTTTGTGGTAATGGTCACTTCTGAGAAGGCACTGAATTGGCCAGGACCCTTGGAGCCTCCTGTCTCTGCCTCCTAGAGCTGGAGCAACAGGTGAGGCCTACCATACTCGGTTTTTCCCTCCTTGGCTGCTGGGAGTCTGGAAAGAGTCCTTGTGTTTCTGCTGTAGGCACCTCACCTGGTGAGCCATCTTCTTGGTCTTTAAACCCATTCCAGACTGGGTCTAATGGAACTGAGGTGGGAGCTGAGGTACCACTCAGCTGTGCAGATCAAGTCCCACAGGATCACAGCAAACCCTGTAAGAACCACAGCTGTCCTTCATCAGTATCTACTCCCACGCCCTCAGGAGACATTCTACATGGATAAACTCAATATAAAAGCATGTGCTTTGTGCTCTAGAGCTGTCCTGAGGAACGTTAGCAGGAACAGAACTTCCCATTATTTTAGTTTTAGGTTCTGGCCCTTGAAGCCAGCTACACCCGCAAAGGATTCCAGTCAGTGGCTCTAACGATCCAGAGCAGGTCGTTTCCATCGGGGCTGACCCTATCATCTCAGAGTGCTTGTAAAATTCTTTCCTTCCTGGTACTATGTTCTTCGTGAACTCCTTTATGCTGAAGGCCTGGAGACTCTTTCAGATCTATGTGATGGAAACTTTCAAGCCAAGGAGTTCTTCACTTGCGACAACGGCCTACCACACTGTATAAAGTACAGAAGGGAGCGAAGGGTCCCACCCGTGAAAGGATCTACACTTCGCTTCCATACTGAGGCCGTAGATCCACAATGTCATGAAATCTAGCAAATCTCAGGGCAGGTGGGAATTTTCAAGAGGACCCATGGAAGCAGAATTCATGGAAACGGGATTCCACTCATAACTTCAGCTGAGGTTTAAAGGCAGCTGTTGTATATAGACTTCTGCACTCAGTTGAATTTAGTGTGCCATGGATTCTCTGCCTCCAAAGCAGCAGGTCATTTGCTAAAGTCAGATCCCATTTTGGCAGTACTGGATGATCGTGTTGTTGCTAAGATCTTGGTGACTCACTCTTCCTATTTCCTTCCTTCCCAAAAAACCATTCACCACCTTGTGGTGCTACACAGATTATTAGGTATGGGTTAAATCAAGATATGAGAATTAGCCAATAAGTGGTTGAAACTAATGGGCCAGACAGTGTTTAAAAGAATACAGTTTGTGTGTTGTTATTTCTGGGGCTAAGCTAGCCAGGCGGCCGGGAGCCGGGTGGGAATGCAGCCCGCTGCTCCCTTCTACAGAATGGCGCCCAAATGGGGCTTGAACCCACGACCCTGGGATTAAGAATCCCATGCTTTACCGACTGAGTTAGTGGGGAAGAAGGGGCTCATACTAATGCCCAGGTAGGGGATTTCCCAAACTACAACTTCTCGTTCATGCTGTCCTAGGCCTTGATCACAGCTCCTTATTTGCTTGTTCCATTAATAGCTGTTCTGATGGTTGTCCAAAAGTCCCACAGTTGTCAACTATAGGAGTCTCCCACTAACACGAATGTTTTTATTTAAGGACTTTATATGAGGTCCCTTTGGGGAGTTTTTGACTATTCTTTCCCAAAAGGAGCAAACAGTGTGCCTTTGAAGATGACTTGGGTAAAGATAGGACTGCTTTAATGCTGGCCTCTGGGCCTGATACATAACAGGCTGAGTTATTCCAAGTCATTCTCTCCACCCTGATGCTCCTCCAGGCTTTTTGGTTTTGTTCTTGTGTGTACATGTTTATTGTGCCCCACAGGTTGAAACTCTTCCTAGGAGTTGATGTCCCATAACTCTTCATCATCTGATGGTACTCAGAGCAAGGTTCCCCTGAGGAGCCCCCCTTTTAACTTGCCTCATGAAAGAGGAGTACACATCTTTCAAAACACCCAGTTGCTCTTGTCTCTAAGTATTTCTTAAACAGTCTCTTTTATTTATTTTTTTTTTGTTTTTTTTTTGTTTTGTTTTTTTTGGTTTTTCGAGACAGGGTTTCTCTGCAGCTTTTTTAGAGCCTGTCCTGGAACTAGCTCTTGTAGACCAGGCTGGCCTCGAACTCACAGAGATCTGCCTGCCTCTGCCTCCCGAGTGCTGGGATTAAAGGCGTGCGCCACCACCGCCCGGCCACAGTCTCTTTTATTTATTCATTAGAACTTATTTGGTGGATTCTGGTTCTGGCTAATCTTGAATAACTCTGTTTCTCACTAGCCTTCCCTTTTGCATCCTAAAGAAAAAATCCTGTACTAACGCAGGATGTCCCTTAAAAGGAATACAGCCTCGGCCCTGCAGATGTGGTGGGTTACATGGGGGGGGGGGAGGGTGGTGCATTCTCCAGTTTTCTTTTGCTTCCTATATATCCTGAGCTGCTGGGTACAAGGCAAAGCTATAGTTCAGGACTCTCAATAGGCAAAGATAAAAGTAGCTCTAAGAGAAGAAACCCTTTTTGATAACATTTGGTTTCCTCCCTGCAATTACCTTTGGAAAAAACTATAATGACCAACTTGTCAATGGTGACAGGTGTATGAAATACAAAATAAATGAAGGGCCCAGCAAGACGACCCAGCAAGTAAAGGTACCAGCCGCTGATGACGTGAGTTCAGGCCCTAGGGAGAGAGTTGATTGTTTCCAGTTGTCTTCTGCCCTGAACCTGTAAACCATCCCATACGTATAAAATACACAAAATAAACAAATTAAATGCAATAAAAATATTCAAAGTAAATGAAGAGAAATGAGACTAAAGAGTTAGGCAGGATTTGTATATTCATGGAACCCTGGATACCGGATGGAGCACACTTATTGAAAAGTTTGGGTTTGTTTTGTAAATACAGAGGAACTGCCAATCTGATTCAGGGAAAAACAAAAAGTTCAGATTTGAGTGTTAGATATGTTGCTCCCAGAGTTAGGGGGGCAAATTGTGTATTTAAAATGATAGAAAGCAATTTTTCTATCTGGGTGGGGGCATTGGCGATGTAAAGTGGGGGCTAAACTCTGGAAATTTAAATATCAGGGATGGCGGTAATGAATGACCAAGGTTTCAAGGGTAACTTGTATGTTTCTGAGTTAGACAGAACATCACCAACTAGGATCGAGAGCATGGGGAGTAAGGTTTGGGGACAGCAGTGTTGAGCTCAGCTTTGAATACAGTGAGTTTGATCCAACTGTGAGTCATTCGGATAAAGAGTTTACCCCATGTCATCAGTCGTATAAGCCCAAGGGACGCTATCTGGACATATCAGCACCCACCCAGTTAAGTTTGTTGGAGCACAGACAGAACGCAGAGATCATGGCTGCACATCTTAGAACTGTCTGGATGGATTTCTTAACTTATTTGCTTTTTTTTTTTTGACATAGGACTTCTCTGTGTAACAGCTCTGGAACTCGCTTTGTAGTAGACCAGGCTGGCCTCAAACTCACAGAGATCCACCTGCCTCTGCCTCTCAAGTGCTGGGATTAAAGGCTTGTGTTATCATACTTGGGCAGTCATTACTTGCGTAGTACATTTGATTAAATCAAATTAAGCTCTTGGTTATCTGCTACTATAAGTTCTGAACCCTTTGGGTAAAGAATTTCAACAACCTTCCTAGTACGAGTAAACCCCACCTCCCAAATACCTATTTGATTACTGGCAGGGCAGGGAAAGACTGAGTTACTGTTATGGGCATCTTAAAGGAGGCCTGGGAAAAGACAGCGAGTTGAGTGTGAAAGAAAAGCACCCACAGGCAGTCTTCAACCTCCGCCACCTTGTGAACCCACTACTGTAACCACTGCAAATGGCTAGGGACAGCCTTGACAATGTGCCTTGCTCTGAAGACCTTGGTTCACTCATGGGATCATTTTAAATGAGCTTGGAAGACCATGTGTTTCTGCGGTGGCAGCCTGTAGCACCCAGACCTACACACCTGCAGGCCTTAATTGAACAGCCTAGGAATTCTGGTTCCAAACTTTTGGACTGCTCTTAAACCCAAAAGCAGGGCAAGTGTGATTTCAGGCCACTGGGAAAGGACACAGGCTCAGGCTGAGTGGAAAATTCCCCTTGTTTGTTCATGGAAGTGAGCCCATCAATGAAGCAGTAAAGCTACATCTTAATTTAGAAAAGAGACTGGTGGTGGCTTTGAACTTTAAAGATGCTTCCTGCTGTGAATGGTATTCCCTTCTCACCACGTTCACTACTGGTGTGTATGTATGTATACATAGAAAGGCTGGCTGAGTTTTGTGTTTTAATTTTGTATCGTGCTACATTGTTGAAAGTGTTCATCAGGTTTAAGAGTTTTCTGGTAGCATTTAGGGGCCTTTCTTTTAATGCAGAACCATGTCTGTAAATAAGGAGAGTTTCATTTCTTCCTTTCCTATCTGTGTCTGTTTGATTTCTTTCTCTTGTCTTATTACTCTAGCTAACACTCCAAACGCTGTACTGGATAAGAATATAAGAAGGTAAAAGTGGATAACCTTGTCCTCTTGCTCCTGAATTTGAAATGTTTTGAGTTTTTCCCATTTAGCATATTAGTGATAGATTTGCATCTATAGTGTTAATTGCAATGTTCCATTTATCCTAGTTTCTTTAGGGATTTTTTAAAAAATCATGTTGAACTTTAAGGCCCTTTTTTATATCTATTGAGATAATGATGTGATTTGTGTATTTTAAACCAAGTTTGCATCTGTAAGATGAAGCAAACTTGGATAATAATGTATTTCCAATGTGCTCTGAAGTTGATTTACAAGTATTTTATTGAGACTTTATGACTATATATATATTGGGGAAATTATTTTTTAGGTTGTGTGTGTGTGTGTGTGTGTGTGTGTGTGTGTGTGGTTTTGTAGTCTATCTGGCATGGTAGTAATTTTTTTTTCTTTTCATATTATGGAAGTTTGGGAAGTATCAGTGTTCTCTGTCCCTTAAAGGTTCAGCAGGATTCAGCAGTGAATCTGTCCAGTCTATGCTATTCTTTACGGGAAGACTTTTTTTATTTTGTTGCTTTAATCTCATTGTTTGTTATGGGTCAATTATGTTGTTTATGTCTTCTTGTTTAGTTTTGGTAGCTTATATTTTTATAAAAGTGTAAACAGGGTTTCTAGCTTCTCCCATGGTTTAGAATACAAATTTTCCAAGTTCATCAATGTTCATCAATCATCTGGATTTTGTTGAAATCTATTGTAACATTTCATTGTTTTGTTTCTACCTTTATTAATTTAGGATTTCTCTCAGTTCCCTTAGATTAGTTTGGCTATGGGTTTCACAGAACCAACTTTTGGCTTCATTGATTCTATATATTGTTCTTTTGTCTGTATTTCACTAATTTCTGCTCTGGTCTTTATTATTTCTTGCTACCTACTGTTTTTGAGTCTTCTTTATTTTTATTTTTATAATGCCTTAAAGTATATCATTGTTATTTATTTGATATTTCCAATGCATATAATTTTTCATGTAAGCTCCCATAGTTATAAACTTTCTTTGTAGAACTTCCTGTTATATCCTTTTTAAAAAAATTATTGATTTTATTGAGCTATACATTTTTCTGGTGTGGGAGAATTGTCTGTAATCTGTCAATCATGTTTTAAATAAAACGCTGATTGGACAGGCAGGAGGTAAAGGTGGGAAAACCAGACAGGAAGTAGAAATGATGTAATGAGACCAGGAGAACTCTGGGAAGGAGGAAGTTGATTCCTCCCTTTCCTGCCCAGATCATCAAAACAGCAGGATGTGATCTGCACCACTGAAAAAAGGTACTGAGCCACATGGCTAAAATAGATCAGAAAAATGGGTTAATCAAGATGTGAAAGTTAGCCAGTGAGAGGCTAGAACTAATGGGCCAATCAGCTTTATAACTTTAGAGACCTATGTGTGATTTTCTTTGGGGCTAAACAGTTGTGGGGTACTGGGCGGGACAGAAAACCCCAACAAACAAGCAGGCCTGGCCCCCTCAAGTTACATTTTTCTCTGATCCTCCCCCCTCCCCTTCAGCCCTCTCCAATGGTCCCCATGATCCCAATTTACTCAGGAGAGCTTGTCTTTTTCTATTTCTTATGTAGATTAGATCCATGTATGTCTCTCTTAGGGTCCTCAATGTTGTCTAGGTTCTCTGGGATTGTGAATTGTACTGCCTGCGATATCTTAGGTGTTCTGGCAAGTCATGTTTTTAGTAAATTCCAGGCCAATGAGAGACTCTGACTCAAAGAAGAGAAGAAGACAAATGTGCTTGAGAAATGACAACTGAGGTTATCTTCTTGCCTCCATTGGCATGTGCACTTAGATATGAACATGCACAAACATAGACACACTAAGAAATATTTTTAAATGGCTGTATTACTGAGAACAATATACAGTTTCATTGTGATCCCCATGAAAATCCCAATGACATTCTTTACAGAACTAGTAAAGACAATCCTAAAATTTATATGGAAACACAAAAGATCCTGGATTGCCAAAACCACCCTAAGTAGAAAGAGAAATTCTGGAGGTGTCACAATATTCACATAATCACATTGCAAAGCTATAGTACCAAAAACTATATGGTTCTGGCACAAAACAGACATGTAGATGAATGAGATTGCATAGAAAGCACAGAAATGAATCACACAACTATAGCCACTTATTTTGTCTGTTTTAATTCCTAAAAGTCATCGCAAGCATATATTGGATCAAAGACAGCTCCTTCAACAAATAGTGTTAGAAAAACTGGGAATTCACATATAGAAAAATGAAATTAGATCCATATTTCTCACCATGCACAAAATCTATTCAAAATAGATCAGAAGTCTGAAAGCAAGACCAGAGACTTTGAAACTGTTAGAAGAGCACATAGGTAAGAAACAACATAGGCAAGGACCCCATGAAAGGATTCTAATAGCTTTGTAGTAATACCAAAACTTGACAATGGAATTATGTGAAATTGAAATGCCTCTGTGCAGCAAACAAAACAACTACCAGACTGAAGAGACAGCCTACAGAATGGAAAAATAAAATCATGGCCAACTACACAGCAAGCATTAACATGTAAAATATATAAAGAACTGTAAAAATTAAATGTACAAAAGTACAGCCTAGTCAGTAAAAATTCATTAATTGAACAGGTTCTCAAATGAAGAAATGCAATGACCAATAGATATGTGAAAAGGTGTTGAGTCTTCTTAGATATCAGAAGAATATAAATCAATCTGCTTTACGATTTGTATCTTATCCCATTCAGAATGGCTATCATTGAGAAAACAAAGATAAGAAATGCTGATGAGGGCATAGGGGAAAGAGGTACCTCATTGCATTTATGGAGGGTTTGCAAACTGATTGAGCCATTGTGGAAATCCCCCCTTCAAAACCAAACCAAAACAAAATCCTAAAGATAGAATTACCATATGATCCTGCTGCACCCTATGGCTACCCTAATAAATATCTAGAAATGGTAATTCCCTGGTATATGCTTAATGGTATCTGAGCCAACATACTGCGGAGGCCCTTGCATATCTGTGCGTACTGCTGTGCTCGTTCCTGAGAGCTAGGAGATGGAGCCAGCCTCAATGTATGTCAACAAATAAACTGAAGAAAAGAAATGCGGTATGGATTGACAAAGGAATCCTGCTAGACTATAAGAGAAATAAAACCACAGCATTTTTAGGAAGATGATGTTAAGAGACAGAAACACACATGCTTTCTCTCATATTCAAAAGCTAGATTTAAATAATAAGTATGCATGTTCCCCCTCCCATGCCTGTCTCTCTGTCTTTCTGTATTTGTTCGTGTGTGTGTGTGTGTGTGTGTGTGTGTGTGTGTGTGTGTGTGTGTGCATGGGCATACATGTGATGAAAGTAGAAAGGGGCTAAGAGGGAGGAAAAGATCATCAAGGCGTGGAGAGGGTGGGAAAAGGTGGGGGTGATGGGAATATGTTACACAAAAGTGGCAGAGATGGGCGCTACAAAGGAATGGGGAATGGGAATGAATAAGAACAAAATATAATGACAATATGACAAAATATAAAGAAAATGACATAATGACACCTACTACTTTGTATGGTAACTTTGATTTAAAAAAAAAAAAGGATGTTTTCTAATGAGGATCAATAGGAGTAGGGAGGCTTTGATGACTTCTGGCCAGTGTCGTTGGTACACTGGGTAGTAGGAAGACAGGCCACCACCTCTACATTCAGAAAGTTTACTGTTTAATAGTTCATACACATAGAATTGACATCTAGAAGTTACTATTAAGATTGTTCTGTGGTCATGGAGTTACAGGATAGTTAGGAGATGTATGTTTATGTAGTGGTTCTATCAATTTCAACTCATCCAAAATTCTGGTTCTGAAAGCAACCATTTGAGGTTATGGAACAGATTTTACAGATGAAGAATTTCATTTGAGAAATCCTAGTATGTGAGATCTGGCGATGTCCGGGCAAGGGCACACTCCTCCATGACCAGCGGAACTCACTTGCTGTAATTAATATGCAAAGAAAGGGTTGGGTGGGAAGAGGCCTTGTCCACAGGCTTTTTCCCGGGATGGAAAAGGACAGCAAAGCAGAAGTGAGAAGGTGGCATTCCCACTGCGGTCCCTGCTTGCCAGGCCTTCCCTGAACATACAGATGACCCTCCTCCATCAGGATGGCTAATTAATAATTTGAAGCCCAGTCCTTTGTCCTCCATCTGTTGGAGTCTGCGTCTGGCTTCTAGAAACAGCTACTGCTATCTCTCTGTTCCTCCATCGGAAGGCAGAGCTGTCTTCTTAGGCTGTGCATGTTTGTGAGAACAGGGATTCTGCATCACCGATGCCCTGGAGCAGCCTTCGTGAAAAGAAGGTGAAGAAACACCCCTCCCCTTACCCTCATCCCTGCCGCGCGCTCTTGCCATAAACCAGCTATTAAAAGGCTTAGAACAGGGCAAGGGGCGAGACACTTGCTTTTATTTAGAGCCCTGTCTTTAAAAATCCAGGCTGTGCGCGAGAGGTGGAATAAAGATGGAGGCAGGTGGCGGGCGCTCAGTCAGGATGTGACAGGGGCCGAGATTCTGAGAGCCTGGGCTTTGTTCCCGGAATAAAAACAGCCTGTCGCAGTTAGTCTCACACGGGCCACTCTTAGGAAGACTCCTCCCCTGGACTTTGCAGTCACTCTGGTGAATGGCTTCCAGCAGGCCTAGCCAACCTGGTCAGGTGTACCAGACACCTAAACCTCACTCAGCAAAAGGGCCCAAGACAGAGGAAGGGCAAGGTGGCTTCAAGATGCACCACCGTTGCTTAAGTTCCAGGAGAGTGGAATTTGAGCCCAGAAAAAAAAAAAAAAAAAAAGAGGACAAAAGAGATTCCAAAGACCTAGAATAAGGTAAAGAAAAGGGTTAGCGTTGGGGACAGTGAACTCAGGGCTTTCTGGGACCAGACTCCACAGCTAGTTCAGAAAGGAAGTGTCCAATTGTGCCAGGGTTGGACTGTATGAACTACCAGGAAAGAGTTAATGAAGCCAGGTCTTGTAAGAGTCTTGAGGGGACCATCAGTTGTTATGGCCTGGGCCACCTCCACCAGCCCTGGTGAAGAGAGAGGCACCCAGAGCTTCTCCCTCTGGAAGCCACTAAGTTCTTTTCATGTGGGTCAAGCTGCCTAGGGGTCAGGAAACTCATGGATGGCATAGCTAAACTGGAAACAGCCGATGACAGTTTAAGAAACAGCCCCAAATTCTTTCAGATTCCTTTCACCTGGAGGTCTCTCTCCGAGCCTGGGCAGGTTTGTAACTTCACTGAATTCAAGCACGGCAGAAGTGTGGGTATGTGACTTCTGTGGCTAGGTCTGAAAAGGTCATACCCAGCTCTAATGGGATATCAGTCACTGTGTAAAACAGACAGCCAGGATAGAGAAGCCTTGTTGAACAATGGCTATAACCAAGCACAGCCTGTGGCTGTCCCCACTGCTATGACTTGGATTTGAACTATTCCCCCACGGGCTCGTGAATGTGGTGGACACTTGACCTCCAGATGATGAGAGGTTGTGGAGATGGAGGAACTCCCTAGGAGGAGGGTGAAGAAATAGGAAAAGGTACTGAGAGGTAGGGGTTAGAGGTTACAATAAGGCCCTGCTCAGGGCCTGATTTCTCTTTGCTTCCTGATGCACTGAATGTAACAAGCCTTGGCACAAACCATTGCTGCCCAAACCATGCTCCTGCCATGCTTTTCTGTCAGGACCCATTGTGTACTCTCAAACTGTCGGCCAAAGGAAATCCTCCCTTCTTTCATTTGCTTCTTCAGGAGTTTTTTTTTTTTTTCCTTTTTATCACTGTGATGAGAAAAGCAGCTAATACAGCCAACTGAGACACAGTGAGATCAAAGCCCTTTTAGACCATCTTGGCAGCTCATCTGTCAACTGAGACTCACTGAAGGATTTCAGGGTATGTCACATGGGGAGGGGGGAGCACTGGTATAAGAGGACTAGTGTCTTCTTTCCTCCCAAAATTCTGTGTTAAAAATCCTTCCTCCCAATGCTTCAGCATGCTGCTATGTCCAGAGAAACAATTTAAAGAGGTGGACCACAGCACAAGGAGGCCATATGGTAAACCCCAATCCGATACAACTTTCTCTTTTTAAAAATTTTTAATTAAAATAGATTTTTTCATACAATATATTCTGATTAGTTTCCCTTCCCCCAAATCCTCCACACTTCCCCACCCACCCAAATCTACACCCTTTCTTCACTTTCAGTAGAAAGCAAGTTGCCATCTAAAAAAGTCATATTAACAAGATAAATAAAAATAGACCAGAATAGGACAAAACAAAGCAGAAAAAAGACTCCTCCCCCCCCCAAAACCCCACAATAAACACAGAGGTACACATATTCTTACACACAGAAATCCTATACTTCTGATTAGAGTTCTCAATGGAAAAGGAGAATGGGGGCAGACACACACACATGCACACGTACATGCACACATGTGCAATGAGTATGCAGAGACAGAAAAGGTGACTATCTACAGGTCAGGGAGAGAGTCCTGGGAAGCAGTAAGTTCTGCCAGTACACTGTTCATGGCTCTCTCGCCTCCAGGACTGTGATGGCCCATTATGCAGCCTGGATAAAGTAGCACACACATTCAGCTAACCATGCGCCACCTGCAAAAAAATGTAATAACGCTGTTCTTATTTTAAATCATAAGTTTGGGACACTTTAACACACTGCTATGGCAATGAGCTTGAACTTGGAAAATTCTTCTTGCTCCAGGAGTTGCTTTCCTTCCACGTTGTCTGTGTCAGACGAACTGCACCGGGTTGACCTGAGGAATTGAGAGAAGCCTGTGGAGAAGACGGGGTTGAAGGCCAAGGGCCCCAGTTATGGCGTGTGGTGCTTGAGAGCCACTAATGTAGGTTTAAAATGATGCTCTCAGTTGTTCGAGGAAAGTAGAAAACTTATGTTCAACGCGGCTTTATAGAGCCATTTCACCGATGTGCCATTTGGTCAGGTGGGACTCCTCGGAAGAGAAAATTACAGCAGCAGATTGCAGGCCCAGGGCCCCGTCTGACCCAGATTCCCGATTTTTAGAAGAGTGATTATAGCTCTGGAGGTGGGGGTTAGGTCTCAGGGCCTCCACCAGGAAGCACTTCTTCTTAGCCATGGGGGATATTGCATTACAGCTAATTACAGGCTGTCTGCTAAGAGTTTCTAATTACTTCATTTGCATTAGTCTTGATTTCTCAAGGAACCTGTGAGGTTTTTGAAAGCATCATGAGGACAGGGATATGTGTCTCCATTTTTGTTTTGGGGCAGAGCTTCCCTCAGTACAGATACCCCAAACACACAGGAGTCAACAGCCTACCATGAGGAACCACAGGTGAATGCGGGATTATGGGTGGGTTCGAATTTAGACTTTACTTCTTACCAACAATGGGATCTAGGCCACGTTGTCTAACCTCTCCACTCCAGGTCCCTCAACTGCCCCGTGGAACATTAATACGATTTGTCTCACAAAGCGCTTGGAGCAATGTTTGATGTCTAAGAAGTATTCATTTCACTGCAGCAAATACTTATATTAATTATATTGGCTAGTTTTATGTCAACTTGATAGAGCTATCAGAGAGGAGGGAGCCTCAATTGAGAAAATGCCTCCATAAGATCAGGGTATAGGAAAGCCAGCAGGGCATTTTCTTAGTGATGGATGTGAGAGGGACCATCCCACAGTGGGTGGCGCCATCCCTGGCTCGTGGTCCTGGGTCCTCTAAGAAAGCAGACTGAGCAAGTCATAATGAACAAGCCAGTAAGTAACACTCCTCCCTGGCCACTGTATCAGCTCCTAACTCCAGGTTCCTGCGCTGCTTGAGTTCCCGTCCTGACTTCCTTCAGGGATAAATAGTGATACGGAAGAGTAAGTCAAATAAACGGTGTCCTCCCCAAGTTGCTTTTGGTCATGTGTTTCATCACAGCAGATTTAAACCCAACTAAGACATTAATTAAATGCTACTTTGTCTTCAAAGTTCAAGAGCTTCTGGACACTCATGACTATCAGGTTTGGAGCTTGAGGTGAAAGAGGGAACAGGATGTAGACAGTTCAGTAGGAATTAAAGAACACAGCTTTGGAGAGAGCTCAACTGCAGCCTGGCTTTACGTGGGATGAGTGAGTTTGCACAGAGGTCTGTGTCTTGGCTCACGGCAGGTACTGAGAGTTATCAAGGTGCGCCTGGCTACTTCTATCATGACCTACCATCCTCTCACCCTCAACTGGACAAATCCCAGACCTGGCTGGCTCCTCCATCAACACTAAGAACCCTGAAGCCGGAGACTGAGGCGCCACTACAGCCTATAGCAAGGGCTTTGAGGAATGAAAAGCAAGCAAGATAATTAGGTAATTGCTTAATTAGAAAATGGGGGAGGGGTTAACTGAAAAGGAGACCATAATCAAGAAGCTCTGAGCACAAGAATGAAATATTAGAGACGGCTTGGGCCAGCTCCCATTTCTCAGATGCATTTATTGTTTCATTTCTCCCCAAACTGAACATTGCTCTGCCACATTCTCCCTCCCACCACCATGCTTTGACTCACTGTACGCTCCAAGTGAGGGGACACATGGACTAAAGCCCCTGAAACTATTGGGCAGCTCCTTAGATACTTGCAGGCTTAGAGGGCATTTAGGATCGACCCCCTGAATTAAAATCTTGTAAGATCAAGGCCTAAATCTGTTCAGACTGTAATTAGTGGTCAGAGCAGTCTGGTCGCTGGCCCTGGCAGGAGCCATGACATCCTGAACTGCCCTAAAGGTCTTTAATTGATAACTATCTAAATCATGCTCCTAAAGCCCTAACCCTGATATCAGATTATGTTGCAGCAGGAGGCTTTCTGATTAAGAACAAGAACAAACCACTGCTTGGGAAGAGTCAATCCTATGGGCTTATCTATCACCTGGACAGAAAAAACACCCCTCACCAAGCTGTCTGCTGCAGAGACTTTAAAATAATACAAAAGCAATCTAGAACGTGGCTGGGTGTGGTGGTTTGAATAAGAATGGCCACTATAGGCTCATCTTTCTGAATGCTTAGTCACCAGAGACTGGAACTGTCTGAAAGGATTAGAAGGTGTGGCCTTTTGGGGTAGAGTGACCTTGTTGGAGGAAGTGTGTCATTGGGGGTTGACTGGGGTTCCCAAAGCCCATGAAGGATCTGTTTCTCTGCCTGCTGCCTATGGATCAGGATGTAAAGCTCTCAGCTACTGCTCTGGCCCTTGCCTGAAGGAGGTCATGGTCCCTAACCTGGTGATAATGGACTTAAGTTCTAAAGCTGTAAGCAGGACCCCCAGTCGAACGAACGGTATATGTTGTAAGAATTGCCTTGGTCATGGTGTCTCTTCCGAACGGTCGATGTCAATGAATTTATTTCTGAAGAAGTTGTATCATTTAGCAACATACATATTTCTTCACAGCCTTACCAACAGAACCCACTATCAATTTTGATTTTGCCAATTTGATGAGAGGAAAATGGGCATTTCAGTGTATCTTTGATGCTCACCTCTCCTTTAAGACTGAAGTTGAGAAACACTGGTATTACTTTTCCGACCCACTGTCAGCCCTCTACTTAGATATGTTAGGGGTTGTTGGCCTTTTCATTTTGACTTCTAGGAATTCCTTCTGTTAAGGACCATCAGTCACCTTTTTCAATGTTATGACAAACTACCTGATTAAAGCAATTTAAGGACAGATTTGTTCTGGCTCAGACTGAGGCTCTAGGTCCATCATCTGCATCTGATGTCAGGAGGGCACAGTGGTAGGTGTTAGAGGCAGCTGTTCACACTGCATCTGGTGTCAGAAATCAAACAGCCATGAACGCTGAGGCTGAGTTTATTTTCTCCTTTTTCTTCAGTCCAAGATCCCAGCCTAAGGAATGGTGCCATCCACAGACACAGTGGCTCTTTCTACCTCAACTAACTGAATGTAGAAACTCAGACACACCCAAACATCTGACATGCTACACCATTGGTTAGAGTCTGACTATAAAGGAGAACATAGTATTTTTCCTGAGATTATGAGCTCTCACTTAATATTATTCCATCTCTAAGTCCATCTGTTTTTTTTTTTTTTTTTTTTTGCAAATTTTGTGATTACATTTTGTGGCTACAGGCTTTTAAAGGAATTTATCTGTGTGTTCAATGTATTTAAGATACACTTTGGGCTGGTGAGACGGCTCTGTGAATGAAGGCATCTGTCACCAATCCATATGACCTAAGTTTGATCCCCAGGACCCACATAGTAGGAGGAGTGAAATGACTCCCTCAAGGTGTCCTCTGACCTCCACACCCATGCTTCGGTGCACCCCACTCCCTATATGTGGATAGAAACTTCACTGGAGCAAAGTTTTCTTTATGTGACTTTTGTACATTTCCTGGGTTTTCCTCTGCTATTTCAGGTAAGTAGGAGCTTTCTTTCAAAATAGCTGCTAACTAGTTAATAGTTGCATGTGGAGAGACTGTTTATTTATACTAATTTTATATACTGCCATCTTATAAAAGTGTTGTGCTAATGGTATTTTCTACCACTGAGTCTTTAACATACACAATCAGCTATAACTAGAAATCATTCTATTTCCTTGTTTCAAATTATACCTCCAAATGCTGGTCTTAATTAGATTGCCTAGTACTCCTGGTATTTCATTCCTGATTTTAGTGGAAATACCTAGTGCTTTGCCATCAAAAGAGATATTAGCCTCAGCGCTAACTGAGTGTGCATAATTATGCGAAAGAAAAACGAATCCATTCATTTTTATTCTGTTGAGCATTATAAAATAAGTCATGGTTATTGTTTTGTTTTAGGTTTTATCATAATAAAAAGAAATGAACATGTGCTTCAAAATACAGATGTAATATTTAATATTAAGGTATTTCCTGGTTTTAAATCTTTCTCAACATCCTGGAATGAACCTTACCTTATCATTGCATGTTTTGTTTAATATGCTCCTGAGTCTGTGTAAAAATGTCTGCTTTTGTTTTTTTAAAAAAGAATTTTCCTCTCATTATATTGAAGAAAGATTTAAATCTTATTTCCTTTTATTGTTTATAACCTTAATTATTTTGTATTAATTTTCAGTTCATTGAACTAATTAGGAAAATTTCCTCTATGCTTACATTGGTAGATTTTAAGCAACAGAGAAATACCTGTTCTTTTAAAGGTCTTGGTTCCTTGGGAAGTCATCCAGGCTTGCCGTTCTCTTTGTTGTGATCAAGGGTTGTTGGAAAGGTATGCCCACTGTGCCTCAGCCCCAGAACTAGTTGTCTTGGGTAACTGTGGAGTAGAAAGTAGGAATTAGATTCCAGGGGTAAAAATCTCAAAGGCAGACGGGGTGGGGGGGATAAGGGGTGGGTAGTGTCCTTTAATAACACACTTGTTAGTGTAAGGATCCACAGTGACAACGAGTATTTGCTTCACCAAATTTGAGCAGACTGTGAATCTTCTAAACTTCCATGTGCTCCCCTGTGAAACCCGGTGTTACCCAAGAACCTCCTCCCTAGGTCACACTGTTCGTCTGACCTGTCTCCTCCTCTGTCACCTGCAACAATCCTGTCACACCAGTTTAGGAAGAGGTCCACTTAACCTGAGGTTGCCTCTTTGCAGCTTTCTAGGCACTGTGGCCTCGATTCCTTGGCTGTTCCTTCCCACTTGCCCGTGCTGTATTTGGAGTTAATCCCGACTCTCCCATTTGTCTGTCTGTAACGATATCTATGACGCTGTTCTGATACAGTGCACCTGGCCTCCTCCCATTTGCCCATGCTGTATTTGGAGTTAATCCCGACTCTCCCATTTGTTTGTCTGTGACGATATCTATGACGCTGTTCTGATACAGTGCACCTGACCTTACCTCGGTAAGGGCGCTGAGTAGTTTTTCTCACTGTACTACAGTGTCACGCAATTTCAGGAAGAGAAGGGAAGGCGGTCAGTGAGAAGTAGATCTGGGGCAAGAGGCTGGAGCTGAGGAAGCAGGATCAGCTGCTTCTTCCCAGCAACTTGTCTTCTGACTCTGCATGCCTGTCAATTCTAGGGCCTTCTGTCGTGTTTCCGCAGCCTGGAAGGCAAAGAAAGATCTTTCTATCTCTTGGGAGTCCACCGAATTTGGCAGCTTATGAGAGCTCCAGCCACCCCTCCCGAGGGCACTTGCACCACCAAGTCAGAAATCCCCAGTTGTATTCGCTGTGAGTCGCTGTTAGTCATAGGCTCCAGGGCCCACAGGCTTACTTGTAAGCCTCAGATCCAAAACATTTCTTTTGGATTGAGTCTCTGATTTTCTGCTGCAGCTTCGGGTCTCCTCCATTGGGCAGATAATCTCCTTTGGGAAGTGGCTTCCTAATGGCTGTGGGTGGACAAGGCACGTTCTTCCTAGGGTTGAGAGCAGCTTGTTCTCATCTCTTTTCTCTTTGCCTCCTGCAGAGGCAGGGTAAGTAGAACTTCTTGTTGCCCTCCGCCACAATGCAGGGTATGGGTGTGGGGTATTGGGCACAACGCACGGTATGGGTGTTGGGTATTGGGGTGTGTGTGGGAGGGACTAGCAGGAGGTCCCCTAGACATGGAGGGAAAGTGGCCCCTGTGTTTTTAAGGTTATTTCCTTTGGTTAGAGGCAGGGACCTGAGGAACTAGACAGCTAGCAGAGATCTGGAACTCTTGTCACTTTTTCTGAGCTAGGGCTGGGATGGGGTGGGTGGGCTGCTGAGAGCTGAAGCCCAAAGACCCTGCCGCGTGAATTTTGTACAAGTCACCAGACTTGTGGAACGCATGGCCACTCTGGGCTCCCTTTCCCTCAGAAAGGTGGCATCCGCAGGTTTTTAGGTCTGGTCCTAGAGAACTGGCTGGGGCTCAGAGTTCACTCAGGGAGAGGTAGGGGCTCTGACCACATGGCTGAGTATTGTTTTATATCTAGGCAAGTAAGTACTACTTCTTCTTTTGGGGTGGTGGTATGTTGTTAGAGGCCACGTTTTCATTTCCTAGCCACCCAGACTCCTGAAATAATCACACAGAAACTATGTTATTTGCAATACTGTTTGACTAATAGTTTAAGTGTATTGCTAGCTAGCTCTTACATCTAGAATTAACTCATTTCCATTATTTTATATTTACCAAGAGGTTCTGGCCTACAGGCAAGGTTCCAACTGGCAGCTTGCATCTTTTCCCTCCAGCAGCTACATGGCGTCTCTCTGACTCTGCCTTCTTTCTCCCAGCATTTGGTTTGGTTTTCCCCACATACCTCTATTCTGCCCTGTGCAAGCCCAAGACAGCTTTGTTATTAACCAATGATAATCACAGCATACAGAGGGGAATCCCACATCACCTCTCCTTTTCTGTCTAAATAAAAAGGAAGGTTTTAATTTTAACAGTAAAATTACATAAAACAAAACAGGTATCAAAGCAAGGATTATAGTTACAATATTTATATCTACTTTAACTTTTATCATAACTAAGGAAAACTAAAACTAAATATATATTTTTTAACTCCATCAAAGACTCCAGAAGTAAACAGAAGTGCATTGTAAGCAACTTCAGAAACTCTAGAATTGACAAAGACATCTCACTGCCTGGACAGTCATCCAAAGTTCTTTTGTAACATTGGGGCATCCATCTTCAGTCTACAGGCCCATAGTATCCAGGAACTTTTCCATGAAGCAATAAATTTCAAAGACAGCTCCACCTATATTGGCAGTTTGTCTCTCACTTTCTTCTGTGTCCTGCAAAATATCTGGTAGACTCTTTCAACAAGCAGGAACCCTGAAGGACTATCTTACCTTCTTTAGGCAACTTCATCAGTTATTTTTCTGTGGTCCTGCATGTCCAGTTCTACAGCATAACATCAAGCAATCTAGGCAAGAGCAGTTTCTTGCCCAAATGGCTAACAAACTCCAAAAGGAGCCTCTTCGATGCTCATTTTCCTCTTGAAGTAATTGGAGCTGCCAGGAGCAGATGTGTCTCATGACATGAAAAGTCCTAAGTTATTAAAACATTATAAATGCCATATTCTGTAGTCTTTGAAAGATCTCAAGATATCTATCCATCTGAAATATATCTTTGTACATCTAGAAAACCTAGTTAACATGACTACAAGCTTGACTATTATCAATGACTCTCTATTAACCTATATTTCTTAATTATACATTACTCTTCTAAATGAGCTTCACAAATACAATACCTTAATCAAGAGCAGAACTATATATATCCTAAAATTTGTATCAATAAACCAAGATCCATAGCAATGCAAATCTCCATAGCCCCTTTAAATGTAAACAAACATTTATAAACAATATTTGGGAATATGGGTATAGTTGTCTCAAAACTGCTTCCTGCTTTTTGTTGGGTGAAGTAACTTTTGGGGGTGTTTATGGCAACCTTTTGGATGGTCTTGGTCCATCAAACCACATTAATCTCGAAGGATTCCACAGGTTCTCATCCTCTGTGGTAACAAAAGAAGAACCTCTTTTTCAAAGCAACAAATCCTTAGGCACAAATTCTGAAGTCATGATATCTTTAAAACTTATATGTTGGTTTAGCTTAGCAGGACATAAAATGAAATGTCTCTCTGTACTTAGCTCCTTCACAGTCAAAAAATTCAAATAAAACACAATAATATACATAATCCAGAGTCTCTGTGTATTTTCCATCTTTACATGGCTTCTTTCTTTTTATTCTTTTAATCTATGACTGTCTGTACTCTGTCTCTTTAAAGACTTTGTTTTTTGAACAATTTACTTCTTTTTATAACTCTCTATACTTTTTTCTTTTCTCTCCCAAGCCTATTACATTTATCCAACATTGTGACCCATTTAGAGATCTTTTTTTTAAAAAAAATCTAAATCTGTCTTTATTGTGTATCTGTAATTATTTTCTGACCAGAAGTGCTCCCCTTTTCTTAAATGCTAAGTGGGCATGGCTAGGGCCAATAGGGCCCTGCCTGCTTGCTCTGCCCAGTTCAGCATGGCCAAGACATGTTTGCTGCCTCTGAGAGCCATGTACATTGCCCCATTTTTAGGCACAAAGTGGGTCTATGTTGCCATTAAGCAAGTTGTAACACTCTGCTCACAGACTCCATTAAATGTTCAGTCTGCTGACAGAACCAGAGTTTGTGCTGGCAGCACAGCTCAGGAAGCCACCTCTTCAAAACTACACTTTTTTTTTAACTGCTGAATCAGGAAGACCTCTCTTAAAGGAGCTGTGGCATGCTGCCAGCACACAGAGCAAGAAGCTGTGTTAAACTCTGTTTTGTGTGTGTGTGTCTAGAATTCCTTTTCAAGCTGTCTCAGGTTTTTATGTAGATGTAGTTACCCATGTTGGGTGCCAGTGGTGCTACATTTATTCAAGACAGGGTTTCTCTGTGCAGCCCTGGCTTTCCTGGAGCTCACTCTGTAGACCAGACTGGCCTTGAACTCAGAGATCTGCCTGCCTGGATCTGATCTGGAATGCTGGATTAATGGTGTTAGCCACCACTGACCAGCTAGGCAAGTAAGTACTTGTTGCCCCTTCATAGACAAATATGAAATCCCCCCCAGCACCTACACACCCCCTGCAGGAGCTGCATGAAGGTTAATGAGATCCACACAGTCCTCTGTCCAATAGTCAAGAGAGACAAAGGCAGCACAGGGCTTATGTTAGATCTTTCTTTTTTTTCTGTACCACATTTTATTATTATTATTATTATTATTATTATTATTATTTATTATTATTACAATTTTTCACCTCCTCCCATTTCCCTCCCCCATTCCCCCTTACCCTCCCTCTCCAGACCAAAGAGCAGTCAGGGTTCCCTGCCCTGTGGGAAGTCCAAGGTCCTCTCCCCTCCATCCAGGTCTAGGAAGGTGAGCATCCAAACAGACTAGGTTCCCACAAAGCCAGTACATGGAGTAGAATCAAAACCCAGTGCCATTGTCCTTGGCTTCTCAGTCAGCCCTCCATGTAAGCCACGTTCTTCAGACCCAGTTCAGCTGGCCTTGGTGAGTTCCCATTAGATGGGCCGCACCATCACAGTGGGTGGGCGCACCCCTCGCAGACCTGACTTCCTTTCTCATGTTCTCTCTCCTTCTGCTCCTCATTTGGATCTTGGGAGCTCAGTCCAGTGCTCCAATGTGGGTCTCTGTCTCTATCTCCATCCATCGCCAGATGAAGGTTCTATGGTGATATGCAAGATACTCATCAGAGTGGCTATAGTATAGGGCGAGTTCAGGCTCCCTCTCCTCAGCTGCTCAAGGAGCAAGCTGGGGACATCTCCTTGGACACCTGGGAACCCCTCTAGAGTCTGGTCTCTTGCCAACCCTCAAATGGCTCCCTTAATTAAGATATATACTTCCCTGCTCCCATATCCAATCCTCCTCCATCCCAACTGTCCCATTCCTCCAAGTTCTCCCCATCCTCCCCTTCTCACTTCTCTCTCCCCATCTCCCCTTACCCCCATCCCACCCCCACCCCCAAGCTCTCCATTTTTGCCTGGAAATCAACATGGAATTGGAGTCAGCCCCTGAGGGGCCTCAGAGAGTCACATTTTGCTTTAGAATCTTTTAAGAGGGTTATTATCTTTTTATGCATGTGACTGTGTGAGCATATACCACATGTATGCAGGTGCCTTCAGAGGCCAGAGGAGGGCATTTGATCCCTTAGAGCTGAACTTACAAGCAGTTGTGAGCCTTATGAAACAGGTGCTAGGAACCAGCCTCTGATTTCTGGAAAGAGTAGCACGAGCTCTTAACTGCTGAACCCTGCCTCCAGCCACAGCAGAGAAGTCGTTAAAACATTTTCACATATATTTCTGCATGTATGTGTTTATGTGCGGGTGATTGGGTTATAGGGATGATGGTATACACATGCCATGAGCTGAGTCTGGAGGACAAGCTGTGGACGTCAGTTTTCTCCTTCCACCATGTGGGTCCCAGTGATCCAGCTCAGCTGGTCATACTTGGTGGTGCTCACCCGTAACTACTGAACTATCTCTCCAGGACAAGAAAAAGTCTTTAAAAACTTTTCTTTTTAAAAACCAACTCTTAAGATTTTGCATTTCTCAAATGGGGCCAGTCGAATTTCTTTGGCTTCTACCCACACCATTATACAAAGCAGGCTGTTCGTTTTTGTAGCCATTTTCTGTGTATTCCTACTACCCGCCTTTGTGTCTGGGGTTCATCTGCCTGGGTAACCTTGTCTAGTCACTCACCTTGTCTAGTCCCAGCATCTTACCCTGGACACGTATTGAATCTTACTGCTACTTCAGTTAAAAGGCATTCAGATGTTAAAATGTAGTGGAGAAGCCAGGTGGTGGTGGTACACACCTTTATTCCCAGTACTCAGGAGGCAGAGGCAAACAGATCTCTGAGCTCGAGGCCAGCATGGTCTACAGAACAAGTTCTAGAACAGCCAGGGTTACACAGAGAAATCCTGTCTCGAAAAATCAAAACAACTACAAAACATGGTGGAGATACGTTTTCATGTGAACCTTGAAGGCTGGACTTGAGCGGGTGTGGAGAAGCTGGTAAGGCAAATATTGTCTGAGGGTCAGGAGAAGGGCCATAGGCAGGCATGAGTCACTGTGTAGATGTGCGGAACCCAGGGAAGGGAAGAAACTGGTCTGAGATAGGGAACCCTGCATGCAGAGGAGGACAGAAGCCTAGATGCTGAGAAAGATTTGTGCACTGAGTGGAATGAGCAGGACGTGGGGCTTTGGATGTCTCCCTGGTGGGAATGCAGATTTTCAGTACATCATGAGGCATGGCCAATATAGCATTGTCAAGAGCCTAGGCAGCAGATAAGTGTGTCCCTTTATCTCCTCTTCATAATGGCTTTACTGAGACCAAGCTTTGTCAACTATTTGATTGCTAACCAACACTTGCTCACTCTTGTACCTTGAGAGCCTGATACTCGTTGGGCACTCAGGAGCTTTTAAATGAAGGAAAAGAGGAGGGAAAAAAAAGAAAGATGCTGCTTTTGTTTCACTTCTGTTGCTGCTGTCCTGACAGAAAGCAACTTAAAGGAGAGAGAGTTTATCTTAGTTCGCAATGCCAGGTAACCATCTGTTACTGAGGCAGAGCCAAGGTGGCAGGAACTTGGAGCAGCTGTTGACATCATGTCCACGGTCAAGAGCAGAGGGAAGTGGATGCATGAATGTCTAAATACTCGGCTAGCTCTCCGCTTTTACACAGTGCAGGGCCCAAGACCAGGGAATGGGGCCACCACTTTTGGGCTTGGTCCTCCCACCATTAATTAAGGCAATCAGCATATTCTCCCACAGACACGCCCACAGGCCAACCTTATCTAGACAATCCCTGACTGAGACTCTCTTCCCTGGTGATTCTAGATTGGGTCAAATTGACAAACATAACCCAAGTAGATATAGGTCAACAACTGGGCCTAGTGAGTAGCTAAGAGCCTTAGGTAAGCATGGTTAATGCCTTTCCTGGTCACCTCTGGGGCTTACTCTTCTATACCTCAACTCTTATGGGGTCAGCAGCTTGCAGGAAAACTTACTTTTGTAGTCTCTGTTGATCCTCTTGCATTAGGGAAGCTGACCCCAAATGCAAGTAAAGACAAACCTGGATAAGAACAGCACAAAAGAAGTAAGAGCTGAGGAGAGGGCTTCGTGGAAGAGAGAGTCGCTGGGCCTTTGTCTCACCCATGAGTTGTCCCTAGTCACCGGAGTCTAAATCCAGTGATGGTTCTGTAAACGCCCAAACCTAAGTTTCTCCTGTAGCTGCACATTCTTCAACAGCACACTGTCAGAAGGGCCTGACTCATCAGAAATAGTTCCCCAGAGTCCCATGCATCACCTAGACACCCTTGAACGCTTTACATAAAAGCTGACGTTTCAAAATGTGCATCAAGATAATGTAAAAGCAACAGATTGGCTACGAGTCACCCAAGCTATATACCTCTAACCACACGGTTTGTTTATTTTTCACCGTGTTTCCTTCACCGCCTTTTTTTGTGGCTCACTCTATACAGCTTGTGTACTTGCTATAAGAACATTATCAGTTTCGACGCTGCTCTTCCCTTACTCAGTTTTTCCGAGACCCCTTCTCTCAGGCTTCGCTTTGCCTCACACCTGCAGTGGGCCAGTTTTTAGTCAGAGGAGAGGCCACATCTGCTTCCTGTGGGTCCTCTGGTCAGAAGCATGCATGGCTGGCTGCTCCTGATCTGGGTCCAGGGGCTAATACTGGCTGCCTTCCTCACTTCAGGTAAGGCCTGCAAGCCCAGCAGAGCAGGGAGGTGGGCTTGGCACAGAGACCAGGGTGCTCGGGTAGAGGAGGCTCTGAGTACATGCCATGTGCATGTATGTCGGGTGGTTCTGGGGCCCTCTGTGACCACGTGGGAAGAGGCAGGCACTGGGAAGGAGATGCAGGTGTGTTTGGGATCGCAGAGGATAGGTCCTCTGGGGTGGGACCCTGATTGGCCAGCTGTACACGAAAGGACGCTGGGGAATGGACTAAGGTGGAAGCCAAGACGTCTCCTGAAAGCCCACTCCTTTCCCCCTCCATCTTCCTTTCTCTTTCTAAAGAACTTCTAGAAATATATTGCAGTTGGTTTTCTGTTGATCAGAAATACCTACTTCCCAGACTTTCGGGGTCTCCCATTGATACCACTGGCTAAATTCAGTTGTGTTTCTATTGTATTAGAAACTGCAGAGAAGCATTCCCAAGGGATAGGAACAAAATATTTAAAGATTATACTGCAAAGTAGTTTAAAGACTGAACCTAGAACATTCTGAGGGTAGAGAGGAGCTGGGGTAGGGGTGGGGCGGTTGACGAAGATGCTTTTCTCTGGGAGAAGTTTTGTCCTGCCCTGCCCTCTCCTGCCCTCTCCTGCCTTCTCCTCTTCTCCTCTCCTCCCTTCTCTTCCCATCTCCTCTCCTCTCTCCTCCTCTCCTCTCCTGCCTTCTCCTCTTTCCTGTCCCCCCTTTCTTCCTTTTCCTTTCTTTCCCTGTTCCTCATCCTTTCTCTCCTTCCCCCTTCCTCTCTCTCTTACTTTGGTTTGTTTCTTTGACAGATACAGGGTCTCACTACATTCCTAAAGCTAGTCTGGAACTTTCTATGTAGTCCAGACTGGCCTGGGACTCACTCTGACCCTACTACCTCAGCCTCCCATGTGCTGAGATTAAAAGCAACTACTACTACCCATGGCTAAGCAGCAGGGTTTCTTGCCATGTCTCCTTTGCCTAGGATTTTTTCCCTTTTCTCTCTTGAAGGTTTTTCCTGACATCTCAAATGGCAATTAAGTGGTCCAGTTCTATTTCAAAGGATAGGCAGATTTTCTAGGTGGGAAGACTAAATAAACTCATAAAAATAATCAAGCACCTAGCCAAGAAGCTGCACAGAGTATCCTGAGCGAACAAAGTGCTGAGCCATGTTGTAATACACCAGGCATTTAATAAGGTGTTCTACGACACGGGTGAGAAAGGCCGTCTCATTAGTTGGGGTCCTCACGGAGGGAGGGGGCACAGTCCTGACAAACAGGTAAGAATGAGTCAGAGTAAGGCAGACGTTCTGGCAGTAGCAGTGACAGGCTGGAATTGGGTACACAGAAAGGGGCAAGAAGATTGGGTAGAATTTGGAGCCTTGATGGACAGGTATAGTAAGGAAAGTCTCTGGAAATGAAGGAAAGAGGAAGTGAAGGAAGTGAGGATAGTCTCCATAGGTTAGACTTCGGCTCCTAGAGCCACTTTTGGCCTTTCAACATCCTGGGATTCCTCAGGAAGGTTGAACGGCTGCTGCTGGCTAGAGACTCATGAGTGCTTCTTCCTCTCCCATAGGAGCCACAAAAGGCACAATACAGACAAAGGGGAACATTTCTGCCGAGGAAGGTGGCTCTGTCATCTTACAGTGTCACTTCTTCTCCAGCACAGCTGAAGTAACCCAAGTCAACTGGGAGCAGCGGGACCAGATTTTGGCAGTTTATAGTGCTGACCAGGGATGGCATGTCCCTTCAGTCTTCAGTGAGCGGGTGATCCCAGGCCCCAGCCTAGGCCTCACCTTCCAGTCGCTGACAATGAATGACACAGGGGAGTACTCCTGCACCTATCACACCTATCCTGATGGGATTTACAAGGAGAGAATATTCCTGAAGGTCCAAGGAAGCTCAGGTATGTTCTTTGAAGCAGGGAGACAATGAACCACTTTCTCTCACATAGAAAACTCCATCCTGAGACATTCTGGGAAGCTGGAACATATCAAACTCACTGGAGGAACTTTTGGGGCCTTGTAAAGATAGGGCAACTCTCGCTAATGAAATCAGAGCCTCTTGCGGGCAGAACTAGCATCTAATATGTTCTGGAAACACCCAGCTGATTCTCGTGTACAACCACTGATTTTGCACACAAACACATCTTATCTAAACTGACAAGACCCATGGATGAGGTTATACATGAAAGGTGATCATTTAATGATTGAGTATCAGTCACACAGAACCACTCTCAACGTATAGCCCGTGCTGAGTGTGAATGCATAACACTCATCCACCTTTGTATGATGAAGCTTCAGAGCTTCTAAATGTAATCATAATGATCATTTCTGGGCAAATATGAGACAGTTTTACTGAGGGAAAGGATTATTAAAATCACATCTGAGAGATAGTTTAGCAGGGTGCTCTGCCTTGGACATCAGACAACTTGGGTTCAAACCTTGCTGTTGGCCTCAGACAGGAATTTAATTCTTCTGTGCAACCCTTTTCTCATCTGTGCATGAGGATGGTGCTAAGGCTTTCTGAGGTGCTAATGGGGGGGGCATTTAACAACCTACTGTAAGAAAAAGCCCTCAGCCCAGCTCCCGGAACATAGCAAGTGCCATGGTAGATGTTGACCATGAGTATGATTCCCATCTGATTGATGGCGGCAGAAGCTAAGGTTTGGAACTGCTCAGGGTGGCAAAGCTGATGTTAACACAGACGTTTAGGCTCCATGGCATGCCACACTCAGAACTGCTCGTTGTTGGTTATACCAGAGTTTAAGTTAAAAACATGTATACATTGAAATTATGTCACAATTTAGGTTTCATGAATCTTAAGAACATTGTGGACATTGAAGTGATAGAAGTTCACCCTAAAGTTTCCTTTCAAACATCCCTTCTTGGCTGGCTCCATAATAGATTAAACACAGTGAGTAGCCAAGAGCCCAGGTTCTAGAATCACACCACCTAGAACTAAATGCTGTCATGTATCCTGGATAATTGTGGTACTTAAATTTTCTTGTATTCAATTTTCTTGTGTTGCTGTCCTATGATAAATGGCGAATCATCTCATGAGTTGTTACAAATAAGGTCTTGGGACAGTGTTGTGCATTGCACTTATTCAGGGGAGGCTTGGAAAATAAAGTCCACAGGAGATCTAGGTCACAGTAAGCCCTAAGCATGTGCGGGCTGTGACAACTGTGGGCTCTTTACTCCTGTATTATATTTCCCAGAGCCTCTTTCACCACACTGCAGGACCTTCTTGCTTCTCAGGAAGTCGGTTGTTTACATTAAGGCAATGAACCCTCCTTTAATTATTTGCATCAGCTCCATCCCTGCTCTCCTACTTACACTGATCTCAAACATGGACCGAAGCCCCTGGTAACCTAGTATTCCATAAACTGTTGTCTAACCAAAGCTGGAGATGTAGCTCAACAGTAGAGTGGTTGGCTAGGATGCATAAGGCCCTGGGTTCAATCTCCGGTGCCACAAGCAATACCAAATCTCCAACGTAGAATATATCCCTACCACCACCACCACCACCACCACCACCACCACCACCACCACCACCACCCCCCCGGCACATTGGCAGGCTGTCCTGACTGCCCTGAGGCTCTTTCAGTTTCTTTTTTCAGAAACCTTAGCTTTGGATGGAAGAGTTAAGTGCTTTCATTTTAAACCAAAAATTACTAGTTTAGTTGGTGTTTTAATATTCCAAATTCAGTCTGCTTTAACCAGACTTAACTCACTCACCTTTAAATTTGACCACATGCATTATCATAATCTTCCCTAAAATTTCATGATG
Source organism: Arvicola amphibius (assembly GCF_903992535.2). Lineage (NCBI taxonomy): Eukaryota > Metazoa > Chordata > Mammalia > Rodentia > Cricetidae > Arvicola > Arvicola amphibius. The sequence goes on along the minus strand of NC_052056.1, from coordinate 44,906,954 downwards.
TGTTTAGTTGCTGCTTGTTTCACCTTTCAGCTTGAGGAGAACCCAGCACTAACCCCGCCTTGCATGGCGGCTCTGCCCTCCTCTTCTGTCCACACACACTCTCCTTCCAGGCCCTCTGAACCCCTGCAGCATCCAGACCGTGGTCTTCCCTCCCCTTTCTTCCTGAGTGAGCCATGGCCATGTGCACAAGGGGCCAGCCTGGCCTCCACTGACTAAGTCCTCAGAACAGGAGTGTGCCGGGGCCTTGGACTTGGCAGGCAGGGTCCTTATCCCGAGAGATCAGATGACATAGCCTCCTTTCCTACAATCAAAACCTGGAGTTCAGGGAAGTGGGGCCAGGCCTTTTCTTGTTTCAAGTCTTCCCAGGACTCTGGGTGTCCTGCCTGAGTCCTGAAGAAGAGGGAAAGGTGGAGAAGGTGTCCTAGAAACCATTCCTCAATGTATTCCAGCGTCTACTGTGGACTAAGGACTGAGAAACAGCAGAGAGTAAAGTTGCAAGAGACTCGCTTCTTCCGGGGTTTCAGACCTGGGCTATAGGGCCAAGGTGAAAAGTTACATCCTTTTTCTTTCCGTAGTTTAGTTTCAATTTTGAATTAGTCAGTTTTAACACTATGGGTGTGTGTGTGTGTGTGTGTGTGTGTGAATTATGGATGAAAAATTCACTTTCTGAGTTTTCTTTTGTTTTTATTGTAGATTTGATATTTGTTTATTTAAACGTATGGGTGTCTTGACTGCATATACACCTATGCAACACCTGGTTCTAGTGTCTGTGTAATGATTTCAGCCACATAAGGCTGATAGTTTTGGGTTCTAGAGCCATGCCTGTGCAGACAAGCCCTCAGGCAGAGGTGCCTGAATGTTAAAGGGCTCCACGTGGCACACCTGTGCGCATTCGTGGCTACATCCACTAGGACTCAGCTAAGCCCTTGCATGGTTCCATCCACCATGACTCAGCTAAGCCCTTGCATGGTTACATCCACTATGACCCAGCTAAGCCCTTGTGGGCATGCGTAAACCCATCATCTGCATCATCTGACGTAGACACACCAACCCCCCTGTGCGCTCGCGCTCTCTCTCTCTCTCTCTCTCTCTCTCTCTCTCTCTCTCTCTCTCTCTCTCTCTCTCCTCTCCTCTCCTCTCCTCTCCTCTCCTCTCCTCTCCTCTCCTCTCCTCTCCTCTCCTCTCCTCTCCTCTCTCTTTACACCGATTCCCCAGGCCAGTACATGCCCCCCTCTAATAAACACCTAAGTGGGTTTGTTGTGTGTTCCGTGTTTCCTTCTCACTTGCGCCAGGTAATTTCAGTCTGGAGGCCAGAAGAAGAATTTGGATACCCTGGGAACTGGGGCTTGAGTACCAGCCTCAGTACCCCCTCAGAGCTCAGAATTGGATGTCTATGGCAGGCGAGGATCTGAGGGTAAAAAATTAACTCAAGTACATGACTTCTGCATCTTCTTTATTTTTCGTGCAAGGGGAAAATGAAGTGAAGGGGGCACAGAAGGGGAAGAATAAGGAGAGGAAGGGGAAGGAGGAGGAGGAGGAGGAGGAGTGAGGAGAAGAAGGGTAAGAGTCAGGGCTCATCTCCAGAGGTTTCTAGTTTTTGTTTTTGTTTTTTTGGTTTTTCAAGACAGGGTTTCTCTGCAGCTTTTAGAGCCTGTCCTGGAGCTAGCTCTTGTAGACCAGGCTGGTCTCGAACTCACAGAGATCGGCCTGCCTCTGCCTCCCGAGTGCTGGGATTAAAGGCGTGCGCCACCACCGCCCGGCGAGGTTTCTAGTTTTTACAGACAAAATTGCAAAATTCCATAGGCAAGGACCATGATAATATGTATATCACAATCACAAAGAGGGGCAGGTAGAACCTGACAAAGCAGTACTCTGGAACAGGTGGCCCAGCCCAGGGAAAGGCCAGCATTCAAGGGGAAGTACCTGACAACCCAAACCATTAGATAAAGTTACTAAATGTCCCTGAATCCTGGACTCACCCACTGTCCTCATCTAATCTTTTTTGTGATAACCAGCTTTGGGGATGCCCAGATTTGTTTGTTAGCAAAGGTGGGGCATGCTGCCTTCCTGCTCAGTGCCTGTCTTCTTTAGAAATTCTATGTGGTCTGTTAGCAGGGGATTGACTCTATGTAAATTTGAATGTTAGAACAAAGAATGAATGCCCTCACTCTCAGGCCTCGTGGTGTGGGGAATGGAGCTTACTCCTTTGCCTGCTGAGGTGTTTTGGGAATGAATCCCATTTTGAAGAATCATGGCTTCACAAGGTTTTTACAGTTATGACAGTGACTTTTCCAAAAGACAAGTGTTCCCGCAGCTCTGCAAAACGGGTTATTCCGTGTGGACATGGACTTTACACACTTCCTGTGGATCTGTCTATTGGTCTGTCAGCTACACACTCACTGTATATAGTCCTGTGGGCTCCAGCAGGACTGGAGTTACAGACAGTTGTGAGCTGCCATGTAGGTGCTGGGAATAAAGCCCGGGTCCTCTCGAAGAGCAGCCAGTGCTCCTAACCGCTGAGCCAGCTCTCCAGCCCTCCCCGAGTTTCCTTTTAGATGCTACTATTTGTTTCATTTCATGACTTCTGGAAACAAGCTGTTGACTAGGGGAAAGGATTACAAACTGGTCCAAGGTGTACATAAGGCAGATCTCGAGAGATCTGCTGCTGACTCCACTGGGCACCGGGATGTTGCTCTGCTGACCAGAGTTAAGGTTAAAGATTCAAGCAGAGGACAGTTAGAAGAGCACCCCACCTCTGGCCTTGAGCTCCATAAAGACCAGGCTGGCCTCAAATCAAAGGCCTGCCTGCCTCTTGACTCTCAAGTGCTGAGATCAAAGACATGCACCCCCCACAAGTGGCACTGGCTTTTGAGACACTCCAGGTTTCCCCAGAGAAGGCAGCCTTGCTCTAGACCCCCACCTCCGTCACTCACCTCTGTTTCCTTTTCCCTGTAGGGCCTCAGTTCCAGATGGCATCACTTGGAGGAGACATGGCTGCTGTGCTGGGAATCATCTGCTTAATGATCACAGGGGTGGCTGTAAGAGCTAGACAGGTAGGAGATAGGACAGCCTGTCTCAGTCCCACCACGTCACCTCCATTCTTGCCACCCTGCCAACTTCTGCTATTCCTTTAGTGGCTATATTAGGCATTACAAAACGTACCTGGATTTATTCAAGTTCCATTATATTAGTAATAATCAGTCAATGACCTCTAACTTCCAGGAATAGGCAAGAGCCTTAGATGGTAGCAGCCTTTTTTACCGGTCTCCACCACATGGCTCCATCATCCCCTTGTTCTTTGGTCCGTTCCATGTTTTAGACCCACAGATGTGATTGTTTTGTGCTTCCACATGACTCTAGGGCCACCCCTCCTATTGCTCTCCTCTCTAGTTTCCCTGTCCGGGCCATTTTCCTTCCGCCCGAGGAATATACTGCAGTATTTCTGCAGTGCAGGTCAACAAAGGCAAAGAATTATTTTGACTGTTGTTGTTCACCTAAAACTTGTTTACCCATGGCTGTAAATATAGTGTTTGTCTTACTAGGTGTAGCAGAATCTTGTGTTGGCCAGTATTCTCTATTAGCACATGGAAAATATTATTTACATCTTAAACTAACCCATTTCTATTAATCTATTATTGCTGCAAGGTTGTAAATTACAGGGTAAGGTTCTGTTTTTGTGTCTGTCTCCTTTGGCAGCTATATGGCATCTCTTTGACTCTCTCTATATATCTCTGTTCAGATTTCTTGCCTGGTTTTGCTCTGCTAAGCCATTGGCCAAAACAGCTTTATTCATCAACCAATAAAAGCAATACATATACAGAAGGACATTTCACATCATCTCACCCTTTTTGTCTAATTAAAAAGGAAGGTTTTAACTTTAACATAGTAAAATTACATATATGAAACATGTATCAAGCAAGAATTGCAGTTATAATTTGTAGCTATTTACATATGTATAAATATGTAATATTATAAATATTAATATAAATATCACATATTTATAATATGTAAATAGTCTATTTGTATCTGGCAAAAATAAAGCTATCATCTATTTTATCTGTGTGATTCTAAAGTTTCATATCTAATTTATATTTTGTCATAACTAAGGAAAACTATAACTGTCTATCTTCATCAAAGACCCCAGAAGGGTATATTACCCAAATAAACAGGAAGTGCATTGTAAGCAAAACTCTAGAATTGACAGCTATATCTCACTGCCTTGACAGTCACCCAAACTTCTTCTGTATCTTTAGCCTACAGGTCTATAGTATTCAGCAGACTTTTCCATGAAATGGGAAATTTAAAAGACTTTAACCTATATTGGCCATTTGTCAGTCACTTTCCTTTGTATCCTGCAGAATGTTTGGTAGTTTCTTCTGTGAAGCAGGAACCCTAAAGGACTTTCTATCTTTTAGAAAGTTCAGGAGTCACTTTTCTGTGTGTCCTGCATGTTCAGTTTGTACAACATACCATCAAGCAGTCCAGGCAAGAGTAGTTTCTTGCCCAAATGGTTAGTAAACTCCATAAGGATCCTCTTTATGCTCCTCTTAAAGAAGTTGGTGCTGCCAGAAGCAGACATGTCTCACTGTTGAGAAAAGTCTAAGTTCTTAAAATCTTTTAAATGTGAGTTTCTATAATTTTTTGAAGTGTTTAAAGAATTATATCTCTGCATATCTAAAAAATCTAACATGACTATAAGTTTAACTATTATAAATGACTATTAATCTGTATTTCTTAGCTATACATTATTTTTTTAAATGAGCTGCATAAACACACTATCTTAAACAAGCACAGAAATACATATACAGTGCAACAAAAATCAACTTAAATTTGTATCAATAGACCAAGATCCATACCAATGCAAAATATTAATCTCTATATCATACCCCCCTTATTTTTTTTAAGAAATTGACTGTGACCATTAATCATTTATAATCAACCCACTTTAAATGAAAACAATCATTTATAAACAACCATTTTAGGAATTGGGCATTGTTCTCTCCAAACTGCTTCCTGCTGTTTGTTGGGTGAAGTATTTTTAGGGTTCATGGAGACCTTTCAGAGGGTCTTGTTCTATCAAACCACATTAGCCTGGAAGGAATCCACAGGTTCTCATCTTCTGTGGAAACAAAAACAGAACTTCTTTTTCAAAGAAACATATCCTTAGACCCAAATTTTGAAGTCAAGATACCTTTATGTAGGTTTAACTTAGCATTCCCCGGTATCAAATGTCTCTCTGCAGCCAAAAAATTCAAAGAAAACACAATAATATACATAACCCAGCCTCTCTGAGTATATTCCATCTTTATGAGGCGTATTTTCATTATTCTTTTAATCTATAACTGTCTGTTCTCTTTTATATTACTTTTACTGTCTCTTTATAAGACTTTGTTTTATTTTTAAAACTATTTATTTCTTTTTATGACTGTCTATACTTTTTTCTTCTCTCTCCAAAGCCTAAGTATATTTTTTAAACATTCCGTGGCCTGTTCAGGGGTTTATTTTTGTCTGAATCTATCTTTATTGCATATCTCTAACCATTTTCTGACCAGGAGTCCTTCTTAAAATGCTAAGCAGTGTGGCAAGGACTAAGGCTGCTTTGCCTTTTGGCTCTGCCCAGTCCAAAATGGTGGAGGTATGTTCACCGCCAGCCCTGCAAGCCATGCTCACCACCCCAGCTCCAGGGACACAGCACGTCTATGTTGCCATTAAGCAACTTGTAGCATTCTGCTCACAAACTCCATTTAAATGCCCCATAACAGGACCTCCCCAAAAAGTCAGAGCCATTTGTGCTGCCAGCATGAACAAGGAAGCTGCCTCTCAAAGAAGCTGTGCAATTTTTACTGCTAATGCTGGCTGAGCCAGGAAGCCTTCTCTTAAAGGAGTCATAACCCTGCTTGCCACCAGCAAACAGGGCCTATCTGAAAAATTGCAGCTACCAAGAGGCTGCACTTGGCTACCATTTTGTGGGTCTAGAAGCCCCCCTCCCACTTTAAAGCTTTTTTAGGTCTTATGTGGATCCATGCCTCAGATGGTAGGTGCCATTTTGTAAAAGGAGACAGCCCATTTGTTTCCTAACTGCTCAGACCCAAATAATCATACAGAAATTATATTAATTACAATACTCTTTGGCCTATTAGCTCAGGCTTCTTATTAATTAATTCTTACATTTTAAATTAACCCATTTTTATTAAGTTATGTATCATCATGAGACTTTGACTTACTGGGTGAGGTTCTGTTCTGTGTCTGTCTCCTTTGGCAGCTATATAGTGTCTCTTTGACTCTGCCTACTCTCTCTATATATATATCTCTGTTCGGATTTCCTGCCTGGTTTTACTCTGCTAAGCCATTGGCCAAAACAGCTTTAGTCATCAACCAATAAAAGCAGCACATGTACAGAAGGACATCCCACACCAGTAGGTTCTCTCTCTGCATATCTGTATTTACCCTAGGAGTGCTGTGCTGTATGAACTGTCTTAAGATGCCCACAGGGCAGGTGCTCTTAGTTTCCATCATTGTAGCTGTATCTACTGTGTTTCTTAAACACTGTCATCTTCTCTCTACTATTTTGAGGTCCCCTCTCATGGCTGTTGCTAGGGATCCCATTCTGCAGAAGCATCTCCTACTTCAACATCAGTCTGTGGAGGAGAGACACAATGGAAGCCAGTAATGCTGGTGCTAGCCTTGCATTCCCTTGCTTCTAGGCTCCCTCACTAGCCTTCCTCTGAGAACCCAGGTCACTTGCACCAGAATTATCATGTCTGCCTCTATTCTGGGGACCTGCTCTAAACTAACAGCTGCTGAGAATGATGCTAAAGGCAGCCTATAAGGACAGGGCTGGTGATAGGAGTGACTTTGATCATCCCTGCATTTTTCAGAACTCCATCACCCTATCATGTTGACTTTTTTAGGACAGATGTAGAGAACACCTATTGTGTTGAGGTTGGAGGGAAGAAAGCTCAACATGAACGCCATCTCTTCTGGAGATATTCTGAGCATATCTTAAGATAGTATAAGCAAGTGCTTATTATTTATGTATATGCATTAAATGAATAAATGTTATTTTCCAAACAGATATGGTGACAAGTTACATGTGTCAAACACTGGACAATGACTCTGTAAACCCCGTTGTCCAATGTTAATTCTCCTCTTTTGCTACTAGAAAGCAATGTTTGTCCCAAGAGGACTCAGTTGCAATTTCTGTAGTCTCACTTGGTTCTCTAGGACAATGTTAGTACATTAATCTCAGACCTATTTTTTTAAGCTGGTTACAATTATAGAGTCTCCATGTAGGGTAGAATGGAAATGGAACAGCTTAGGGACCAGTCTCAGGAATATTTGCATTTCCCGGAGGACTTTTAGAGCTCAAAATAGTCTTAAAATTAAAAAGAAAGAGTGGCCAGCCTTACCAAGAATGAGAATAAGAACACACAAGCACAAAAAGTCATAATTAGCTCTTTGAAAAATAATTGAGTATTCATATTAAAAATGGGTTGTATCGTATCAAGGGATGTCAGAGTCTTTTTTAAATTTTTTTCGTATTTATTTTATTTTTATGTGCATTAGTATTCTCCCTGTAAGTATGTCTGTGAGCAGGTGTCATATCTTAGAGTTACAGACAGTTGGGAGCTGCCATGTGGGTTCTGGGAATTGAACCAGGGTCTTCTGGAAGGTCAACCAGTGCTCTTAATCACTGAGCCATCTCTCCAGTCCCGACAGAGTTCTTTTAAACCCAGCACCAGCATGAGTCATGGCAGCCATTCTCTTCTTCACACTCATGCTAAAGTTTAGCCACCTCTACTGAGGAGGAATGGGAGGAGACCAATGGCATGTTTGTTGTTCTAAGACTACGGTGTCTCTCAGTGCCCAACTTCTCAAGGCCTGTAGTGATGCAGCATCCTTAGTTTTTGATATCTGTTCACTGGACACATCTACAGATTCCTTCTAACCTCCCTTCTCCATCTCCTTGCCTCAACTGGTGTACATTTGGGCTTGGCACCAGTCGGGTAGCATTTTCTGTCTTGGGAGCCATGGGAGTGAAAAGAGATTCCATGAGCTTGGTTGTTCCTATTTTCCAAGTCCCTGGATCTCTGTGATTTTGTCATTTAGATAGAGAAGGTGGGACAATTTTGAAATGTGATTAAGCACTTCTTCTGCCACCCTACTTGTAACTGATGTTCTCCAGCTTCCCTGTACTATTACAACCCTCAAGTATGACATTCTAGCATGTATTCTATGGTTGATGTCACTGAACAGACTTCGCTGTTGTCTGGTCTCAATGAATGCAACTTTAGTTTCCTGGGTGTTGGATTATACCTTGACTTGGAAAATCAGATTCTTTTCTATGGGACTGTATCATAAATGAATGTGTGTGTCCAACTGGATATGTATGTCTATTCCAGTCCCATGACAGAGATTGAACACCTGATATGGGTTCTGAGTTACAAAGAAGAACATAGCACTTCCCTTAGGGAACTTGGATTTCTGAGCCCGGTGAAGACAGAAAGACAGACCAATTGGCTTTCACAGAGCAGCTGCAAGAGCAGAGGCATTGTGGTCACAGGAGAGTGTAGGCGGAGTGAGACAAACCTGAGAAACTGGTGGTGGTGTCCTTGGTTCAGGGACTTCTGCCCATGCCTCTCAGCTCATCCCAAACCAGACACGTCAGCAGATCTGCTGTGGAGATGACAGAGCTCACTGGGCGCTCTCACGGCAGTGTTGCGATGAGTGGCAGCTCTCTGGGCCTCAGACGCTGGGTGTCTGGGTTGTGAGACACAGTGGGAGGAAGCTGCAGCCAGAGAGACAGGCATGACTGGGGCACACGGTCTGGGCTATCACGGATTCCTTTGGAAAAGGGAATGAAGTATTTATTTGCTCCCCGCAAGAATATCCTTTATATAAAACTTTAATTATAATTTGAGATCATTCCTAAATCACCTGAAAGTCAAATCCTCCAAGGTGTTCATCATAGCTCACTCTAGGTTGAGCGTCCCTCTGGTGTACAGTAGAGGCCATTAAAAGGTTTTAAGCAGAAGTATGATGATTCAATTTTTATTTTTGAAAAATCTTTGTGGAAAGTTAGTCTAGCAGATAGAGGAAATGTGAGCCAGACCAAAACAAAGAGGACTTTTTCTTCCCCTTCGCAGGAGAGAGGGATGGAATGAAGCCGGGATAGAGTAAAACTAGGTGCGTGTGTACTAATCAGGGATCTCTAGAGGAATAGCACTTATGTATATATTTACATATATGTAATATATAAATATATGTATGTATGTGGGATTTATTAGAGTAACTTACAGGCTGTGGTCCAGCTAGTCCAGCTATAGTGGTCTACCAAGGAAAGTCCAAAAATGCAGTTGTCCAATCCACAAGGCAGGATGTTTCAGCTGGTCTTCAGCGTATAGAATCCCAAAGTAGCTCTTAGGCCAAGGAAGGAATGGACTTTCCAGCAACAGGAAGATCAAGCAGACAAAGAGAGTAAGCTTCCTTCTTCCATGCCTTTATATAGGCTGTCACCAGAAGATGAAGCCCGGAGGAAATGTGGAACTTTCCACCTCAAAATACCCAGATCTAAATGTGGGTCTTCCCACTTTAAATGATTTAATTAAGGAAATTCCCTCACACGTGTACCCGGTCACTTGAGTTTTAGTTAATTCCAGATGTAGGCAAGTTGACAACGAAGACTAGCTGTCACAGGTGTTGCGGGTAATTGGAACTTGGTATTGGCATCCATGTTTCTGAAGGGGCTGTGCTGTTAGCCAGAAGGGAGGATGTTGGCAGGAGTAGATTGTGGGGCAGGAGATGTGGGGCAGGGCCCGTGGAGACAAGTTGAGTTTAAGCTTGCTATAGTTCTCTCATGGGCCATACTGAGTCGGTGGGCCTTTAGAGGACAGGTCCTGTTTGGAGTCTTACAGCGGATGACATGACTCTGGGTGTTGAGAGTGAGAAAGCCAGGGGGCAGAATCCTGGGGAGTCCCCTGGCTTGGAGAGCCAGTTTATAAAGGGAAAGGCGCCAGGCTGGCTGAAGGTGGGGGCCAAAAGGAGGAGAAGAGGGAGGAGAAAGACCAAAGAGAAGGAAGAAACGAACAGAAAGGAGCGGGAAAACAAGATGGAGGCAAGGTAGCTCTCCAGGTTAGGAGACCAGGAAATAGGGGCTGCAGGATGACGCTCATTACAGCTGTTCCTGTTGAAACCGAGTTAGAACAAGAAGGGGAAGGGGACACAAAGCCCCACCCCTAAAGAAGCTATCTGCTCCAACCAGTGACACTGGAGATATATGTCAACTACACTGCAGGGCAGGCCCCATGTCCAGGAGGAGCTGGCCGACATAAAATGAATTCTATGGTTTTTGCCTGCTTTTTGTTTGAGTTTGGTATGGTCTTAATGCTTTTGTTTGTTTGTTTTGAGAGAGAAGAAACATGCAGTTGATTGGGTAGGGGACGGGGAAGATCTGGAAAGAACCAGGGGATGGGAAAGAATAGGATCAAAATAAATTGTATGATAATTTAAAAATAATAATACTAATAAGGAAAAAAGCTACAACAAAGCAGGGAAGTTAAGGGCTAAAGGCTAAGGATTGTGTACTGATAAGAACACAAGTTTGCTGGCTGGGTGGTGGTGGTGCACGCCTTTACTCCCAGCACCTGGGAGGCAGAGGCAGGTGGATCTCTGTGAGTTCAAGACCAGTCTGGTCTACAGAGTGAGTTCCAAGACGGCCAAGGCTACACAGAGAAACCCTGTCTTAAAAAACAAAAACAAAAAAAAAAATAATAAAAAATAAATAAATAAATAAATAAATAAATCAAAAACACAAGTTTGCTCCTGTGTATGTATGTGTGTGTGTGCGTTCATGTAAGGGAGGAAGAAGTGTTTGACGATGTTACATTTGTCTGTTTGTGAAGCAGCTTTTGCATAACATCCCTTTGTATTTACTCCAGAAGTCTCCCAGAATCCATTCTATGGGAAGTGGCCTTGGGAGAACGGCAGCCGAGCCACAGGAAGCGAGCCTCAGGTGTCTCTCAGCCCCTGGAGGCCCCGTCCAGACAGAAGCTGCCCCTGCTGGCCTCTGTGGAGAGGAAGATGACTATGCTGAACCACGTGACTACTTTAACGTCCTGAGTTACCGAAGCCTAGAGAGCTTCAGCGTCCTAGCAAAGACTGTCTAAGAACAGTTCCCTCCCTCCCTCCCTCCTTCCCTTCCTCTCCTTCTCCTCTGTGTGTGTGTGTGTGTGTGTTTGTGTCTGTCTGTCTGTCTGTGTTTAGTCAGTGAATGAAAGGAGACTGCTTTTCAAACTTGATTTCTCCTACCCTCCTCTTCCGTTTTTCTGTGAGAGACCCAAGGTAAACAGCTTGTAACTTGAATATAAATGGAAGTTTAAAAATGAATTTTGAGTTTATGTGTATGACTGTCTGGTCTGCATGCATGTGTGCCACACGTAGATCATGGTTGCAGAGGTCAGAAGAGGGTATCACCTCTTGGAACTGGAGTTAAGAGACAGGTGTGAACCACAGTGTGGGTGCTGTGAATCGAACCCGGGTCCTCTGCAGGAGCAGCAAATGCTGTTTCCAGCTATCTCCAGCCTGGATATTTTTTAAAAGACAAAACAAAACAATAAAAACAACCCCAGCATTCCCATTAACCTGGCCTTGAACTGCGTGATCTGAGGGGTGTCCTTTGCCCAGTCCTCTTGTGGCATTTATTTACCAACAAGACTAAGTACCGACTTCTATGTGGAGTTCAAGGCTGATAGTCTCAGAAAGTGAGATGACATGTATAATAAGATATACTAGGAAGTTAGGTTCATGATCTGGGCCCCTAGGAAAATATGCCAGTCAGGGCGTGGTGAAGACTCCACAGCGAACAATGGGACTGACGGGACTGGTCCGGTGGGAGGAGACATTTTCCCAGCGACACCAAAGAATTCCAGGTAGTACAGGCTGAACTGTCCTGGCACCCTGAAGCCCATTGAATGTCAGTCTTCCTTTTTTAGCTGGCCATTTCAGGTCTGCTGGGCTCAGAGTCCGTCAGGACAGCTGGTTCAGAGAATGCCAGGCTCCTCACACTTTGTGGTCTGCGGAAGCCCTCAGGAAACTCCTGTCCGCCTGGGAAGCCACGTCCTGGCACTTAGACCGAGAGATACCTTCCTCTTCTGGAGCAATCTGCCACTGGGCCTTAGAAAATGGAAACATTTTGCCACTAACAGTAAGGTCTCATTTTCTAAAATAAGGACTTCCTCTGAAAACAAAACAATAGGGTGAGCAGACACATGTGCGATCGAAGTCTTAAAAAATAAGACCCTCCTTCCACATCGCCTGAGCTCTTCATGCTGGGGATGGGGTGTGTCTGCGATTAAATTATGCAGGACTGCTTTCGGGCTGGATCTAAAAAGACGCTGCCCTCTGCCCATCTCTCTTGGAGAAATAAGGAGGTTGGATTTACCTGTGAGTGGTTTTCTTTTACAGGCACAGATTGAATAGAGAAAGAAGTGAGCTTGTCTCTCTCCAAAGGCTTAAGTTAAGCATCTGCAGGAAGACAGTTCAACTCCTGTGCCTCCTGGGAATCCCCACCCCCACCTCGCTTTCCTCCCATAAGGGGTTAAGACTGGCCCAGAGCCCTTGGGAGAAGGATGGGTACAGGTAAAATGGAGTTTGTTGTTTGCTGGGGCAGTCCATAGGACTTGTCTTAGGAACTAATGCAAATTGATTGAAAGTAGAACACAGCTTACAGATTGGAAATGAAGTATAATGTAATGATAAAAAGGAGCCGTGACTTGATTTGGGGGAGATCGACATTGAGCTGAGGCTGAATTGAGATCTGGGTGTCACTTAACATAATTATGGCAATTGGGAACATTTTCAAATACCACAGGGATGGAGAGAAAATACAAAGGAGCCTATAGATGTCGGAAATGGGTCAGGTTGCTAAAATGAGATTCAATCCGACAGAAAACAAATTTCAAAGTGGAAAGTGAACTAGATTCCCTTCTGAGATCCACAGAAGACAGGAGCCGAAGGTCCAGACTCCTGGAGACGTGTGCTTCCCAGAAGAGTAGCCACGTTTCCCATGTGGCCGAGGCAGCGCTGGTGCCCTGAGGCTCATCCCTGGTGGGATTTGCCGGTCTAGGTCTGAAACACACACCAAATTTTGAAGACAATGTGAACCGTAAAATGTAAACTATCTCGTCTAATTTAGAAGTATTTATCACATTTCCAAATGAGGCTTTAGATATTTGGGGGCTAAATAAAATATATAATTACAAACGAATTCTCCTCTTCCTTTTGCTTTTTAAGCATGGCTCCTGGAAATTTAATTTTGCATATGGAGCCCCATTATACTGCTCTAAGCTTGAGCTAAGACGGAACCTGGGTGTGAACCTCCTACTGTTGGTCTTTGTCTTTCTCCTTCTTTTAAAGGAATGTCTAGGGTAGTCTCTCCCTCTTATCATATTTGGT